>NC_058403.1:180207034-180251745 GCF_002201575.2 Neomonachus schauinslandi | reverse complement strand
AGAAAGAAAGAAAGAAAGAAAGAAAGAAAGAAAGAAAGAAAGAAAGAAAGAAAGAAAGAAAGAAAGAAAGAAAGAAAGAAAAAGAAAAAGAAAAAGAAAGAAAGAAAGAAAGAAAAAGAAAGAAAGAAAATAATAAAAGGACTTTGGGAAGGACATAAGGCTGTTTTCTTGAGATATTCTGAGTATCAGCACTACCAGCCCTGAACTCCTTAAGGCTCGCCAAGCACAGCAATAAAGCTGTGAATGTTGTTTAATTTAAACCATTTCTTTAAAGTAAACAGAATTAAGAGTTTATACTGACAAGCACCTCCAGACTTATGAAGCCTACTCTGCTCTTCTCTAAGGTGAGGTACTGGTCATGTCCTTAGTGATGGGAAAAGGTGGAAAGTCAGTGTCCTCTTTCTGTGTCCATTATGTTTTAAGAATACAGTGAGCCCAGCAGAAATGATGACAAACTCAGGGAAAGTACTAACATGCTCAAATTTTCTAAAATTTATATGTTGTGCACATTGAAGAGAGGAATACTGCTGTGTTCAAATGCCTCAAAATAACACCTGTGAAAGAAGCTCATTTGCTGTGTTCTTGCTGGTCTCACTCTATGGATTTCCATGGATATATCAAGTAGCTGACAGAGAGGAGACAAGACTTGATCTACTTGGTGACTATAAAAGGTTTGGCCCCCTTTCAAAAGAACATGCCAAATCTTGCTACATTTGCTCAGACTTAACTCGTCTTATGATATAGCTTTCTTTCATATTTAGAAGGTCTCACCCAATTCTAAGAAACTGTTGCATATGAAGTTTTAAAACTGTTTTTTAAAGAAGCTTCACTTAAAATCAGATTTAAACACATACTTCACTGGCTTGATATAGGCCTTCTTTAATTTATTTTTACTGTTTTTGTTGTTGTTGTTGTTGTTAATGCCCTATACAAGCATCCAGGTCACTGACAACTCCTACAGGCTTATATTGGGTCCTTCTCCACCACAGACATCTCTCCCTCAGGAAAGCCCCACTCCGGGCTTAGGAAGGGGAAGAGATGCAAGGGTGTGGATTGGGACTTCATCTCTTTCTAGCTACTGACGGTGTGGTCCCCACAACCCACACATAACCAGTCTCCACCTTCCCCATCCTCAGAACTGCTCACTCATGACATCTAGCTGCAAGGGCCAACTTCCTTTCCCAGTCTAAAAAGATGAAGAGAAGGAAAGTGAGAAAGTATGCTACCAAAGAATGAATAATAACAACAACAAAAAATAAGTATTGAAGACTTAATAGTCATGCCTCTTGCATTAGTGCTAAATAAGCAAATGTGATCGACAAAATGTCACCGAGCACATTACTTAGAGCTCCCAAGTCACGCCTGGCAACCCCTGACATGGCATGGGCATTTAGTTAAGACTACTTCATATTAGCAAAATAGAAAGAAACATGATATACACCCTAGCTGACTTCACCAAGACATGAAGACCTCCACAATGAACATTTTCTTTCACTTGTAAAAAACTGACTTCTTTCTCATCATGGTAACAATCGCAAGAGAAATTTCCAGTTTCCCCTCCATTTAACAAAAGCTGTGTAGTTCGGAAACTGATTAGAGGTGGATACATAATTCAGAAAGTACAGCCCCAAAGAGCAGTCCAAGAGGAAGGCCTCCAGGGAGCGGCAGGATCTAGACCATTTGGAGGAGGTCTTGGAACTTGCAATCTCTGCAATCTGTCCTATGATGTGTCCTCAATGAAAGGACAGGCCTTGTAGTCCCTTTCCATTAAGTGATTTGCTGAGCATAAAGCATTCAAGTTCTCCCACCACCCAGGACATACTTTGCACATGCATTTCCTCCATGTGTCCTCTGATAACTTTGTCTTTCTTTTGAAGGTCCATACAATCATAAACCTAGAAATGCAGTCTGGAAGGGTAACTTCCTGGGGCATGATACAGAAAAATCTCTTAGAATCACAGAATTTGAACAGGCATTCTTTGTGTCTCTTCCTCTCTCAACCACCGTACAATGACCATTTTGGTTGGGAAGTTGCATATTTAAATATTTAAATTAAAAAAAAATCCAACACGTGCGACAAAAATATTCCACAACAATTTCTAAGCCCCTGGTTTTCACTGCCTTCTTTATACCTTCACTAGAGTTTTATTTAGTCTCATCTTACACACCGAAGTCACATCATACACACATTTAATTTATATAAATCCAGCTCTAAGGGCACAGGGACAAAACAAGCAAATGAGGAAGAAAGAGCCAAAATTAATGAGTAAAATCTAGTGGGTGACCCCAGTGCTGGTCCATTCAAAGAACAAGAGTTCCTGGGGGAGATGAGAGGGAATGAGCTCCTTCTGTGCAGAGGGCACTGGATAATCTAGTTGCTAAGAGGGATGAGAGCCAGACTGCCTGGGTATGAATCCTCGCTCTACCACTCAAGTGTGGCCTGTGGCAACTTAATCTGTTTGTGCCTCAGTTTCCTCATCTGTAAAATGGACATGAGTTAGTACCTATCTTAGGTTTGTGCTGAGGGATAAATGAGTTCACATTTGTAAAGCCCTTAAACCAGTTCCTGGAATATACTTTATGCCTATATAAGTGTTAGCTGCTGTTATTAATATTTATTTTATTCTTTAACTGTGGTACAGCTCATTTTTTTTTAATTCAACAAAATGATTCACTGTGCACCGTGTATCTGCCACTCTGTGAGGAGTGGGGATATAGTGAACACAACAGAGACCATCCTCCTTATAGGAGCTTACAGTGTCATGGGCCAGACAGATTCAATAACATGTTCCACCAATTTTCTAATTATAGACCACGGTGGTGAGGAATGCCATGGAGAAGGATGGGCATCTCACCACACTCCTGGGACTTTGGTGCTTAAAGATACTAAAATGGATGGGTGACTTAAAAGGATTGCCAAAGTTAATTTTGATTATAAATACTTTTTACCTTCTGAATTATCTTTTTAGAGGCTCGCCCATATAAGGGATGTGCTACCACTGTGCAGCAGCTGCAGCAAGCGAGAGACATTCAAGACCTACAAGTAGGGATGAAAATGAGCTCGCATCCTGGGTCTTGTCTGGTCCACCCGCCAAGGAAACCATGAACACTCAAGAACATGATACGACCCCCACAGTGGAAGAGACAGCAATGAAGTCTCCATTTGATACTGAAAATATGAAAGAAAAGCATGCAAATCTCAAGTTTTCAGTGGTGGTTGACATAAAGATGATCTAACAGTTGGAGAAAGATATATGCTGATTCTCTGACCACAGAGTAATCTGTTAAGAGAGCTTGTACAAAGAGCTATCAAGATAAACATTAAATTTTATTTTTTAAAAGAAGTGATTTTTCATTCCTCATGTATACTGAAGAGAAATTCAGTGAAGACCTTATGTCACGTATCATTATGAATCAATTTTCTTGACCAAACAGAAAAGTTGATTCAACATCTCCACCTTGAAACACTCTATTATCATGACATCTGTCAAATACTGAAACATCTGACCACTTCCCTTTTCCCCAAATAGCACAAGGAACCCAGATAATAAATGAAGGTTGTACTTTGTAACAAGAATAGACCAGAGATTGAATCACAGCAAAACATTTACAAATCAAGAGAGGGGAAGAAAAGTACCAAGAGAGATTAAATGCACAAAGAACAATAATAGGAAGGAAATCTCTTGTGAAAAGCAGCAGCTGATGGTAACTTAATCGGGACAAAAATGAATTAGATCTACTTCAGTGCCTGAGCTCAAGATGAGGTAATTTCATAAAGTTTATAGAAAGTCACTTGAAAATTATACAACTTGTTTTTCTTCTCTACTTTTAGAGGGAAGGGAAATAAAAGTTCTCCATGAGGGAACTGATCTTCAGAAAAAAGCATTTACAAACCCAGTTGATGAATGTTACCTATTAACTAGAAGATTCTCCTTAATTCTCATTTGGGTAGAAAAATCACTTTAGAACTGAGAAAGTCCCTCTGAGTTTCAGGGAAAGATTCTGACACAGAAATAAGGGGGGAAAAATCTTAAAACAGGGATGGCAAGTGTATGGAGAAAGAAATTAAAATCAGAGTTAAAAGAGTTGAGCCCCAGGCGACTATATGGCACAACAAAGGTAAGCTGGGGCAAATTCTCAGTTCTGTGAAAATAACACACGTGGCATATAACACAGGACTTGCTGGGTTGTCAGCGACAGAAAATAAATTCTAAGTTGGGGTAACACAAACTGAAATCTCTCTTCGCTGGGATGGAAGCTGAAGATGCTCCAACGCTCCAACAGACATTCTCAAACATGAGAATCACCCCAAGGGGTTGCTGGGCCCCACCCCAGAGTTTTTGATTCAGTAGTTTCAGGCAGATGAAGAATTTGCATTTCTAAAAAGGTTCCAGGTGATGCCATTTGTACTGGTCCAAGCACTTTGAAGGGCTCTGAGTTAAACAGCTGGACTCTAGGAAAGAGGCCCTATGACCTGGGGAGTCTCTCTCATGCAGCTGTGCTCGGGGATCTTACTCCGGCTGTCACCAGGTGGGAAGGAATACTTATAGCCTCTTGGGCCACCTGGTTTTAGTTCACGATCCCATAGGCAGGTGATCCTTGTCATGAGTGTCAGGAGGAGAACAGCAGGGAGGCCTCTGACTGGATTGAGGGGCTCTGTCAGGACACCACCCCAAAAGCAACCTTTATGCTAGGGATGTAGCAGAGCAACACCTGGGTTGCTGGTAAAACACCTGGGCCAGGTATAACAGTTCTCTGTGGGCAGGAGCGGGGAAGAGAGAATCCAAGTGGGGATACAGAGAGCAAAAAAAGGCATCACCAGGATCACAGGGGATCACAAGAAGTATCACCAAAGAAATAAGAGAGTCATGGGAAAGCATGGTGAGCAAAGAACAGTATGACAATGTGGTTATCACAGCCCATAATAAAGTCCACTTTAGCATCCAGATGTACCATGTACGATCAAACTCCCTCATGACACTGTTACACACATATCACCCATCTAAACTCACAGAGCAGTGCTTCTCACATAATGTGTGGTGAAGGACAATTTTTTCTTAAATGCCCTGACAGTCACTGACTGATGTTTTTGTAAAATACAATCATCTGAATTGCTAGAAAACTGATCTTCCATTTATGTCATGGCAATGGCAACTTGCAATACAAGTTTCTAGATGATGATTCTGTTTCTGTACTTACTACAGACCTAAAACAGCCCACAGGCTGGTGTTTCTACATAAACTGGCACTGGACCAATACCACACTCTGAGCATTCCTACTGTAGACCACAGCAGACCAGGTCTCTGT
Organism: Neomonachus schauinslandi; assembly: GCF_002201575.2. Lineage (NCBI taxonomy): Eukaryota > Metazoa > Chordata > Mammalia > Carnivora > Phocidae > Neomonachus > Neomonachus schauinslandi. The sequence continues at coordinate 180,246,438 of NC_058403.1, read as the reverse complement.
CACAACTACTCAGCTAATTAAGGACATGAATGAGCAGAACTGTGTTCCTATAAAACTTTATTTATAAAAACAGGTATGAGGCAGAATTTGGCTGTAAAATCCAGTATGCCTACCCCTGCTACGGACCAGTGCTTCTCAAACTCTAATGCACATAGAATTATCTGGGGGTCCTGTGAAAACACAAATTCTGACCCTTTGGATCTGAGGTAGGGCTGAAATCCTGCATTTCTAACAGCCTTCAATTTGATGTCAGCATTGATAGTCCATGGCCCACATTTTGAGGAGTAAGGCTCCACAGACTCTTCTCTGTGAACCCAGAGACTAGGATGTGACGTCAATATTAATAGGTGCTTTACAGCGGGTCTTCTTTGAGCTTAGAAAGGACTGTGTGTGTCAGTCAGGCACAAGTCTTCCTCTGCTTTGAAGGGATGATGACAATCAGGAGGACTTGATAAGGACAGCGTCGCTGGAACCAATGACATCAAATGTTGGATGGTTTTCCATTCTCCCAATCAGCTCACGACCTGACGCGTAGTAGGTGATCAAGGAACAGTCAAATGACTGCTTGCTTACTGACTGCAGGAATATCAAGCTGTGTCCACTAGGGGGAGGAAGCTAAGATGATGGTGAGGCTCTAATTTTGGTCCAGTTGTCTTACCTAAGACATTCTGCATTGCTCAATACATTGGCGCAACTTACAATAGGTAGTGCTTTTAAGGGTATATTTGTATAGAAAAACAGAATCACAGAATTTATTCTTTCAGGAAAGGTTCTCTTTACACATTTCTTTTGTATTTTTTACTTTTGCTGCTTTCACTCTTCTCATTTGATTATCAAACTCCTGTTTGGGAATTTGGTCAGCAGAGCCCGTATCTGGATTAACTATTTGGTAGTTCAGTTTAATGGACAGGGAGATCCACTCATAAAATGTAATCACTAATCACAGGTCATTAACACACGGAAAAATATCAGAAAATGTCTAAATTTAGGCATTTCCCCTCATACCTGCTACCCAAATGACCACATTCTTGGATTAAAATGACACGCTGAATGAAGATTCTACATCATTTATATCTCTAACTCAGAGAAATGTACTACTTGGGATTAACAAGCAAGTGAAATCTAGAAGGTCAAGGGTTAAAGCTCCAAAAGGATTTTCTGTTCACTATTTATGATCCTAAGGCCTCTGAGTATTAGAGCAGACACTTAAATGTTTCCTCAAAAATATTCTACTGGAGTTCTAATTGAAAAAAAGGGATGTGTCCAGAATGCTTACAGATAACGATTAATGAAAGAACTCACAGATAAGCTGGAAGAAAAATAATTAACTTGGATATGTGCAGCTGCCCCTTGGGAATGCTAACTAATATGTGTGTTCAGAGTGCTCCATTTCATAAGACCTCAAGGTGGAAAGAGAGCATCCCCAGGAGAGGGTCCTGGAGATGGAGATAAAATATCCATTGATACTCACAAAGGACCTCTAACTGCAAGACAGGTACCACCCAAATTAGAGTAAAGTTGCAGCATAAACTATTCAGGTGGACAAAACCTCTTTTTTTTAAGTCTATAAGAAAACAAATGACATGGCTTAGAACACTTTGGTAAAGAAGTAGTGAGTAAACACAAAGGAAAGAAGGGCAGGTCCAGTGGGTGCAGATGTTAGACAGATTCCCCTCCCTGGGAGGATTCACGTCATCACCTACAAACCCAAACTCCACATATAACAGTCATGATGCATCTTTCTCGAAGGCAAACACTTCTGAGAGGTCTTCTTGGACAAACCTATCCAAAATAACAAATTTCTGGCATTCTGAGGTCCCCCTTTCGATTTTATTTTTTAACCTCGTAAGTATCACCACCCAGTATATTAGTTATTTCTTTGATATTTCTTTGATTTATTTACTCATTGATTTAATTGTCTGTTTTCTTCCTCTGAAAGAGCAGCTCCAAGAGAACAAGACTCTGTTTCGCTCACTGCTCTACAACTCAGTGTCTAGAAGAATGCCTGGCATATATAAAACAATAGATTATCATCTGGCTGATGTTATTGAATGGGTTTCTGGCCAGCTTCGTGATTCTGTGATCTGGAGAACTAGTCCTGACCTCATAAAGGGGTCTTTGAGGAGTTGACCCCAATAAGCTGAAGGGAACCACCTCCTCCATAAAGTCAATTCTTGCTGTGGGATGAGCCTTGTCAACCTCCTGGCTGACATGCTGACATGTACCTATGGCTGAGTTCCTGCCTTAGTTTCCTGCCTGGTACTCCAGTCTCCCCAGAACCAAGCTTCTGCTCGTGGGATGCTTTATGTGAGTGCAGCGTGGCCTCTGCACTACAGCCTAGAGACTGTGGTACTGTCTACCTGTTAATAGAATTCCCTAAATACTACTTAAGAATTGCCTCCCTGTGTTTGTACTCTCGTTATCTTCTACTCACATGCTGCTTTCAGGTAAAATCCCTGCCCACTCACAATTCTTCCTGGAGAGCTATTACCTACAGCTGCTGTGTCTGGCTGCTGGACAGGACCTCCCCCCAGCATCTGCAGAGAGGACCTTCCCTCCACTGCTTTCCTGACCCTGGGGGACAAGGGTCCCTCCCCGGCTGCCCCATGCCACACGGTGCTGGCATCTAGCTCGGGAAATTGTTTTGCAAGGACAACTCATTAACTTATTATGCATTCCTTCCTGGCTGAGAACATTCAGCTATATGATTTACATGGAAATAAAGAGACTGTCAATATGAATTTGCTCTGAAAAGACATTTCTGGGGGTGCCTGGGTGGCTCAGTCGTTGGGTGTCTGCCTTCGGCTCAGGTCATGATCCCAGGGTCCTGGGATCGAGCCCCGCATTGGGCTCCCTGCTCTGTGGGAAGCCTGCTTCTCCCTCTCCCACTCCCGCTGCTTGTGTTCCCTCTCTCACTGTGTCTCTCTCTGTCAAATAAATAAATAAAATTAAAAAAAAAAAGACATTTCTGGAGAACCCACTATGTTCCTTGAACCATTAGAGTGGCTAGAAAAAATGAACTATATAATAATAGTTGAACAAAAAAAACCAGGGGCTGGAAAAAAAAAAAACTCAAGGAAAAACTGTAGGCTATTTTTAAAGAATATGGAGTAAATGGAAAGTTTAATGAAAAAGCAGCAAGAAGTGGGAGGGGAAAGAAGAAATAATATCTCTAGGCAATTTTACAGGATTTAAAAAGAGAAATGTATGAACAAAAGAGATGATTAAGTGTGAGGACTATAAATTGCAAATATCCCATAGTAAAGAAAATGGAGATGGGGACAAATTATCACCAAGGTGGCATCTGATGAGGGGCTAGAGGTTAACAAGACACCTACTTTACAAGTTTACCTGGAGCATCTTGCTCTTTACAAAGACAGAAGATGCATAGAGAAGTCAATGGATTCTTAGGAAGAATGTTGGCAAGAAAGAACAAGGAAAAATAAAGAAGTTTTTTCTTGTACTTCTGGCAAGTCTTGTTCTGGACTCAGTGTCACCTCATTGAACCGCAAACATCAGGAGTATAGCAGGGAGACCTTGAACTGAGCTGTCAGGAAGGGACATCAGGCCACATTTGGAATTGTTAGGTATTTCAGAATCTGGGCAATTCAGAATGACTGTATCAGATATTAAAGAATGACTCATTAATCCTGAGATAATTAAAACAAAGTCAGATCAGCAACCCATTGAGGTAGTAAATGCATAAGTCACTAAAGGGGGGTCTAGGTTGGCCCTGGAGTATGGTGATTTTCTTTTTTTCATTGTTATAAAATCTGTTCTGTACCACAAAGTTTTTCATACTTGTTACTATTACATTTATTTGTTAATTATATTGTACTCTGCTTCAGCAAACCAGACTTACAAAGTTCACACATTTTCTGAAAGAGATTTCAAATGCTGAGTTTCTTTAAATAACTTTCTAAATAACAAGATACCTTTAAAACACTGCCCATTACTAACACGCTAGTAAAACTGATGGTCTCTCTCAGGGAGATCAGCTAACAACACTGGAAGATGTGTATCATGTAACACCGGATTTTTAAAAAAAGGCCATCAAAAGGAAGGGCATTCTAATAATAACCTTATAAAGAAGATAAGTATAGATAATTTTTAGAAGGAAATTAAACAAAATTGTAATAGTGGTTGTGTTACAGTAATAAAGTTAGGGACGATTTTTTTTAATCTCATACTTTTAGTAGGAAATGCAAATTTCTAAAAGTGGAAAAAACAATCAATTTTTTAAAAATAAAGAAAACTTTCAAAAAGTACAAAGTGAAGGGACCTAAAGGTGTAAGGAAATCATTCTTACCTGAGAGGTGGAAAAATTAAGTTAAAATTTTCTCAAGATTTATTAATCTAATCCTTAAAGGCAATATGTCTAAAAAGCCATTACTAACACATTTTGAAGGTTCTCAAGAATCAAAATCCTTCCCTTTAGGAAGCATGTGAAAGGAAATTATGAAAAGAAAGATTTTTTTACTTTACATTCAGGCTAGGGGTTCCTGAGTGTCTTTTCTTAGAAAGATAAAATGGACTAGCTCTTTCATATAATCTCTGAAGAGCTATCCATAATTATCCAAAACGTTAATCAGGCAATTCTCCTCATCCACAGTAGTCATGCTCCATAACCTTACAGTGAACACTGAGTCAGCAAATACCGAACCAAGGCTCCCAAGGAAATGCAGGGTTAGGTTCCTGCAAGCCTCTGGTCACAACATTTTCCTTAAAAGAGCAATACATAACCTTGTTTTCTGTGTGTTTCTGCTTAAGGACACCTTATTTAATATATATTGTTAATTCATTGCTCTGGAATTTAAGGCCAATAGCACTCTAACTCACACTTGAACAAAGCTTATCTCATATGTATTTTCTCTGTGAGGTGCATCACATGAGACATGACTTAGGAAAACCATACAGCACTGTGGCACATTTTAAATAGCAAAATAGGTACTCTTCTCACTGATGACAGCCTTCTACATTCCTTCCACCTCTACCTAGTGTGGTGATAAGTTGGCAGGAAGTGTGAAAACCTTAAAATCTGCATACATATTCACCCTCATACTTCTAGGAATTCATCTTATATGAATAACCTGAACTGTATGTAAAGTTAAGAGTACAAAGAGGTTCACAGCAGCATTATTTTAAGCTAGAAACACCCTGAATACCAAATAATAGAGGACTGCTTAAGTAAATTTATATATTCATACAACTGAATACTATTCAGCTCCTGAAGATGTTGGAGAGGAGTGTACAAGGACAGGGAAAAGGTATGTAAAAAGTGGGAAAAATTAGACTAAATAATAGTGTCAATCATATTGACACTAGTTTTGTCAAAAATACTACACTACATAGTCATGTAAAATAGTATATGTAAATGTAACTTGACTTATTTTGGTACTTTCCTATATTTTATGTTTCCCTAATTTAATAATTAGGAAAAAAGGGGATGCTGTTTAATAAAACACCCTAAAAAAAGACAAAATGCTATATATTTTGCAAGCCACGATGAGTCAAGCCGATTTCTTCAGCAAGCCCACATGGACATGTTGTTCATTTAGGAACAACATAATCATCCCTAGTTCCTAATTCTCTGGCAGTGGGTGGAGGGCAGTGTAGAGGGAGGAAGAAAGAGAATTCACAGTGTCTTCCGTCTCCGGAATGCAGTGGGGCTCGTCCCACCAGACTACAGCTCACCCCTGTAGAGGTAGAGGAACCAGAACCCCTCTCATCTCAAAGGCACTTCACCTTGTTCTCCTGCATTGTTTTCCAAAGTTTACTCTACACATATAGTGATTCCCCTACCAGACATTATTTGGATTCAAAAACAATACCTCAAAAATAATAATAGCAAAACTTTCAGATGCCTGATCACTCTACCATTATAAGATAATTCTTAAGACTTAGAGATACCTGACATTAATCCTGGCTATTATTTGGTTACCTTGTTAGAAAACGCACTATTTTTTCATTGTTGAATTTAACCACGTCTTTTCTCTGTGCAATAACATTAAGAGAGAGAAAAAAAAAACCTAACTCTTCTAATCATTATATATTATTTCCAATATATATGACACTATACTTTTATCAGTGGTTTATTTCTCTTTAACAGTCTACAAAGGCTTCTCCATACAGGATTCATAATCAATTACTGCGCATGTTGGGACAAATGATGAAATTTACTGAAATATCCCCAAGTCTGTTAAAATTCTTCAAATTACTTACCATGAAACAAACAAAGCACATTCAAATTTGAATTCTGAGAAGCAGAGCAAAGAGTAAAAATCTTATTTTTTATTTATTTCTGAAACTATGTCAGCAAGAAGCATGAAAATAGTTGTAGAGTGTTCCATTAGGGATGCATGAAAAATGCGGTCACTATCAGACACACGGATCTTGTGTAAGATACAGAACCACCCGCCTTCCCAGGACCCAGCTCTTACTGTTAGGTAACATGGAATGAGCATATGCTGGGCAAGGACAGCCAGACATAGTTGGAAATTTGGATCAACTGGACATCAGAGAAAAAAATGCAAGACAAGAGGAAAAGTACTTTGAGGAAAGGAAGAGCAATGAGTGTGGGGCAACTGGCTTTCCATTCGCTAGCTCACGCACAGTGTTACCCTACATATGGGTGAAACCAGAGGACAGGTTACCAGTTCATAAGTACAGAGTCATTTGTATTCTTCTCAGACTAGACTATCAGGTAGCCTATCAACACACAGAACGGCTGCCTGGACTTTTACTCCTTCCAACTCATATGAAAGTAAAATTTATTTTCAAAGAGGCCTGTAAGAACAGGGATGGGAGAGTTATTTCAAAAATAATGCTCATGATATTTAAAGGATTGGGCATTATATTCAAAAATCAATCCCTACAAAAGTTCTATTGCTGCCCCCCCCTCGAAATAAATGTTCCCTTGCAGATGTGGTATTTCAGCAAATACACATGGTCTTGTAATAAAATGAGTCTTGCTGCGAGCCTCTGACATAAACATGTAAATAAGTGAAAAAGAGGTTCCTGTGTCTTATACTTAAATATATTCTAAATGTATGATAATCAACAATATGTGTGTGAGGCATTTAGCACATATTAATCCCAAAACATATTTATGGAGGTTCCTCAAAAAGTTGAAAATGGAGCTACCCTACGACCCAGCAATTGCACTACTGGGTATTTACCCCAAAGATACAAATGTAGTGATCCGAAGGGGTATATACACCCCAATGTTTATAGCAGCAATGTCCACAAAAGCCAAACTATGGAAAGAGCCAAGATGTCCATCAACAGATGAATGGATAAAGAAGATGTGATGTATATATATATATATATATATGTATAATGGAATATTACGCAGCCATCAAAAAAATGAAATCTTGCCATTTGCAACGATGTGGATGGAACTAGAGGGTATTATGCTAAGTGAAATAAGTCAATCAGAGAAAGACATGTATCGTATGATCTCACTGATATGAAGAATTCTTAATCTTAGGAAACAAACTGAGGGTTGCTGGAGTGGTGGGGGGTAGGAGGGATGGGGTGGCTGGGTGATAGACATTGGGGAGGGTATGTGCTATGGTGAGCGCTGTGAATTGTGTAAGACTGTTGAATCACAGACCTGTACCTCTGAAACAAATAATACATTATATGTTAAAAAAAAAAAAGAAGATAGTAAGAAGGGAAAAATGAAGGGGGGGAATTGGAGGGGGAGACGAACCATGAGAGACTACGGACTCTGAGAAACAAACTGAGGGTTCTAGAGGGGAGAGGGGTGGGGGAGGGGTTAGCCTGGTGATGGGTATTAAAGAGGGCACGTATTGAATGGAGCGCTGGGTGTTATATGCAAACAATGAATCATGGAACACTACATCAAAAACTAATGATGTATGGTGATTAACATAATAAAATAAAATTAAAAAAAAAACTGAAGGCATTTGCATGCTGAAAATATGGCATGCAGTTTTCCTTCTCCAGCCTCAAATTCTAAAGACTTTTGAAGCACACACCACAGAGCCAAAATAGCTAGACTCCTCTCAAATTTATACCAAATGATATTCTGTGGTTCTTGCAGACATGAATTTAATCCTCCCTTGATTAAGTTGTGTTTTCTGGGTTGTCTGAACAGAGAATCACTGCAAGCTACTGAATTGCTTACACATTTCATCAACTTCAAAACAATACATGCAATAACACTGATGTCAATAAACCTGTTTCAGACACCTCCCATCCTGTCCATGTCCATAATTATAAATCTAAGCCTTAGAAATTATAATGAAATTGAACATTCAAAAAAACAACAACAGCACACATTAAAGTTTTCATTGTGCTTTAGAAATGTCTGCCAACCACTTACACATATAGGATATCTGTTGATATTCAAAGCAATGCTTCCAGGGATTATTTTCATGTCCACTCTACAGACAAGGTAACAGAAGTTTAAAGAGTATACCCTAATAGCTAATAAATATATGAAAAGGTGTTCAACCTCATTGGTCATGAGAAAAAGCACTCAGTCTCATTGGAAACCACCATACATTGATCAGAATGACTGAAACTGGAAAGCCTTGACTGTACCGAGTGTTGGTAAGGATGTGGAGAAACTGGAACTCCCATACACAGTTACCAGAGTGTAAATGGGCACATCTGGAGACCTGCTTGGCAGTATCCATTCAAGCTGAATATGAGTGTAAGTTATGACCCCAAAATCCTAGTTCCAAGAATATATCCCACGGAAATGTGCCCCAAAAGACTTGTATGAGAACATGTTCATAGCAACGTAATAGTCAAAACTGAGTAACACAAATGTCCATCAACAGAAAAGGATAAAGGGTTCTGGCAGAGTCACACAATAGAATACCGTACAGCAGTAAGAATGAGTGAACCACTGCTACATAAAATGTGGATGAATCTTACAAATGAAAGTTAAATGGAAGATGGCAAACACAAAAGAGTGTCACTGTATGATCCTATTTATATTAAGCTGAAATTTATATTAAGGCAAACTAAATGGATGACAGTAGAAGTTGGGATAGCTGTGTTACCTTTGGGGAGAGAGCAGGGAAGGAGAAGCATGGGGCAGGAGCTCATTACTGGCTTCTGAGATGCTGGTTGTCTAAGTCTGTTCAGGCTGCTGTAACAAACTACCATAGACTGAGTGGTAAGACAACAAACATTTATTTTTCACAATTTTAGATGTCGGAAGTCCAAGATGAAGGCACTAACAGATTCAGTGTCTCATGAGAGCCCATTTCCTGGTACAGAAAGGGCCATCATCTAGATACATCCTCACATGGAGGAAGGGTGAAGGAGTTCTCTGGGGTCTCCTTTATCAGGGTACTAATCCCACTCATGAGGCTCCACTTTCATGACAATTACCTTTCAAAGGCCCTACTTCCTAATACCATTACATTGGGGGTTAGGATTTCAACATATGAATTTTGGGGGGGATGTAAATACTTAGTCCATAACACTGGTCATGTTCTATTTTGTGACCTGGCTGCCAGTTACATGGCTATGTTCACTTTGTGATAACTCATCAAGCTATATACTTTTGATTTGCATACTGTTCTGTATGTAGGTCATACTTCAATAAAAATTTATAAAGAATTTTAAATGATACTGTCATATAAAATTATTCCTCCTTTAAATGGGAAATGTATATGTGTATCTCAATTAATGGAATGAACAAGTCTCTGATTAAATGTTCTTACCACAAAAAAGAAATTATAATTACAGAACAGGATGGAAGCTAACGCTATACTGGTGATTATACCGCAACATACAGATGTATCAAATAAACACATTATATACCTCAAACTTATATGATGTTATATGTCAATTACATCTCAATTAAAAAATTTTAATAAAGCTAACCTCCAAATACTAAAAAAAATAAATGAAGCAACCCTCCGAGGTAATAAGTAATGTTATTATTTCATTTTATAAAAGAAGAAACTGAGATATATAGAAGTAAAATTACGTGCTCAAGCTCCCACAACCAGTAAGTGGTAAAGATATGACTGGAACCTGGGCAGTCTGGTGCCCGAGCCCCATGAAGAACCCCTTCTTTTTTGAACTAGTACTTGGTGCTTATGCAGCACATTTGTTTCTGGATATTTAAAGAGCTTTGAAAAACACTTTACATTAATTATACTTGCAGCAAAAAATAATAATATTTAAAGAAACAAAAATTTAAAAATAAAGAGTTTTGAAACATGACTGTAAATTAGATCTAAACCAGGAAGCACAAACAGATCAGGTGCGGTGATTTCACGAATGTCAATTACACACTACCGGTTTTTGAAATCAGGCCTTCAGAGGGCAACAGATGTGCTTAACTTTGGCCAACAGGGTGGGGGTGACAATATATTGAGATTCCTGTCAACTATCTTTTCCTTTTCTTCATTTGTGTAAGATGTTTTACACACTCCAGATGTCATTTGTACTCATTTTCTACACCTTTGGAATTCTAAGTTTAGAATTAGAAATAAAAGCCAAAGCATGATTCAGGAAAACAAAAACTTAAGGATAACACTCTTTGGAGGGCTTTTCCTTTAAGTGTGTTCAAATTCTTTACAGATTACCACAAAAACCCTACTTCTACTTCCTATTTTATGTGATTTTTACTCCTTTTGATTTAAAGAACACTAGTGCTTAGAATTCTGTATGTTAAAAACGATGAAGATCAGATCTATCATACCACCAGCAGAACAAACTCTACTGTCTTTCTCTCATCTCCAGCCGAACTTGAAAATAAGAGAATTATAAAACATTTAATGTGAATTCAGTTTTGTAAGTGAGCTATCTTGAAAAGATTCTTGTTTTAGACAGTTTGGCAGAGGAGCTCTGTTTCATATATATTACAAACAAATAAGGAACCTATTAGTGATAAAGGCATTTGCGTTAGGGTGAGTATCAGCATTTGGGCTAACAGTCAAGCAAAAATTTTAAGTTTCAGCTCTATGGCTGAAATGGTAGAAATATAGGTTAACCCATAATATTGTTCTTGAATGATGACATTTATAACATTTATTACTTGATCAATAGAATTAGCTCACACACATGATGAACAAGTAGTTGTTACTATCAGTTGATTCAAGTTTAACAAGAGGCCTTTTGCAATTTTGAGTTTCAGTGTTTTCAACTGACTAATCCTTATATCTAACAAGAAAATATCTTTGTAATAATTAGCTTTGGGTTTTGGGGATTCTCTACTTCTGGGCAGCTGAATGGGGTGCTACTTGAAATAATTACTGCTAGAACTACAACCGGTTTTCTTGCAAAATCAAATCAATTCATCTATACTATTTTTAAGCCTCTGTTCTCTGAAATCTGTTAAACAATGCCAGGATTGAAAATACCCATTACATTTCTATGCTTTTTATCTGTCTTTGAAATTTCAAGATTTGGAAAATTTACAGTGAGATGAGCTATGCATTCATTTTCCTGATATAGCATGAGAAAAATAAAATAACTCCCACATATCTTTCTCTACCCAAGATGACAGGCAATCTCAAAAAAGTTTAAATACTCTAAGCATTTGAAAATATTCCATAGGGTAAAGTCAAAATTTTTTAAGAGACTCTTTTTAAAAAATGGCTCTGCAAGTGATTTTTCCTTCCCTTCCTGTATTTTTACAAAATTAAAATTCCAGATCAGCCGCTAAGAAAAGATATTCCAAAGAAAATGCAATGATTGTCCTGGTAGACTTACTCCCTCGATAGCTCTCTATTATTCTTAGCACTGCATTTCAGTAGACACTAAAAGTTCAGTATTTTATCACAGTTGCCCTGTTCTCTGAATACTTTGTGGTTCAAGCATTTAAAGAGCTGTGTGTTAGTTATATTCATGGTATTTAGAGATTTCAATTGATAGGAAACTCTCTGGGAGGAAAATGATCCTTCCCTTAGTAAATAAGAAGGGGCACCTAGGTGGCTCAGTCAGTTAAGCATCTGCCTTCGGAGCAGGTCATGGCCCCAGGGTCCTGGGATTGAGCCCACATCAGGCTCCCTGCTCAGTGGGAGCCTCTGCCTCTGCCTCTGCACCTCTCCTGCAGCTCCTGTTCTCTCTCTATATCTATATCAAAAAAATAAATAAAATCTTAAAAAAGAAAGTAATAGTAAGAAGAAGGGATAAATAAATTAATAACTAGGAAGACACTGATAATATTCCTACTTAACCAATGAAAACAAGGTACTTATATAAACAGAAAAACCAACTGCAAACACTTTCTTCATGGCTGGATGACTGGATTTTGGTGACAGTGCTCTTCCTGGATAGCACTGGAGAACTAAAGATTAGCAGCTGATTACACCCTACCATTTATTTTGTGAATCAGAAGGACAAGAGTTAGCAAAAATGTAAGGTGAGCAACCATCTGAGTCATAATGAAAACAGACAAGCATACTACTAATATAAAACAAAATTTTATATATGCGAACCAAAAGACTATTGTTGGTACACTTATTAATGAGAAGCTTCCATATTAAGTTCAGACCACATTTCTTTAAAAAAAAAATCTGATATCGTTTTATGATTTTCCTAGTGATGGTTCACATTTCCCATGTCTTCAGATACATTAAGAACCAAGAGCATGTCTCAGATGCTCTAACAGTATCAAGATAATGATTCTCAAAGTTTAAAGTCCAATGGTGGTGGTGCACACACTACCTCACAGAATTGTAAAGAGAAATAAATGATATATATCAGACGTTCAAAACATGTGAGTCTTCTCCGTGTCATAAGCGTCCACCTAAACCATGTTGTCATAAACAAGTGAGTACCTGTGGTCGAAACAGAGCATAGGGGTATTGAACTTGAAAGGTGTTTACTGGATCCCTACTATGCACTAGCAAGGGTGTGACAGCTGTGTGGTAGGCAAGGAGAAAAGAGGTTCATAAAGCAACATGCTATGCTAGCTAGCACACGTTATAAACTGTGACAATTAAAAAGCATACAAAAGAATGTGGGTCATTACTTTCTAGTGATACACAGTTTTATAATCCTTCAATTTTTTTCTGTCTCCAATTGTATGACAATACTTGCAGCATGGAAGGAATCAGAGATTGAGTCCTCTAAGTCACATAAGAGCTTTAGTGTACATTACTCAAATAATGTTTCATGCCAACCAATGTTTCACCGTCTGGTGCACTCCCCCCTTTTTATTTCCTCCTATCTCTCAGAACTTCAGAAGCACAGCATCTGTAATAAGATCCTGGAGGCACTTATCAGCCTTTCATCTGAAAGGAGTAACTCATTGTGTACTCCAAGCAGATATAAAAGCAGGATTTGCATCTGCGACTGCAAAGTAAAGGTGTTGGCTTATTACCCCCTTAGCAGCAGGAAAAAGGCAGCTCTTCAGGGTGAAAAATCAGAACATTATGCAATCTCCCAACAAAGACAGAGGTTACCTTAGGATCGGCTGTGAGCAGTTTGAAAGCTTGATATACTTGAGCTTCCTTTACACCACCACCAAGATCCAAAAAGTTGGCTGGCTTCCCACCATTCAGGAAGATGATGTCACAAGTAGCCATGGCAAGTCCAGCACCATTCACTGGGAAATGTAAGTGGCACACAAGACAGGATAAATTTAGCAACACGAAAGGGTGAATGAACCATTTCCCTCCCCCATAATGCCAAAGAGAACCCTGTCACTACCAGGTCAATGTCCTGTCTGGAACTGTGTTCCACCAGGTAAATTCATAAACTTTAGGATAAATCAGGAAATGTGCAAAAGAATAAACAAAAAGACCTGGGAATAGGAAGACAGGTTTGTTGAGAAGTTACATCAATCTGGGAAAAAGATAAAAGGGAAAGGTTTCCATAATTAATTAATTTGGGCTAGTACCAGAAGATGTAGTTTTGGGTTCTGGAAAAATACAGAACTCAAGAGAACCGGGAAAGAGAGAAGGCTACAAGAAGTTGCTTGGGTCTATGAATTACATTCTTTTTAATATCCTTTAAAAGATCTGAGTAAAAAATGGAATTTGTTTAATTTTTTGCTTGCTGACAATAGGCTCCTTTGAATGTAGCATCCCTCTGGGGTTGAGCCACAAGGGTCCCAACTTCAGTAGGGCTCCATACTTTTTTACACTCAGTGCAACCATGCATGTTTGTAGGTTATGTGGATAAACTCAGAAAACAAATAAATAAATGACAGCATCCAAATAATATTCTTATCCCTCTGTTCCTTCTTCAAATTATTATAAGAAATGTTCACTAGCAACCTGATCATTAAAACTGGAACCAAAATGTGCTAACATCTTAGGGCGTTTGTTTTGTTTTGTTTTGTTTTTAAGAAAATAAATAAAGAGTTTTAGCACTGCAATTCTTATTTTCTAGAGCTGAGTTTTATTGAGCAATTGTACTTTTTTGGCTTCTTATACTTAATTAATATGAAATTACTTTCCTCAGGTTAGATAGGAAGAAAGAAAAAAAAAAGCAGACTTCCTAAACACAGCAGAAACTCTCAAGGTAAAATATACTTCACTTTTTCTGACCCTTGAATTCCCCAGACAAGCCTATGAACTGTGACTAATTTAATTAAGTCTGGGGCAACTACAATAAAAATGGTTTATATACAATCTTAAAATAATTTGAAATGTGTTAATTGTTGCTTTTGAGGCTGCTAACTTTGTCAAATCATGCATACTCCCATAGAGGCTACAAAGAATCTGTATTTAATTTGTTCTAAACACACCATTATATCATTCTCCTTTCTAAATGCCTACAAATATTGAGAGCGCATTAGCTTATCAAGATCAGAACAATGTGAGTGGTCTGGTACATTACAGTTATTACTCTGATACAAAGCAAGAGCTTTTGGTATCCCTTGTAATTAGATGTCATTTTCTATTGTATGGCTCAGCAGACTACTGGATGAGGTCTGTTCAGTTCTGAATATAATAATCCTGTTGGTTTAATGAGCTACAAATCTTTTTTATTTTAATTCCATTAAGATTAAGACCTCAGTTTCTAGTGCAATGAATTGGCTCCACCAGAAACACAGATGCGTATAAATCTCAGCTCTATAAGCTGTGGACAATAACAGAAATTGTATTACCTCTATAGACCCATTCTTATCTCAGCTCAATAAGCCATTTTCACAAATTTAGATGAGTATGATAAAATCAATTGTTTTATTAATAAACTGGATAATGGATGAAACATTTTATCATTTGGTTATCATAAAAGCTGAAACTGGAGTATAATGATTCAAGTGTATGTTCTCTTCTACTTCCTCTGAGAAATTTTATCTTAAAACCAAATTTCAGAATAGTTCCTAGCATATTAACACAGACTGGAGTAGCAAAGATTTTGATTTTTATTGAGCAAAATTTAACCGAGATGCTTTAAAATAGTATTTTTCAGCTGGGGTGATTTTGGCTACCAGAAGATACTTGCCAGTGTTTGGCAACATCTTTGGTTATCAAAATGGGGGGGTCGCCAGTGGCACCTGAAGACCAGGGACAATGCTAAATATCTGACAATGTATAGGACAGCCCCCCAGAGCAAAGAATTATTCCACCCAAAATGTTAATAATGACAGACTTCAGAAACCCCGCTTTAAGCCAGTGACCACTGAGCAAAATGAACTTTGGGAAGAAACTCGGAATTGTTTCCCAAGACTTTTGGGCTACAAAAACTCCTATTTTAACTGGCTACCAGGAAATACCATTTCAGAAAGGTTCAGAAATCAGTAGTTCCTAAATTCTGCAAAAATCCACAAATCATGCTTTTGATAAAACTATTTTCTTACCAAAGCAGGCAATGTTCCCATCCAGTCCTATATATTTTAGATCATATTTGGCAGCTTCGTTTTCAATGGGCTCATTCTCTGATTTGTCGTCCATAGCAAATATGTCCTTTTGTCGGAATTCTGCATTGTCATCAAAGTTTATCTTTGCATCAAAACAGACAACTAGATAAAGGAAAAAAGACACACACATGAGTATCTCTTAAGGATCTATAAATTAGTTCCCCAGGGTGGCAGGGACAGCAGAAAGAAAAATAAAATACTGTCATTTTTTTTTCTCATGATAGGGGCAGGAGAAACTGTTACAGCTTTCTTGATCTTAAACTTCAGGGGTACAAAGACAAATATGGTGGCATAGTCCCTGTTCTCAAGGGACTTACATTCTAATAAAGAGCACAGAAATTTACACCTGTTGGTCTCTGTTTAATAAAAGAACAATATAAACTGTGGTCACCCATTAAAAGTTATAGACTGCCACATCTACATATAGCTTTGATTTGCCATTTTTATTGCATTTCTTATTTTTAGTATATAACCACTGATCATCACCTTTACCTTTGATGCAAAGAGAAACTAGATTATAATGTTTAATCCCACTGTCCTCCTTTGTCCTTCTGATGCTGCAAAGTGAAATTTTTATTTAATCAGTATCCTTGCTAATATTTCTGAAAGATTTAGTGCAAAGAACACTGGGTTAGAATCATTAGTTTTTTATTTGATCCTTAACTAACTCTGTAACTTGATAAAAAAAATTAACCTACTTCCTCCTAGGGCCTCAGTTTTCTTATTTGGAAAATGGAAATAACAATCCCTAAACTGCTCATATACTTACTTTGGGGTCTGCTCAAACTAGGACCATCATCCTGATGTGTGCACGATATGACTCTTTTGATTCAGGTTATAAAACACTAAGAGACCAAGACAGATCAGATATGATGGGAGGTAGCCAGGCATTACCAGCACTACTGTCTCCACTCTCTGGTACAGGTAGAAATCTCCAACTCTCTCAATGACCAAAAGCCCTGGACACAGTTGAAACCCACTGGGTGATATGGATGGACCATGGAAAGAGCATTTTCCTTGATTCACAGGATATCTTCTACATGAATTCTCAGGGAGAGCCTGCAGTGAGGAGGGGTGACATGCAGGCTTCTGGGATCTGACCCCTTTTATTATATCCCTTTGGGTAGAAATTAGTTGTCTATGATGACATTCTATTCTAACCTTCTTTTACTTTACTTCAGATATTGATAGGCAGGGATCTTTGACTTCGACTTTAGAGAAATTACCCATTCTCCTCTAGCATTGCTGAGGAGGAGCTACTTCTTCAAAGGGAAACAACCTGGAATAATTCATTCAAAAGTAATGACCATGGTCTGCTCATCCCATTTTCTTACAATGACAAAATATTGTTACATTACAACATCCTAGAGTTACAGACCCCACATAGAGGCTTTACACAAGGGTCTCTCTACCACAAAAATCAAGCACTTTGATACAAATCTATGCAGAACTGGCATTTTAACATCTAAGAATACTTGGCATACATAAAAGCCTAAACTGGAAATTATTTAAAGTAGCACTGACTGACAAGAGAGAATCTTATATAGAAGTTGATGTCTGCCAGAGTCCTTAGTCTTGCCACAAAATGTCCAACCACTTTACCCACACACTGTGAATACATGGAGCAAATGAGTAATTACTGTCCAGAATACTGCGATCTTAATGATGGAATCCTACAATTACCAAAGGAATTGGCCAACGTTCTCTGCTTGCTACAATGGCATTTTGTCAGCAGTTAATGACTGGTATAATAATCAATAGGAAAGCAACTTCATTCTTGGCTTTCCACTAGGCTTATAAATAAATTTTAATTAATTTATTAGTAATTTTAGCTCCTCCATTACTCATTGGCAAGACTACGTGTAACTGACACCTTCAAAATGAATGGGCAAAGGCTATCAAACTGACTTCCTAACTGAAGAGTTTCAAAGAATTCTTTTTTTTTTTTTTAAAGATTTTATTTATTTATTTGAGACAGAGAGAATGAGAGACAGAGAGCATGAGAGGGAGGAGGGTCAGAGGGAGAAGCAGACTCCCTGCCGAGCAGGGAGCCCGATGCGGGACTCGATCCCAGGACTCCAGGATCATGACCTGAGCCGAAGGCAGTCGCTTAACCAACTGAGCCACCCAGGCGCCCTCAAATAAAAGAATTCTTGGTCAAGATCAATAAACTAGTAAATCAAAATAGGTCCAGGCTGATCTTTGCCCCTTACAACGACTACAGTTCCAAGCTACTTGAGAGAACATAATTAATGTATATGGATGCAAAGTTCAGAAGGCAGCTCCACCTCCCCTCTGCAAAGCCAGATTTTCAAATGATGCTTTTTACTGCAGTATGATGTATATGCCAAGGACAGAAATGAGTTCACTATTTGGGGACCACCCTGAGAAAACTAAGAGTTAAACCAGAGCCTGAAGACGGTGACTGTGGGATAAAAGGGGTATGGAGCACAGGGAGAATAAAGCACTTGAAGCAAGTACATGCGCTCTTTTCGACACATATTTGTTATGCCTGCTTAATATTTTAAAGGGAGTCCCAAACATACAAAGTGCTTTCCTGCCCCACTATCTCAGTTTATAATGCTGTATTGCCTGGATGTTTTTCCTTGAACTTCACCACAGCTGGGTATGAATTACAGCTTGGACACTTCAGAGCCAGGTAGCCATCATCACCTCTCTTAAGCCCAGTGGCCTTGTTTATAAAATGGAAACCAGAGTATTTTCTACTGCATGGCGTTGGTGCAAGCAGGGACTGCATGCCAAGCACTCAGTAGCACAGACAGCCGGCACTCACTGGCTATTATACCACCGCCACACTCCACCTGCCCAGTTCTTTCTTACACTCACCTTCCCAATGTCAGCCCAGGCTATAGGATTCTATTCTAAAAATGACCTGTCCTTGGCCCCATTCCCTTATAATCCTAGCCTTCTGTTTACAGTGAATCTAAACTAATGCCTACTGGAGTTTACAGATGTACAGGTTACCTACGATTTTCAGTGAAACGCCATATTCAGAATACTTAAGAATTTCCCACAGGAAGGATTTTAGTGGTTGGCATTTCAGGCTGTGTGACTGATGGAGAAGATTTTAGCCTAAAGGTTGAGGGTGGAAGAGATGCCTTTGATGACCCTCAAATCACACCATACCTTTCCACAAGGCCAGGGTGGCTAAAGATTGATATAAAACAGCCCCAGATGAGAATCTCAGTCAGACGGTGGCAAAGGATAGCCCTTGGGACAGCTTGCTGTCTGTTTTTGTAAGTACGGTTGGACTGGAATACAACCACACCCATTCGTTTACATATTTCTACAGCAGGGTCCCAGGACAATAGCAGAGATGACTCCTTATAATAGAGACAATACGGTCCTTCATAGAAAAAGGCTCCTATCCCTACTAAGTCACACTTCTCATGTTGCAATAGCCACAGGTATCATACTTATTTACAGTGAAAGAGAAACCTAGGAAAGTGCATCTAATGGCATGAAAACAAAAAAGCATAAGGGACAAAATAAACAAAAACTGGATTAATCCTTGAATATCAATGGACTCTCATATGCTTATTTCCCCCTGTAAGACCTATCCAAGTACACTTATAGAATGAGTGTGTTAAAAATGGACTGATGGCTATGTCAACAACGGGGCAATAAAATAAACTTGCTTGCTCAAACCTTAGCTTTTTCATTTGTTAAAACAACAAACTACTCTAAAATGTATTTTTCGAGGTACTGAACTTGGTTCAGACATAAGATATTCAGTGTCACATTAATGAAACCTCAATTCTATAGAAAATTCTTGCACAAAGGCCATTCTGTGTACAAAGTGGGTGAAAAACATACCTATTAATATTTATAAAACAATTTTCACCATCAAAAGCACATTGTTACATGCTTGATAGATTATACAAATGAATTTTCCTTCTGAACAAATATCAAAGAAAGCTGCAGTACTTATATTCATAGGGAGTTTTGTTTTTTTGTTTAGTGGTGTGAGATTCTGTGAGCTGCTAATTCACCAACTTAGATGAAGAGCCTGACTGGCAGTTAGCAGCCTCTGACCTTAGAGTTTTAACAGAAGAATGTGCTACAGATTAAACAAAAGAAAAACACATTTCAGAAGGGAGACTCACACATAAAACAAACATAAAAACAGCAGGAAATAAGATTGTTACAATTAGTTTGAAAAATAATCTGTCTTCAAGCAACATACTGCATTTGATTTGTGATAAATAACCATAATATGCTACTGAAATGCACCTTGCCGAGATGGCCTTAAAATGCTGATACTTTCAAATTAGTCCCACTTTCCATTAAATATTGATGTTCCAAGAGTTGTATACTTTTTAGAACTTTTCTTGAGTTGCTGCGAAAAGAGAAAATAGATACGAGGCAGGAGGGGGATTCGGGTGAAGGTAGAGAACTGAAAATGTTCTTGAAAATAGTCTTGTGTATAAAGAGAGAAACAGAGAGAAACACCCACCAACAACATGGGCACTTGCTAACTCGAAGCAACAGGGTGGCTATTTAGGGAAATTAATCTGAAGCAAGAAAGGGATCTGATGTGCGAGTTAACTTTGGATCACTCAGCCTTAGTTCTCATGGAATCTTGGCCAGGTAGTGACTGTTTTAAATTGGGTTTCATTCCGATAGCTTGGTGAATGGATTTGGGCTCCAACTGTCGAAAATGCCTTAGAGCAGGAATTCTTCATCTTGGGACTACTGGTAAGTTAGGTGAGATCATTATCTATTGGGGGTGGGGGGTGTACTGTGTACTATAGGATGTTTAATAACATCCCCAGCCTCCACCCACAAGAGGCAAGCGGCACCCTGAACTCCCAGTTGTGATAAACAAAAATGGATGTTAATGAGACTCATTGTAGTGATCACATACAATCATTGTGTTGTATACCTAACACTAATATAATGTTGTATGTCATTTATATCTCAATTAAAATATGTCTCTAGACATTGACAAACATCCCCCGGGGGACAATATGCCTACCCTCCTCATTGAGAAACATTAGAGACACCAAAGAAAGGAGTCTGTGTTCAGGTAGATCTGGCTAAAAGTGGGAAGAAATGAAATAGAACATAAAACCTCACAGCGGCTTGTAAAACAGATGAATGAATGGATAGGTAGATAAATAAATAATGATAAAGAAAACCCTGCTTTTTTTAATTAAAGATTTTTATTTATATAAGTAATCTCTGCACCCCATGTGGGACTCAAACTCACGACCCTGACTGAGATCAAGAGTTGCATGCTCTTCTGGCTGAGCTAGCCAGCACCCCAGGAAAACCTTGCTTCTAACTTGGCCACATATTTTTTTTAAGATTTTATTTATTTATTTGACAGAGAGAAAGAGAGAGAGCACAAGCAGCAGGACAGGGAGAAGCAGGCTCCCCGCTGAGCAGGGAGAACTTGATCACATGCTTAATGAATTAATCCTGGCAATACAACTGGACAAGCAAGGAAAAGAGTTAATTTCTCTTCGACTATTTAATTAACAGCTTACTTTCATTTCAATAAAATTTAGGCCATTCTAGTAGACATGTGACTCCATCCATTTTCCATTGAGAAAATGCCTTTCTCCTACACATGTGGTTCCAGCTCAGTGACTGGTCTAGATATGGATATGGGACCCAAGTAGGGCCAATCAGAATCATTTGAAAAGATTGCTGTGGTTGCTGAAGGAGAATGATGAAAAGTGGGAGCCATGTTGGTTGCCCCTTCAGAGAGCCTGGCCGACAAAGGAGCCAATTTGGAGGCAACTGGGCTGGAAGATCAGAGAATCCCTTGTTCCCTTCATGCCCTAAACCAGACCACTCCCTGTTATATGAGGAAAATAAGTATCCTTCCCTGACCTGGAAGCTTCTTAACAAAAACTAGACTAATGTAGGTTTCTGTCCCTTACAACCATTATAATTCTAACAGTCACTAAACTACATTACAGTCAATAGTGCCAAATTATATTCTTTGAATCAATTTTTTTTTTTTCGGTCAGATCTGCTACACATGTACCAATTTTATTGAATTAACTTTTCTTTTCATTGATTTTCTCTATTGTTTTTCCATTTTTTTAAATTATGTTATGTTAATCACCATACATTACATCATTAGTTTTTGATGTAGTGTTCCATGATTCATTGTTTGCATATAACACCCAGTGCTCCATGCAGAACGTGTGCCCTCTTTAATACCCATCACCAGGCTGACCCATCCCCTCACCCCCCTCCCCTCTAGAACCCTCAGTTTGTTTCTCAGAGTCCACAGTCTCTCATGGTTTATCTCCCCCTCCGATTTCCCCCCTTCAATTTTCCCTTCCTGCTATCTTCTTCTTTTTTTTTTAACATATAATGTATTACTTGTTTCAGAGGTACAGGTCTGTGATTCAACAGTCTTACACATACCATAGAATCAAATTACTAATCACAGTGGAAAAAATAATTCTTAGATTCCAGTTCTTTCGCCACATTAAAAATTTCCCATAGGTGATCTAACAGCATAGATATTATCAAGATCATTGCTCTTTATTCAACCAGGTATCATCTGTTGTGCAAATATATGACCAATCACCTGGATTTTAAAAAAATGTTCCTCATTAACCAATGGAAGATAGAAGAAACTCTCTTACAAAGAAGCTTTGCAATAGGTAAGTCTAAAGTAAAAATGTTTGGTGTGATGCCAAGCTCCTTAAACTTCTAAATTAAGAGTCATTATTAAATCACAATTTTAATGTGAAACGTTATATGCTCTGCTATTACTGATCTAAATGGAAAAAATTATATATTCACATTATAAATATTAAGATTATTAATATTGCTAGGATATAAATGACTTTTTTTACAGCTCCTAAATAAAAGATTGCTTTAGGGGATTGTGACAATGATGAAGATCAATTTATACATTTGGTCATTAATCACCGTTTCCTAATTGGGTTTAATTTGACTACTGCTCATTAGAGTTATAAACCAACACATTCATTTAATTGTGATTATAATTCAATAGCTGAACTTTTATGGTACGATGAACAAATTAATAGCTAAAGATAATTTCGCTTTTAAAAATATCACATTTAAGACTTATGCTTTAATCAACTATATACACGGAATGTATTTTAGGATGATTCCTTCAAAAAAGCTCAAGAATTTTCTTTTCTCTTGATAATTAAAAAGAAAACTTCTGATTTCATGAGGTTTTACAAATACATTCTAGGAAAAGTTTCTTGCACCCTTATTCCCTGCATCAGACTGCAATCTGTGACAGACAACTTACCAAAGGTTTGAATGAAAGTAGTATTATAGCCTGACTTTTATCCAATTCCTTAGCTGAATTTCCATTTTTTTTAAATATGAAATAACCAGGTTGCTTATGCATACTAATTTGAAAAGCAAGCCATCACCTTGAAGAACTTATACTCAACTTCCCTGTCTTTTGTTTCTTGGATTTAATTAACAGCAACGCAATGCAGCATGAATTCTGACTAATTTCCACTAAGCTGGAGACTATGTATAGATCACTCTGATAAAAGTAAATTAATAGTTTAAGAGAAAAAAGGTAAAAAAGAAAGCAGTCTGGCATATCAAAATCAACACACACGCCATACTAAGAAAGACACAGGTTCAAATCTCAGCTCCAGTAATGGGCTGCTTATGGAGGAGTCACATTAATTTTCAATCCTCTATAAAATAGGGATAATAACTCTGTACTTTTCAGGATTGCTATAAGTAATAAAAATGAATATATGTAAAGGCTTATCACAGTATGTGTCATATGAGTTCAAAACAGTTTTCTTCCACTTCACTGCTTCTCTATATAAAATACTAATGATTTCATAGTCAAACAGAATTTTTTAAATATTTATGAATAAAAGGTAGTTTGCTTACAAATAACCTATCACAGATCTTTATCTGGTGGTCACTTGTGCAAACCATGAAATATATTATTTTCAATGGCTTCCTAAACATTACTATTTCTCCAACCTAACCTGAAATTTTAAAAAAAGAAAAAAATGGACAAAAAGATGAAATCCATACCTTTACTGACTACTCTCTTTTTTCTAGCTATCATTTAACTTTTTAAAAAAAATTAATATTTATTTATTCATTTGAGAGAGAGAGAGCACGAGAGCGAGTGAGAGCACCAGAAGTGAGAGGGGGAAGCAGACTCCCCGCTGAGTAAGGAGCCTGATGTGCGGCTCCATCCCAGGCCCCTGAGATCAAGACCTGAGCTAAAGGCAGACCCTTAACCGACTGAGCCACCCAGGTGCCCCTAATTTAACTTTTTTTAAATGAAAATGGAGAATTTATTAGAAGAATACAGGGGCCTCCACCAGAAATGCCACAAGACTCATGGAAGGAGATCAGGACTGTCTTTTATTAGTTCAAGTGCAGTTAGTGACAATTATAATTTTAAACAAAGCTTTAATTTTTGTACGAAGTTTTACTTTCTGTTATTTTTTATGTTTTACTTTCAATATCCATTATCTTGTTTGATTTTCAGAAGGATAAGAAATAATAAAATAATAATAGCTAATGCTTTTGTACCTCTTACCATATGCCAAGCCTTGTTCTAGGAACATTAATTATCCTCATAACAACCTTCTAAGGTAGGTACTATTATTATTGTCCCCACTTTGATATAGTGTTACATCCATTTTGTACTTAAAAAAAAAATTCCAGTATAGTTAACATACAGTGTTAGTTTCAGGTGTACAATACAGTGACTCAACAGTTGTATACATTACTCAGGGCTCATCACAATGAGCGTACTCTCAATCCCCTTCACCTATTTCATATACCACCCCCCCCACACACACACACATATACACCTACCTCCCCTCTGGCAACCACCAGTTTGTTCTCTGTATTTAAGAGTCTGTTCTGTTTGTCTTTTTGTTGTTGTTTGTTTTCTTTCTTAAATTCCACATGAGTGAAATCATATATTTGTCTTTCTCAGTCTGACTTATTTCACGTAGCATGATCCTCTCTAGATCCATCCATGTTGTTACAAATGGCAAGATTTCTTTCATTTTTATGACTGAGTCATATTTCACACTGTGTGTGTGTGTGTATGTGTGTATGTGTGTACACACCACTTCTTTATCCACTCTTCTATGGATGGGCACTTGAGTTGCTTCCATGTATCTTGATTATCGTAAATAATATTGCAATAAATATAAGGGTGCATATATATTTTTGAATTAGTGTTTTTATTTTCCTTGGGTAAATAAATAACGAGTAATGGAATTCCTGCGTCATATGGTAATTCAATTTTTAATTTTAATAACCTCCACACTTTTTCCGTGGTGACTGCACCAGCTTGGACTCCCACCAACAGTGCACCAGTGTTCCTTTTTTTCCACAACCTTACAAACACTTGCTTCTCGTGTTTTCTATTTTAGCCATTCTGACAAGTGTGAAATGATATCTCATTGTAGTTTTGATTTGTTTTCCTGATGATGAGTATGTTTAACTTCTTTTCATGTGTCTGTTGGCCATCTGTATGCCTTCTTTGGAAAAATGTCTGTTTATGTCTTCTGCCCATTTTTAATTGGTCTTATGCTGTATACATACCTCATATATTTTGGATATTAACCCCTCACCAGATATATCATTTACAAATATCTTCTCCCATTCAATAGGCTGTCTTTTTGTTTTGTTGATGGCTTCCCTTCCTGTGTAAAAGCTTTTTATTTTGATGTACTCCCAATAGTTTATTTTGGCTTTTGTTTCCCTTGCCTCAAGAGACATATCTAGAAAAATGTTGCTACAGCCAATGTCAGAGAAATTACTGCATGGGCTCTCTTCTAGGATTTTTATAATTTCAGGTATCACATTTAGATTTTTAATCCATTTCAAGATTATTTTGGTGTATGGTGTAAGAATGTGGTCCAGTTTCATTCATTTGCATGAAGTGGTCTGGTTTTCCCAACACCATTTGTTGAAGAAACTGTCTTTTCCCATTGCATATTTTTGCCTCCTTTGTCATAAATTAATTGACTGTATAATCATGGGTTTATTTCTGTTCCATTGATCTGTGTGTCTATTTTTGTGCCAGTACCATACTGTTTTGTTCACTATAGCTTTGTGCTATATCTTGAAATCTGGGGTTGTGATACCTCCAGTTTTGCTCTTTTTCAAGATTGCTTTGGCTATTCAAGGTCTTTTGTGGTTCCATACAAATTTTAGGATAATTGTTATAGTTCTGTGAAAAATGCTGTTGGTATTTTAATAGGGATTGCATTAAATCTGTAGATTGCTTTGGGTATATGGACATTTTAACAATATCTGTTGTCCCAGTTCGTGAGCATGGAATGAATATCTTTCCATTTGTTTGTGTCATCTTCAACTACTTTCAACAATGTCTTATAGTTTTTTTTTTTGAGTACAGGACCTTTCACCTTGTTGGTTAAATTCATTCCTAGGTATTTTACTATTTTTGGTGCAATTATAAATGAGATTATTTTCTTGATTTCTCTTTCTGCCATTTCATTATTAGTGTATAGAAATGCAATGGATTTCTATGTATTGAATTCATGTCCTGCAACTTTACTGAATTCCTTTATCAGTTCTAGTAGTTTTTTGGTGGAGTTGTTTTTGGGTTTTCTATATATAGTGCCATGTCATCTGCAAATAGTGAAAGTTTTACTTTTTCCTTTCCAATTTGGATTTTATTTATTTATTTATTTATTTATTTATTTTTTATGTATGTATGTATGTATGTATGTATGTATGTATGTATGTATGTATGTCTGATTGCTGTGGCTAGGACTTCCAGTACTATGTTGAATAAAACTGGTGAGAGTTGACATCCTTGTCTTGTTCCTGATCTTAGAGGTAAAGCTCTCAACCTTTCACCATTGAGTATGCTATTAGCTATGAGTTTTCAGAGATGACCTGCATTGTGTTGAGATATGTTCCCTCTAAACCTAGTTTGTTGAGGGTTTTATCATGAATGCGTGTTGTACTTTGTCAAATACTTTTTCTGCATCTCTTGAAATGATCATATGGTTTTTATCCTTTCTCTTGTTGATGTAATGTATCATATTAATTGATTTGTAAATAATGAACCACACTTGCATCCCAGGAATAAATCCCACTTGATCACGGTGAATGATTTTTTTAATGTATTGTTGAATTTGGTTTTCTAGTATTTTACTGAGGATTTTTACATCTATGTTCATCAGAGATATTGCCCTATAATTTGCTTTTTTTGTGGTGTCTTCATCTGGTTTTTGTATCAAGGTAATGTAAGCTTCATAGAATAAATTTGGAAGATTTTCTTCTCTTTCTATCTTTTGGAATAGTTTGAGGAAAAAAGGCATTAACTCTTGTTTAAAGGTTTGGTAGAATTCACCTGTGAAGCTATCTGGTGCTAGACTTTTGTTTGCTGGGTGTTTTTCCTGGACTACCTGAGAAGAGGACCTATATCTTATGAATGTCAGGGACTGGTCTATTTTGTGGCTGATAATGGATGTTTACACAAACACCAGTCACTTCACTATACAAGACAGTTATCATTTTTACCACTCTTTTGGATTAAAAAACAAAACAAAAACCAAAAACCAAAAACCAAACTCTAAGGCTTAGCCCAGGTCTGTGGCCAAAACATGGCAGGTCCAGAATTTGAATCCGGTCCCCTTTGTACAACACTATACTGTGTCCACCTTGGTCTACAACTTGGTTGTATTTGCACATAGCAGATCACCTAATTTATGCAATGGCAAATCCCTATTTACTGACTGCCCACAACATGGTAGACAGCATACAAGACACTGGGGGTGAAATGTGCTAAAAAGACAAGGTTCGTGGAACTTACATTCCTGTATCCCTGTCCTATCCACCTGAAATCCCACCTTCTACCTCCAAACACACATACATTCACAAGCTTTTATTATCGAATTAATAGGAACTTACAGAATACCAGCTGCATGTAAGACACAGTGCAGTGGGGTGGGTACTGAGATAGAAAACAGTTCTTGATACTTTACAAGTACCTGATGGAT
This sequence comes from Neomonachus schauinslandi, assembly GCF_002201575.2. Classification (NCBI taxonomy): domain Eukaryota; kingdom Metazoa; phylum Chordata; class Mammalia; order Carnivora; family Phocidae; genus Neomonachus; species Neomonachus schauinslandi. The sequence continues at coordinate 180,218,619 of NC_058403.1, read as the reverse complement.
AGAAAAATCTTCTCTACAAAAATGCCTCCTTCTCCCACCTGAATCAGAAGCTGGTAACTAAGTATGGTGAAAGAGTTGGATGACAGGGCACTAGGGCTTTGCCGTGACAATATAAATCCAGCAGGGGGGCACAAAGTGCATTTGTACACATTTATGCAAACTAAATATCTTCAAGCATTTCCAGCTCCATAAAAGCAGGTGCATTCATTATACTCTAATGCAGAGGCTCCTGTTCCTACCCAAGATTTTACCTCAGTATAAGCAAGAAAGGCCCTGGAAAAACAAGGGGGTGCTGGTGAATGGATGTTTCTAAATAAAACAAGAAGGAGCTTCCCCTGAGGCCTGGCATTTGGCTGCAAGCAAACTCCAGTGCTCAAGTGTTCAACTGTATCATGGGAGTATTTGAAACCCACGGCAGAAATTAAATTGCTGAATGAAATGAATGCAAAGCTGCTGCTACAGTCTTTTGTACAATTTAATTTATAGTTTGCATAAATTATTACATTCATTTGCTGTTGTTGCTGTTTTCTTTTTTTGGTTACCTTGTCCTTCTGGGGTTTCACCAAAGGGATTCACTTCCACCTGAGTAGCATCAATTTTCAGGAAGAGATTGTACAGCTTCTTAATTTGATCTGCAGCCTAAACGGGATCAAGTACAACAAAATTACACCAAAGCAGTAAAAGCACATTTATTTTGCTGGATTAATGAAACCTTAAAAGTAACAAGTTATGTCTTTACGTTCAGTTAGGTTTTCTGAAGTTCAGTTAGGTTTTCTGAAGGGAAAAAGAGAAAAGCATAATTATTTTAATTTCCACTGCTATTCATTAGAAGGAATTGCTCAACTTTCCTCCAGACACCAGGAAAGACCATTATCAGGAAAACAAAAATATTTTCAGTCTGGTCTAAAAACATTGTTAATCTTTTTGTAAATTATCATGTCTCTATTAGCTGAGCTACGCTGCAGTATGAGCCACAATCATTAATACAAACAAGCTCCATTTAAGTAAAAGGTAAACATGATTTTGAGAGTTTATAATGACCAGGTTTTCCTTATTAAACTAGAATAAAACAGTTATTACATTCATCAGTTCAAACCTATAATCTGGGAAACAACAATTACTGAGTGTCTAATGGAAACTGTGGCAAGGCAGGAAGATGAATGTCCTACACAGTAGAGTTAGGGAACAACACAGTTCAAACTAAACAGTTTGTCCTGAAGGCATAAACCATAAAGAGCCACAATATCCAGAGTCTCCCCGATGTTATGCCCTGACTTCATTTTTTTCCTGCTGCTTGAAATTCACTCATTCATTCATTCTTTTCAACCAACTTTTATGAATGGCCTAGTCACAGCATGCTGCCATTGTGTGAAGTGGGGCGAGGGAAAGACATCATGAATGGGGCCTTGACAGAGCCCTGGAAAGCCCACACCTAGAGGGAGCAAGGCCTGTGATGAAACTTAGCATGACTGTGCATCTGTGGCTCAACGCTGGGTATCAGTCTCATTCTTGGCTCCACCCTCTTGCCTAGCCATAATTCTCTCTTGGCAATATTTTCGCTCATTGTTCCAGCCCTGCATTTTTGCCCTCCGATCCAGTTCCAGCTTTTCCCCATCCCTACTCTGGGTATCAGGGAAGCTGACACTTGTAGATTGAGTTTCCAAGGCTTCTGGGCTGGATGGCTTCCAGCTCAGTTGAGCCAACGGGAAGCAGTGGTAGGAGACAAGAGATAGAAGAAAGGGAAAAGCTGGGATACTTCCACCCCTCTCTTTCTGCCTTGCAGAAGCATCTTTTCCTCTGGCTTTAGCAACCACCAGAGACCCACAGGGTTCTACCCTCTGTATCCCATGGTGCAGAAATACCAATGCCTCACTTCGCTCCACCAGCATGCAGGGAGCAACAATTTCCTGTTAGGCTTTAGCTCTACCTTGCCTCTCGGTCCACCCTGAAATTTCTCAACTCTTGGAGCACCATGTAACCAATTCCCTGGAACAAAGTTCCACTGTGGTGAACATGGAGAGTGCTTTCTTTGTTCCAATATTGACTGAAGAACTCCTGGAAATGAAATTCATGTTGTCTTCATTTATTTTATATTTATAAACTTTCTTAAATCCTAATTTGAAACCAGGTCACTACAGATAAACAAACATACATAATGGGTAAGACTGAATATTTTTTAATACTGATTTTTTTTCTGGCTAGATAATATATATACATGATACAAAATTCCCAAGGTATGCAAGAGTCTCCCTCTGAACCTTCCCCGGACTCCCCGGCCACACTGCTCCCGTGGCTCATCCTGCAGCAGCCACTTACTCACGGGCTGGTGATTCAATGACAGATACTCCAGGTATGTGCAAGTATGCATATTCTCCATTCATCTTTTTTAAAAAACCAAACTTGGTTCTATACCTTGTTTCTTTACTTAAATGATTTTATAAAGCCTTCACTGGCAACACAAATAGAGTGATCTTATTCTTGTAAGTGGCCACATAATACCTTACTCGAATGTATCAGAATTTATTTAGCCTGTCTCTTAAACAATAGTCATTTGGTTTCCAATCGTTTGACATTACTTAAAATGCTGCCTTACCTATCTCTGTATGTGTATCATACATGTGACTAATCATCTGTAGGATAAATTCCCTGAAGTGGAGCAAAAAAGGGGTGTGGGGATTTTAAATAATAAAAGATCATTCTATATTATTCTCAGTAGAAGCTATCACTAGTTCCCCAGCCCATGTCCCAGTATCAGAAATTGTTTTTCCATGCACAACCATCAGCTATCGATCTTTGCCAGTACGCCAGGTAAGAGTGGGTATCTCATATAGATCTTTAATTGGAACTGCTCTTACTATTAAAGAATTTGAGCATTATTCTATAAGCTTAAGAGATATTTGTATTTCCTTTTCTCTGAATTTTGCCCATTTTTCTGTTGCGATTTGTGTCTTCTTTCTCACTGAGTTATAAGAAGCGTTTTTACATGTCGGAAGTTAGCTCTTCATCTCATATAAATTGCAAATATTTTTCTCCTTTAACATTTGCCTTTCACCCATGTGTCTGTTACTTCTGCCACATGGAATCTGGTAATAATGTCACTCTTTTCTTTCACGGTTTCTAGCTTTGGGTCAGACGTTAAGAAGGCTGGTCCCACTCTGAGAGTGTTAAAACAATTCTCCAATTTTTTCAAATACTCTAAGATTTCTCTTATATCATGTTTATTATTTTTTTTTTATCCAAATGGATTTTATTTGAGCTATGGTGCAAAGCTGGTAAGTCACTCACTGCCAAACAGATTTGTATTTTTAGGGGTTTTCTAGGTCATCTGTGGGAGCTTGCAATGTAAGCTGCATGAAAGAGGCATGGTGTCTGTCCTGGGCACTGTGGCATCCACTGGACCTATATAGCCTCTGCACAGAGTCAACACTCAATAAATACTGGTTCAATTAATGATTAATTTCATAATAAGGAGAAACCACATAATGGAAAAAATTTCTGGGCACATGCATATATAAGATCTTATACTAGCTACTTTAAAACTTTCTTCTTTTTTAAAATACATGTACAATAAAATGCACGATCTCAATCATTTTTTTAAGTGTACAGTTTGGCAGTCTCCAGTATATTCACAGTGTCATGCAACCAACTTCCAGAACGTTTTCATCCTGCAAAGCCGAAACTCCACACCCTTTAAATAACAACTCTCCATTCTCCCCTCCCCTCATCTGACAACTGCCATTCTTCTTTCTGTCATTGTGAATCCGATGAGTTTAAGTGCCTCATACAAATGGAATCACACACCTATTTATCTTTTTTGACTGGCTAATTTCACTTAGCACAATGCTCTCAAGGCTCATCTATGCCTTCTCAGAACCTCCCTCTTTTTCAAGGCTGACCAACCTTCCACTGCATGTATATACCACACTTTATTTATCCATTCATTTGTCAGTGGATACCTGGGTCGCTTCAAAACTTCTTAAGCCTCTATCAACCTAGCTTAGCTTGAGGCCTGAATTTTCTAAACATTAATGCCATTTTAATTATACACTAACATAGCATTTGGCTTGTATTCACCCTTTATTACTGTACAAAGACAGACTATAAACCCTTTTTTGAGCAGGATTGAAGCATGATTAGATTTGTGTTGTAAGATCTCTATGGGAAATGTGTTATAAAATCTGTGCTGTAAGATCTAAAAGGGAGAACCAGCCCAGCTTGGAGACAGAACGTGCCTTATTCCAGAGGCCATCCAGTAAATGGCTATAAAGGTTAGGCAGGGAAAATGTGTCAGTTGAGCAGGTGTAATAATAGAAAATGGCAGGCCCTGGGGCAAGCTGAGGTTAGCTCCCCAGCTTTCTAAACATGTTCAAATTTAAAAAATAAATTAAACACAAGTCAAAGAAAACATTCTGCTGTTTACCTTACAGCCAGCCAGCTTCCTACTGCCACCTACTTCCTCAGTTCAAAACCACACTACACAGAAAATTTGTTTTCTCTTCTTTTGCCACCAATTAATGTTATTTTAAGGTTGTTTGTTAAGCAATTTAAAAAAATTAAGATGCTAAAATCAAATATCCTTTGAGCCATATGCACAAAACCCTGACAAATTTACAAGTACCTTCAAAAATGTTTTAGCATGTTAAAAATTTTAGAAATATTTTCATTTTATTCCAGGAACTAATATCATCAACATTCACATACGGTTTTTAAAGCCAGCCAGAGGGACAAACCATTCTCAGAGACATTAGCGATCATTTATTAACTGCACCCATCAAATCTTTTCATTAGCTTAAATACTAAATAAAGATGCATGTTGGCAATTCATGGTGCCCATGTTTTCAGAAATAGTATAGAGGACAACTAAGACACACTTGAGAAATCTGTGAATTTTTAGTCATTTTCAGCTTTCCTGTGGCTTTAGTCTTTTCAACCAATTCTTGCTGAAATGAATTTTGTCGGGAACACACACTTGGTAGTTTTTGTGCAAGGTGATACTTATTTTTTTGTTAAGTCTAATGTGAACACCTCACATTCAGAGACAAAAGCCATGAGTTACAGGAAAGATATTAATAACTTTACAAGATAATCATGTTATAAGTTGTTCATCCATAAGAGCTCTGCCTCCAGATGCCTAAACCATGTTCTAGATGAGAATTAAGTGACTTTCAAGGTCACACTGAATCTGAGGGGCCCTGAAGATACCACTTCTTGATCAAAGGATCACTGACTGATGTTCATTTAAATGTTTTCTCTTCTGGAGAGCCTCCTGTGTTTACTGGACCCTGGCTTTCTGGAATGTGTCGTTGACCCCTGTGGCTTGAGGAAACATCCTAAAGGAGGTTCCCAAATCTACCACTCCAGCACACATACAGTCTCCTTCCTACTGTGCAAATATAATCAGGTGTCCCTAGGCGAACAAATTCCAACCCACCTACAACAGATCACCCTCGCTCTCCTTCACACTCCCTCTCCCTGGAATCACCATCAGCCGCTGACCACTGTTCTGTGAGCCCCTGGAGAACACTGGCTATTTCTCATCATCTCTGTTTCCCAGGGTCCAGCAGAGTCAGCAGCACCCAGGCAAGCGCTCACTCCAACTCTGCTAAGCAAATGAAGATTTAAAGCCTATCATTTAGTGGGTGACAGAGAAACAAGAAAAAAAAAAAAGTTAAAAAACGTCTTTCCTCGATACGTTCAGTTAAAAATATAATGACGTTATAGCTACTAAGGACCCCTGAGAACTTGCATGTTCATCTTCCTTCCACCGGTAATTCATTTAAAACCTAGAGTGTTTGGGCTACTGAGAAAACATGATTCAATCATTTAAGAGCTATGACTTTTCAAGTTCTCTTATAATAGGGAAGGGGGAGGAAACTATCTTCTGGTGTACATAATACTATTAGTGTCTTCTCTAGAACTCTCTGTTATGTTCACCTCCTGAGCTGTCAAGCCATGGTGTAGGCAGATTCGCCCACTCCAGATTTCTTCCACTGCCCTTACAGCTACCTATCACCAACTCCCTAGGAATCTGTTCAAGGTGGACATCCGGGATGTTCCGCTGCACTTATTCATGCGTATGACAAATGTTTCTAGGGCACCTAATACATCTGCCAAGCACTTTGCTGCCAACGCAGCAGTGAGCAAGGCTGACAAAGTCCCTTCCACGGTTTAGATTAGGATCTGCAAAGGTGAATGCAAATAAGTAAGAGAAACAGAGATGTGCAGAGGCATATGGAGGAGATGAATGGGGTTATGGAGCACATTCTGGAGGTGACTGCAGGACAGTGTGGCTAGAACACGGTGACCATATGAAAGAGTGGTCTCAGTGACCACCACCCCTACAAAAGATGCCCCACAATAAATGTCAAATGGACGGCTAAGCTAGTTAGTGACCTCACTCTCAGGGGGTGAATCCAACCCCGCAACCCTTACTCAAGAATCTACCAGCAGGTCACTAATTTGGCATCTCTTTGACAGTCTCGGAATGACAATTAGTTCCTCTACCTGTCCACCGAGTCTTGGCTCTCTCTCCTACTAAGGTTTAGTTCTAGATGTTCCTGCCCCTTCTACCATCTTGAACCTTCTGCTTTCCAAGGGAGCCTTTCCTCCAAGGTTCAAATAAGTGCTGTCCTCTCTTAATGTAAACACACGTTTGTTAAAGTCTTACCCTGCTTTACCCTTCTATGACTTGCCTTAATGCCACCCTTAAATTTCTAGAGACAGAATCAATCAAAAGTAAAAGCAGAAAGAAAAGAGTGTGAAATCTGTTCTTTTAGAGGAATGTTGCCCAAATAAATTAAAGGAAATGCTCTATAACCATCTAGAGTCCAAGGGGAACACATACACACTCACACACACACATATACACACTCACACACACACTCACATGTACATACACACTCACTTACACACACACACACACACACTCTCTCTCTCATATATACATACACATAGGACCTAGGGTTATTAAGGTGGTTTCTCTTAGTCGTGGAGGAGTTAAAAACAGCCAGTAAGTTCGGAGCACCTGGGTGGCTCAGTTGGTTAAGCAGCTGCCTTCAGCTCAGGTCATGATCCCAGGGTCCTGGAATCGAGCCCCGCATCGGGCTTCCTGCTCAGCGGAGAGCCTGCTTCTCCCTCTCCCTCTGCCTGCCACTCTGCCTACTTGTGCGATCTCTCTGTCAAATAGATAAATAAAAGATATCTTTAAAAAAAAAAAAAAACAGCCAGTAAGTTCTTCTGATTTAACTGTGAGACAAAGAAGCTTGCTTACGTAAACATACAATCAGTCTCTGTGGGCTGGACCAAGGGCAATGCAGGACTGTGATGTTCAAGACAGATTCTCTCCCTCAACAGCTCAGAGGACAATTTTTCTGTCTCTGAAGCTAAGGGGTATAATTACTAAATTGGCATAATTTAAGCTGTTTTCAGTGAAATATCACTTTCAGGCCATTAATATTCATCTCAAATCCCATTAGCTATGAAAGAATAGCAATTAGTTAAGTAATGTGTATTATTAATAACAATAACAGCTGACCTTTCTGGAGTACTGAATAAGCACTTCCCCACATCAGCGTACTCAATCCTGACAATATGCCCCGTTTCACAGATGATGACACTGATGTTCAGATGGGCAGAATCACACATGCTGGGAGGCAGTGCTCGATTCAAACTCAGGTCTGCCCGACTCTACAGCCCGTGCCTCTAAGCACTCGAGGGGCTGGCACTGCGGCACTACAGAAGAAAATAAAGAGACTAACGTATGTAGCAAAATGCACGTTTGCATGCAACACTCACACGTGGCCACATGCCTACATATATAGAAACACACCTCATCAACATCCTGTTCTGGAATACAAGGGAAATAGTGTTCTTCATCATAAACAACTGGGGGCAAAACTGTTAAACGGTAAATAATCCCGTGTCCTGGAAATCACAAATATTAGAGGAAAGTAAGCAAGGTAACAAATGTTTTCTGAAACAAGTCATTCACAGTGGTCTCCGCATGCTCAGGTACCTGGTTTTTCAAAGGCCCAAGGAAGCCGAGATTTTCTGCCATCCGCTGAGCTTGGCTGTCCTTTATCCCTTCCATAATGTCGATTTGCTCCTAGTAAAAATGAATCAAATAAGAAAAATTCAGACAGGCAAATGAAAAGACTCACAACCTTGAAAGAAAATGCTTAGTATTTATTTGCAAATGAGTAAAGTGTGGCGCCTTTCCAAAGATCTCTGAGCAGGGCTACTGTAGCTGCCTATAGGGTATGTTTTAATTAGCAGACCATCTAAAAAGCAGCCTTTCCAAAAACTATATAATTCTTCAGGGTGGCATGCTGACAAGACTATCGGATGCCAGTTTTCACTTTTAATTACTATACAAATGGCACGGACGAATATTTAGTCAGTTAATTTTTATGACATCTTTTGGAAGGCTTCCAAAGTAAGGTTCTCCTGCCTAATATTGCTGTTAAGTTTAGAGCCTGTCATACGTAGGTTAAATATTACCATATGATTTAAACAGTCTATTGATGATGATAATTATTAATAATACCTTAGCTCTACAAAGCACCATTCTCTCCAAGATACTGGGTGCTGTTCATATACATTATTTCATGTATTCTCTTCACAATTGGAGTGACTTGTTTAAATCACATTAATTTTGAAAATGGCTAGGCATTATTGGTAAGACAGCACGTAAAATCTCAATTTAACTTCCAAGGTAGTTAACCTAAATATATGATATCGGTGAAAACATTCTAAAACTAATCACCAAAGTATCAGTACCTGATCTAAACAAAGAGGTTCAAGAAATAAAATTCTCACTTTTTGAAGGGAAACAAAATCACTTTGTAAAAGAAATAATAAATCCTTCTGCTAAAATTTTATTTTTCTTTTTATCCTGGTAAAAATTTCTAATGTGATTTTTGATACTAAGACCCCAGAATTAAAAAAAACAAAACAAAACAAAACAGAACTACAGTTCTAAAGACCGTAGACTTTTCTTCTTACAACTGAGGTAGGTTGAGAAGCACTTTATACACATCACCTCATTCTTCCTCTCAATTGTATGGTGGAAATTACCCCCACTTCCACTTTAGTGATTCACAAAATGAGGCTTAGAAACGCTGAGACACTTGCTAGCTAGTTAGGATTTGACTTCAGCCAGATCTGTGGCTAGAAACTAAGGGCAAGATTTAAAGGACTGAAACAAACTGATAGAATCTGGACCTTTGAAGGACTCTCTCTTATATCAGCGGTACTGGGAGACATGGAGGCAGTCTCCAGCTCACATTTGGTCTCATAGGAGAGAATTTCTGGATCCTACATACTATGAAGTGGGGTAGAGTTAACCCAGAGGAAATAGAAAACTCACAGTCCTCACCACACTGGTTAATTCTTGGGGCAGGGTGGATGGAAGAAATGAGGAAGGAAGAAAAAGCAGGAAGGATGAATAAAGGAAGGGAGGAAAAGAGCAAAGAAAAAGACCTTGGATAGGGAATACCTTCATTCTAGCCAACTTCAATTGAGTGCTTGCTCAGTTAAGAAAAAGGACTCAAGTGTCTTCGTGCCATAAATCCCAGAAGTGAATGTACTACTACCAGCCTCAGACTGCACATTAAATCTTTAACAGCTTGTGCAACAGTAATCAATGAACACAACATAGCCAGGAATCTAAACATACCTTAAAAATAAGTTCTGGATTCGAAGCTGCCACCTCTTCAATGTCAACGCCCCCCTGAGGGCTGCCCACCAGTACGGGGCCATTGCAGGACCGGTCCATCAGAATGGCCAGGTAGGTTTCTCTGGAAATGTCCAAGGCTTCAGCAACCATCACCTATCACATTAGTGAGAAAGTCAGATTAATTCAGCATTGAGCTGAGTTCCACCTGGAAATCTATATAAACTTGCTACACCAATCAAACAGCTTCATTTAAAGGCTCTTTAAACCCAGTGAGCTAGCTTCCAGAGATTTGAGAGTTCTGCTCTCATGGTACAGAATGCCCATTTTCACCTCCTTAATTGATCCTGCTAACTTGCTCAAGTGACAGGTATTTGGTTTGCCTCAAGGAACCTTCCTACTTTAATCTTCTTTTTTTCTTCCTTGAGAAACCCTGACACTTAAGAAAAACTCCAGGAAAGCATTTGTTATTTTAATTTGAGACCTTAACCGTACATACATCTTGCTACACTGATTTTTCTCAGATTGCTCTGGTGGAAAACCAAGTTTGTTGCCAAAGAAAGGATTCTTTCTACAGCATGTCTGATGCTTCCTATGTTTGTATACCTCTATCTTGTGGACCACTGTATTTTTAGTTTAATTTCTACTTTCTTTTAAATTACACATATACTATTTGCTTGTCCAAAAATAATGCAAAAGGCACCAAAAGTATATAAATGAGACAGTGAGACAGCAGCCCCCTGCTGCACATACACAATCCTTGGGCCTCAGGAGTGAGGGTGATCAGGAGCCCATAGGGAACCTATGTGATCATCAGAAAGAGTAGCACCGGGAGCCTGGGTGGCTCAGTTGGTTAAGCGACTGCCTTCAGCTCAGGTCATGATCCTGGAGTCCCGGGATCGAGTCGCGCATCGGGCTCCCTGCTCGGCAGGGAGTCTGCTTCTCCCTCTCCCACTCCCTGTTTGTGTTCCCTCTCTCACTGTGTCTTTCTCTGTCAAATAAATAAATAAAATCTTTAAAAAAAAAAAGAAAGTAGCACCTTCCTCCGGGAGGATGCAATCGTGCGCATGCCAGGACCATGCCTGGGCAAAAGACAAGTGGGATGGAAGGATTTCACTTTGTTTCTTATCGTCTTAGCCAGCTGTCCTTTTGCTCAGCACAGCCTCAGCAACTGTGTGTGCAAGCCTACCAGGAGAAACCACTATTGACTATCTCTTTCCTATGCATCTACAAGCATTATAGTAGTGGAGACTTCCTGCAGATGAAAGCGTATTATACATACTTGAATGCCTCTCCTTCTTCTTGTTCTTAATCTTAATACTACAACTTGGAGATCTTTCCAAGGTCCTCTGTCTTCTTTGTGACTAGATGGCACTTACATGTCAGTATTTATTTAATCATGTCCCTACTGACAGACATTCATGTGGACTTCAATTTTTCTAAAATGCTACTGTAGTGCTTATTTTTGTACGTATACCTTTGCTCATTTGTTTTAGTATCCCTGTAGATAAGGTACCTAGAAGTAAAATGACTAGGCTGTAGACTCTTTATTTAAAATTTGTTAAGTACTACCAAAGTACCCTAGAGAGAGGCCGTACCAACGGACACAACAAAAATGTTGTAAAAGATATCTTCGATGATTTAAAAAGAAAAGAATATTCATAACTAATAAGTACTAGAAGTAAAATAATAAAAGCACTAACATTGCTTTTCCTAAAAGTAATTCAGTAAAAGATTTCACCAAAAAAGTCACAGATTAAACAGCATTACATGTTAACTCTACAGGTACCATCAAACTACTAATTTTTAAGTCACATGAAATGTGATAAATATATGATGATTTAAAAAGCTATGAAGTAGGGGCGCCTAGGTGGCTCAGTTGGTTAAGCGACTGCCTTCGGCTCAGGTCATG
>NC_058403.1:180031996-180207024 GCF_002201575.2 Neomonachus schauinslandi | reverse complement strand
CCTAGGTGGCTCAGTTGGTTAAGCGACTGCCTTCGGCTCAGGTCATGATCCTGGAGTCCCTGGATCGAGTCCCGCATCGGGCTCCCTGCTCGGCAGGGAGTCTGCTTCTCCCTCTGATCCTCCACCCTCTCAGGCTCTATCTCATTCTCTCTCTCAAATAAATAAATAAAATCTTTAAAAAAAAAAAAGCTATGAAGTAATGAATACAGAACTTCTTTTCAAACACATCACCAGTTAAAAATAAAATATCTTATAAGAGGCTTCATATTGATTCTTTTATCATAAATGGTAACTCATGACTATGTAAGAAATATTTCTTGGCACATGGTGTTAGGATTTTCATAGAAGCATGCTGTTTTCTAGTTCACTTTCTAATAAGAGCTAGTCTAGAGAAGGAGATTTAACAATTTCCAGTAGTTATTCTGAGAAGCAACACAACATTATAACTTCTTAGGATGTCATTCAAGAGTCCTATTCTTAATCTTCTAAAATGTTGACAGATGTGCTCTGCATTCCATCAAATCTCTATTTGTAAAGACCAGCTGCTGTCTCCAAAGGCTCCTGCTTCGTAGAAATAATATACCACCCTCTAAGAAAACACTCCCAGGAAAATGATGATTGTCAATGGATAACTCAAGATATTTTATTTCAAGATCAGTTTTTTGACATTACCATGCCCTCCATATGGCCCAGGAAATCAGAATATTTTAGGCATTGTTAGAGTCTAAATGGATTGCATGCACACTCACCCTACAAGGACTTCAGTTGATATATTTCAAAAATATGACTTCATCTGTGACTGACACAAACGGTATCATCAACACAACTTTCTGTGGAGTCCTCCAGGATGGGAAGCTTTTGGGAACTACTGGACCACTGAACTGGGTGGGTTGGTTTATTTTTTTGTTGTTGTTTTTTTTTTTAAATATTTTATTTATTTATTTGAGAGAGAGAGAATGAGAGACAGAGAGCACGAGAGGGAAGAGGGTCAGAGGGAGAAGCAGACCCCCCGCCGAGCAGGGAGCCCGATGCGGGACTCGATCCCAGGACTCCAGGATCATGACCTGAGCCGAAGGCAGTCGCTTAACTAACTGAGCCACCCAGGCGCCCGGTTTGTTTTTGTTTTTAATATCATGCTATTGAAACTGTGATCTGTGGACGAGTACCAGCATACAAACTATTTGTAACAGGACCATGATTAGGAAACATTAAAAGTATACTTGGGGGCGCCTGGGTGGCTCAGTCATTAAGCATCTGCCTTCAGCTCAGGTCATGATCTCAGGGTCCTGGGATTGAGTCCCGAATCAGGTTCCCTGCTCCACAGGAAGCCTGCTTCTCCCTCTCCCACTCACCCTGCTTGTGTTCCCTTTCTCACTGTCTCTTTCTCTCTCTGTCAAATAAATAAAATCTTTAAAAGTATACTGGGTTCCTCAACTTCTCTCGTTGTAGAGTAATAACCTTCACTGGTACTGAATCATGAAGAACATGATGAGTAGCACAATCTCACCTCCCTATTATTATTATCCTAGGGAACATTGGAAGTGTCTTGGCACAGACTTAGAAAAAAAAAATCCAATGTGTACAATGTACATAGGTGTTTAAACAACTTCTCAAATAATCTTATAAAGTTTCTATAACGGGGATGGGGGGGAACTTCTGACTGCTATCCAAGATTTCATAAGTAAAAAAAAAAAAAAAAAAGCATGTTCCTTAAAGTCTCATACAATGTTATTGTTATAGGAATGTGGTGACATACATAGGGCGCCTGGGTGGCTCAGTCAGTTAAGTTGTCTGCTTTCGGCTCAGGTCAGGATCCCAGGGTCCTGGGATTGAGCCCTGCACTGGGCTCCCTGCTCAGCAGGGAGCCTGCTTCTCCCTCTGCCTGCCGCTGCCCCTGCTTGTGCTTGCTCTCTCTCTGACAAGTAAATAAATAAAATCTTAAAAAAAAAAAGGAATGTGGTAACAAATTTTACACAGAGAAACGACAGAAACAATATATGGCATTATTTCGGGGGGGGGGTGAGAAGCCAAGGAATTTTTACTTTCAAATTTTTATATTTCTGTAGGATTGGAATTTTTTACACGTGTGAATCACTTTTACAATCAAAAGAAAAAAAACCAACACATTACTTAAAAGTAAATCATTCTAGTCATTTCCTGGCAATGACTCAATGTACAAGCATGCACTTATCTCCAGCCTTTCAGAAACCTATCTACAAAATAATTTTATGCATTACCATACAGCGCAAATCTGCTTTAGATACTTTTATATGCTTTTAAAAAGCATCACAAACTCTAATCTAAAAACTCACATAGCCATATAAAACAACGAATTCCTACAAACAAAAATACTAATCATGTCCTCTGTGGACCAATTTTGAGAAACTTAACACAGGAAAAGGCTCATAACCAGATTTAAAAGGCAAATAAAAGTACTGTGTTGGGACAAACAAAAGTCAAAACAAAACACTTTTGAGTTTTTAGTAGTTCTTACATCTGAGAAGAGGTGGGAAAGGGAAATCAGCATAACCAGTTTCGTCGGTGTGCTATCTTGACATTTAGAAAAGCTCTGTGTTCTCAGAATGAAGGAGCTAATGACCACCAGTAATTCCATCTCCTTCTTCCAGACCAAGAGAGGCCCAAGAGAGCCCCTGTCCTGTACACTAAGAACCAACTGGCAATTTTTTTTTTTTTGGTCATGTCAAAAATTTTCCACACAACTCACTCTGAAAAATTAAAAACAGAATATACTGCATCAGGTTCCCCCACACATGGCATACTGGTGGAGACCATCATCTGTGATGCTGTGTCAACCAAGCAGATAGCTGCTTCCCAAAAGGCTGGGCCCCCATTCACTGTTATGACGGGGTCCTCTAACCATCTGTGCTTGCCAGGGCTGGGGTGTAGGACCTCGTCATCACACAGGGGCCAATGTTCAGAAGGGTCCCCATCTTGGTCTTTTGGTGTAATGTTTTGCTGGAGCTGACTTGAAATTTGAACAAAGTCCCCTGAATTTGTTTTTGTACTGGGTCCTGCAAATCAGGTAGCCAGCTGTGGCGACCTCTGCGCAGGAGGAGGGCATATAAGGTGGACAGACTGACAGGAGCAGGGTTAGGTTCTGGCCTTGGCTCCACCACCCACGATTTTATGACTGAGGCAGGCCACTTTACTTGTGTCTTTCTGTTCTGTGTGTGTGCATGACGTGCACCCCAGAGAACTTGGGAACCCTAAGAGACCACTCATACACAAAACGTGCAGTGATAAGTGGCTTTAAATGGTATTAACCTCCAAGTAAGGTATAGGGACACTTAGAAAAACAATCATGGTGGGTAATTCTGATTCACAGGATGAGGGTGGCGTTGTGGAGGAGCAGAGAATGTCCCACACAGAGGAATAAGAGCTGTTATACGAAGCCCTTTCCAGCTTCAAACAGCATGTGCCTGTGTTCTGAAAGGGAAACCCGTTGATTCGATCACTCACCCACACCTACTTTTACTAAATGCTAATGATAATAAACACTTGTACTATTACAGAACACTTCTGATTTCTCCGCAAAGTCACACCACAACCTAAACAGATCATATGAGGTTTAAAAAACAAAATGGCGTATCACCAAAGTGTATTGCTTCATCAGATTGTCAAAACTAAAATAGGATTTTCTCTTCTTTCTAACACATACACAGAAAATGACCCGAAGCATTTGTATTACCTTGTTAACTTTCACACCTTCTTTTGGAGTTTGTTTTGTGGCTAGATTATACCCAATCATCTGTTTAGCCAACTGTCCCACGACTTGAGGGCTGAGAGAGAGAGAGAGAGAAGGACAAAAAAAAAAATCAATGTCTATGCTGAAAATTATTTTAAAGCAGACTGCATGCTACATCCTCATGTCCGCACTGCACAAGTCCAGCTCCACCCTCAGCGAGTCCACAGAGTTTTTTGCTCATGTTACTAGGTGCCTAGCCCTGTACCAGAGGCTCACTGAGAACAAAATACATATGAGGGAGGGAGGGAGGGAGGGAGGGAGGAGGAAGGAAGGAGGAGAAGGGAAGGGAAGGGAAGGGGAGGGGAGGGGAGGGGAGGCGGGAGGCGAGAGTTAGGCAAGGGGAGGTGAAGAGAAGAAGGGAGGGGAAGGGAGGGGGAAAGGGGAAGGGAAGAGAGGGGAGGGAAAGGAAGGGAGATTCTTGCTTCCCTCTGCTATTCTCTCTCCCCAGAATAAGTTACCATCATAGTAGAAAGACACTGCTGAAATGCCTAACAGATTTAGATATGAGCTGAATAACAAAGACCTGACTTGGGCAATGTGAGAAGTATTGTCCACTGAGGGGCACAAGGGAGAGGGTAAGATTCAAAGTACATAATGAAAAGGTATGTGACAGAAGAGAAGAGGAAAACGGGCAGTGCTGGGCCCTGATACCCGAAGGCTCATACTATCAGACAGGAGGGACAACTGAAGCCATTGGTACTGGGAGCCACTGCAGGTTCTGAAATAGGGAAGTGACAATATGGAGGCAGCATTTAATTTATGTTATCATTTTCAACATTTATGATGAATCACTGATTGTCTAGGACAGAAGGAGGGTCAGTTTTTCACCAATTAGTGAAGAAAAAATCCTCTTATGAGATAAAGAACACTGGGGCACTGTAGAGCTCTCTACCTATAATTCATTTCCTTTATTTGCTACCTCCTGCTTCCACCCCATTCCGATCATCTTTCTCAGTGCTTCCTGCAATCATGAGCAAGATCTTCCATAACTGCTTAGCCCAAAGACACAGAATTAAGATCTCCAGACTTACTCTTTTGTTAAATGTACACCTCCCTTCAAACCGCTACTGAAGACACCTTTTCCTCTTCCTCCAGCTAAGATCTGGGCTTTTAAAACAAATTCTTTTGCATCTGAAAAAGAAAATTCAGAACTGGTAGTGGATTTTAATTTTTTTTTTTTTTTTTTTTTAGCAACAAGCAATGTGGAAAAGCATATACCTCCCAAAAGCAGTAAAAGCTCTCTTAAACTAATTTTGAAAATAAAGGCATAAAGAACTTCAAAAAAAATCAGTGCATCTGAATACAAAGCCTTTATCAAGGACATTAAAATATTTCCTACCAGTTTAACCTAATACTCAACCATCCCAAGAGAAAGCAAGGCATGTGTTCCCTTGTTCTTTTGAGTGTCAGAAGATGCTAAATAAATCCAGGCCGGAGGTATTAATTTTACTGTGTAATGACACTCCCATGTGGCAGAGGCACCAACCTGCCAGTCAGAAGAGCTAACTACTAGCTGAGATGTCAAAGGGAAGGCTGGAGTACATGGGGGAGATGCAAAAGGAGTGGTTAATAACTGTATTCTTGGAAACCAACAGATTTCTGAGTGGATGTTCTAGATATTGGTGGGACTGGATAAGGGAGGAGGAAGTGGATTAAAATTGAAAGCAAGCAATATTTCTGAAATGTTGGCAGGGTAACAGAACATCCTAGGGGAAAGTGGTGGTGGAATTTTCATTTCTCAACACACTCAAGGAACGGGGGAAGTGTCTGCTTTTGACCTTTGAGACCTGACTCATAAACTCAAGTATCTTCGTGGGCCTAGCTCAAAAGCTACATGTGTGAAGCAGCCCAGTGACAGAAATGAGGTCTTCAGCAAACAGGAGCGCTGCCCCTGCCCCCAACCACCAAAAGAAAAATAAGAGAAAAAACGTGCAGCCTTCAAACAGGTTTCATAAACCAAATAGTACATTTCTTCTGGCCTCCTTTCTTGGTCGTTCATCTTTGTCTAAATTCAAAAAACTAAGTCAATCTTCTATGAGGCTCTAAGAGTTTTCTGGTTTAACACCAGGTTCAGAATCTGCAGACCAGGTTTCAATCAGGCCTCCATCCCTTACCCCGCTGTTGACACCTGGCTGGTTACTTAATGTCTCTGAGACTCAATTTACTCAATTGTGAAAAAATGATGGGATTTTGAGAATTAAATCATACATACATGTGAATACTTTATCCCAAGAGCCCGAAAACTCCTAAGATTAATGAAAGACTACTGCCACAATCAATTAATTCATTTTATTACTTTTCTATATTGTAAAGAATCAAAAGGATTATTGCCACTTGGGCAGATATGGGTAAATAATAATATTAATAATAACAAGTTTGCTGGTGTCTGCCACCATTCCTGTATGGTGAGGGCTCCATAAGTGTTGGCTATTTCAGCTATCTCTATCACTGTTCTTGTTACTCAAGGCAAGCATGCAAAGGTTCCAAGAGAAAGAGCCACCGAGGGTTTTATCATGAAGGCAACAGGGAGCTACAGAAAGATGCAACATTATGACAGCATTGGGTAAGACAGTCACTCCAGCTGATATAGTCAGATTATTAGGGTTCACTGTCTTTACTGGTTGGTCTTCTTTTCTCCTATTTGCTTACACTCAGGAAACTAGGGTTCACCTTCTCTCAGAAGCAAACAGAGCTCCTTCTTTGCTGCCCTTGATACCCTTCAACTCTTGCTGCTGCCATATATATGAACCATCATAACATCAGTCAAACCCATGTCTTATGATAAACTGGCTCAAGTCTAACTGGGTAAAGAACAAGCTATGATGACAACTCATTATTAGAAACACATGAGGAAAGAAACCAAGTAGAACAAATTTATTTCGTAGTTAGGCCATTGCATGTAAGGACATGTGGAGTTAAGAGCAAGGACTGTGGAGTTAAACAGACATAGAATCTCCAACCTCTGCCCATCACTTTCTTCGTAGACAAGAAGAGAATGAGGCTCAGAAAGGTAAAAGTAAAAGCCTGTCTGTAACATGGTTATAATGAAGTAATCTACAGTGTCAGGATGATGTGAGGAATAAATGAAAAACAGTAGGTAAAGTGCTTATCTCAATGCCTGGCACATTTAAAAGAAGTCAAAACATGATAGCTATCATCACTAATTATTTTCAGCAATTAACCAAAAAAATGGCATATAGGAAGACATTTCTTATTTCTCTTTTGAAGACATCAAGTAGAAAAAATATTTTGCCGTCTACTCAAATTTTTAATTGTGATCACTTCAAATTCTTTAAAAAGGATAACCAGCATTCCATTGCCATTATCAATTTTCATAAGCTTGTCATCCAGAAGAAAGAGATGTGTTTCTCAACGAGCTTTCCAGCAGCAAAACTTGAAAGCAAGACAGAATACCTAATTGGGCATTGTTAATTGGCATTACACAGGCTTAATTGAATCAGCCTCAGGCATGAACTATCAAGACAGAGAAACAGTTGTAGCCTCAATGAAGTGTTGTCGATTACATGTGTCACCATTTGACCACGCATCAAAGGACACCATGCCACCAAACTGGTAGACTGAACAGCCACTTGGGGACTGTGCACCCATACTGGGACAAGTGGCAAAGACAAAGGAAAAGACTGTATCCAATCTAGGTACATCTCCTGCAACTTACACCCCAGGCCAAAAATAAGTCCACTAAAATCATCTCTTCTTGTTAGATCTCAAGTCCTAAATCAGTGTAGTATGTCAATAGCCCAAAGAAAAGCAAGTTTTTCTCATCTTGCCTGAAACTCACATGAAGTAATTTAATTCAATTATTTACTCAAAGGGCTGAAAATTAAGTGGCCAAATCCTACTGAACAGTATCTAGTCTTTTCATTCAGTATTAATCAAGTTGATTCCACACAATGTCCCTGTTTCCATTTTAAAGATCTGATTTCTCCAAATACACAAATTTCTGGGTGATTTTTTTTCACATTACCTCCCTATTTCCAAACAAAATTACAAAAGAATATCCCAGACACAAAATCCAATTTTTGTCTAACATAAGATGATTTAACCATACTTTAGGATAACAAGCTAAAAAAAGAGATAGAGGGGAGAAAAAAACACCTACTCTAATAGATTTTGTATAGAAATACACTGCACTTACATACTGATAACCATATTACTGGACTCCAAGTTAATAAAACCTAGGTATGTATAACTCTAAATTCCTTGCCCTTAACTACTACTCTTATATGCAGCAGCCTTAATGTGCAGTGCATTTACTTTATTTTGTTCCTTTTCTGGTGAGTTTCTGATAATGAACAGTGCTCACGACTAGGATTCCACTCAGTTAGATGGGAACCAGTTATACTGTAATTTATATATATTTTAGGAGAAGAAGTATTGTAAGCAACATATTTGATAAGTTTATCAGTACATAAGATTCTCAACTCCCATATCACTTATTAGAATAATATTTATAACCATTTAGGA
The DNA here is from genome assembly GCF_002201575.2 of Neomonachus schauinslandi. Lineage (NCBI taxonomy): Eukaryota > Metazoa > Chordata > Mammalia > Carnivora > Phocidae > Neomonachus > Neomonachus schauinslandi. The sequence goes on along the minus strand of NC_058403.1, from coordinate 180,198,773 downwards.
AGCCTAAAAAAACCCACGCTGTGGTCTTCTTGTTTGACTCTATTAGCCATATTAAAATAATGCTTTCTCAAATGTTCTCCTCTCATTCCTTACCACAAGTGTCATTCTAATTACAATAACACAGTTTTATACCAAATTTTATAGTTCCCCAATAGTCCCAGGCTGGATAATAAACATTCTTGGAAGCATTATTAAATCTAAAAGGAAAAAAAAATAAATTCATTAAGGAAAGCATAACCTAAAGAGAATAAATAAGAAATGTTTTAATCAGACAAGTTTTGTAAAACTAGTTCACGGCATCCTGAAAATATATTTATGCAAAATAATGTTTACATGAAACAGTTCAGAACCATAATGCAAAAGGACCTAGCAAATGTCTGAAAATGTTTATCAGGTGTATCGTTAAGAATGTTATTTGTAACTATCTTTTTAAAACAGTTTAGTGAATTCAATATTGCTCTCTTCAAAAATATAATAGTTTCCTAAATGCAAATGCTGTGCTGTAGAGATGGAGGCTACAAAGGTGATCATCTATTTTGAGTCAATAACACTGGAGTTGTTGGGGAACTATGGATTCCACGGTTCACCGCCAGAGCAAACTGGAATATCCAGTTTTCAGCACAATTGCATGGCATAATTTCCAGCATGGTGATCACCTTTCAGGAGGTTTGATGGGATTTTTTTTTAATTATGTTATGTTAATCACCATACATTACATCATTAGTTTTTGATGTAGTGTTCCATGATTCATTGTTTGCATATAACACCCAGTGCTCCATGCAGAACGTGCCCTCCTTAATACTCCTGATGGGATTCTTAATTGAGAAAGTGACAATGTATTTCAGATTGACCTATTACTGGAAGGCAAGGGGGGGGGTGAGGCAAGAAGGGGGGGGTGAGGCAAGAAGAGTTGAAGATATTACAAAAAGAGGAATTATAGGGTGATAAGTTAGAGGCCTAAGTGCTAATTTCCCAAAGAAAATGAGTTAACATCTGTGATTTCATGATGATCCAAGAACCCAAACTTAAAATTGGAGAATTACCTATCTTTGATTATTGTAATATCTCCTGTAGATGGAGTCCTATTTCCTCTTGTTGTAACGAGGTCACTGGGAATTAGATAATATTACAATGACTCTTTCCATATGCTCAGTGGCATCCCTGAGACTAGAACAATTATTTTAACTTTCAACATGTCTGACGTAGGCTCGCCCAACATTGGAACAGAGAATTTCAAACACACAAGACATCAGAATAAACTATTTCACCATTGGTCACATCCTTTGATTGAATTAGGATTAGAGATACTTGGCTTCCCACCAGACTGCTACCTATCAAAGATTTAAATCGCACGTATCTGAAACAGTCATTTTTAAAATAAAAGATGGAACTAGGACCATCTCTACTAGAACAAGGGTTTTGTGATACAAATAGGAAGTTGCTCAGGGAGACATTATTTTAGTGTTTTTGTTGTTGTTGTTGTTTTTTGTTTTTGTTTTTGTTTTTTTTTTTGAGAAAGAGAGAGAAAGCAGGGTGGGGGGAGTGGCAGAGGAAGAGGGAGGAAAGAGAGTGATCTTTAACAGGCTCCGCGCCCATCATGGGACCCCATGCGGAGCTCGATCTCACAACCCTGAGATCCTGACCTGAGTTGAAGCCAAGAGTCAGATGCTTAACCAACTGAGCCACCCAGGCGCCCCAGGGAGACATTATTTTACATTAAGAAATCCTTCACTGATAAAGCTTTTATGTAAGTTTTTTTTTAGATTTTATTTATTTATTTGACAGAGAGAGACACAGCAAGAGAGGGAACACAAGCAGGGGCAGAGGGAGAGGGAGAAGCAGGCCTCCTGCAGAGCAGGGAGCCCAATGCGGGTCTCGATCCCAGGACAATGGGATCATGACCTGAGCCAAAGGCAGATGCTTAATGGACTGAGCCACCCAGGCTCCCTGCTTTTATATAAGTTTTAAATCTTAAAGTTCCTATTGAATATAGTAGTCAATTAATTCTATATTATCTAAAGTAATTCCTTCATCTGGAGAGTGTAGGGGCACAATAATGCCACTTGGAACAGTTTACTGATTATAAAGTTAAGTAATAATATCATCATAAGACAACACACTTTTTGCTTTCAAGGGAATAATTTTAATTTTAGTTCCTATAAAAATTCCTAAAGTTTGATAAATCATTTTTTTCATATTGCCATACTTAAAAAAATATTGTATATGCATTACCAAATTATAGCTCTCATTAAAATCTGTAATGATAAACTAGCCAACTTATCTGATTATGTCACTGATGTTATTGCTTTCATAACCATTAATACAGATTTCATTGGTGATAAAATATTTAAAGCTAGACTAAAATTACCTCAGAAAGGCTCAATTCACTTGTAATATCTTACTTTTTCTATGGGTTTAAGACTAATAAAACAATCTTACATTTTGTCTATTAAAAGATATATTTCTTTTTTTAAGATTTTTAAAATTTATTTTAGAGGGGGTGCCTGGGTGGTTCAGTCGGTTAAGCATCTGCCTTCAGCTCAGGTCATGATCTCGGGGTCCTGGGATTAAACCCTGCATCGGGCTCTCTGCTCAGTGGGGAGTCTGCTTCTCCCTCTCCCTCTGTGCAGTCTCTCTCTCTGTCTCAAATAAATAAATAAAAATCTTTAAAAAAATAAAATGAGTCTCTTGTAGACATCATATCAATGGGTCTTGTTTTTTTATCCAATCTGATAACCTGTGTCTTTTGATTGGAGCATTTAGCCCATTTACATTCAGAATAACTATTGAAAGATATGAATTTAGTGCCATTGTATTAACCTGTAAAGTCACTGTTTCTATATATTGTCTCTGTTCCTTTCTGGTCTATGTCACTTTTGGGCTCTGTCTTCACTTAAAGGATCTCCTTTAATATTTCTTGCAGGTATGGTTTAGTGATCACAAATTCTTTTAGTTTCTGGTTGTCCTGGAAGCTCTTTAACTCTCCTATTCTGAATGACAGCTTGCTGGATAAAGTATTCTTGGCTGCATATTTTTCTCATTTAGCACCCTGAATATACCATGCCAGTTCCTTCTGGCCTGCCAGGTCTCAGTGGATAGGTCTGATACCAGCCTTATGTTTCTACATCTGTAGGTTAAAGACCTCTTGTCCTGAGCAGCTTTCAGGATTTTCTCGTTGTCTTTGAAATTTGCAAGCCTATTATATGTCTAGCTGTTGACCTATTTTTATTGATTTTGAGTGGGGGTTTTCTATGTCTCCTAGACTTGAATGCCTATTTCCTTCCCAAGATTAGGGGAGTTCTCAGCTATAATTGGCCCAAATATACCTTCTGCACCTCTCTTTCCTCTTCCTCTGGGACCCCAATTTTTCTTTTCCCGCTTTATGGTATCACTTATCTCTCAAATTCTCCCCTGTGATCCAGTAGTTGTTTATCTCTGTTTCTTAGTTTATTTATTCTCCATCATTTTGTCTTCTATATCACTGATTCTCTCTTCTGCCTCATTTATCCTAGCAGTTAGAGCCTCCATATTTTTTTTATTCTTATGTTAATCCCCATACATTACATCATTAGTTTTAGATGAAGTGTTCCATGATTCATTGTTTGTGCATAACACCCAGTGCTCCATGCAGAATGTGCCCTCCTCAATACCCACCACCAGGCTAACCCATCCTCCCACCCCCCTCCCCTCTAGAACCCTGTTTGTTTTTCAGAGTCCATCGTCTCTCATGGTTCGTCTACCCCTCCGATCTCCCCCGCTCCATTCTTCCCCTCCCGCTACCTTCCTCTTCTTCTTTTTTTTTTTTCTTAACATATATTGCATTATTTGTTTCAGAGGTACAGATCTGAGATTCAACAGTCTTGCACTATTCACAGCGCTTACCAGAGCACATACCCTCCCCAGTGTCTATCACACAGTCACCCCATCCTTCCCACCCCACCCCCCACTCCAGCAATCCTCAGTTTGTTTCCCGAGATTAAGAATTCCTCATATCAGTGAGATCATATGATACATGTCTTTCTCTGTCTGACTTATTTCACTCAACATAATACCCTCCAGTTCCATCCACGTCGTTGCAAATGGCAAGATCTCATTCCTTTTGATGGCTGCATAATATTCCATTGTATATATATACCACATCTTCTTTATCCATTCATCTGTTGATGGACATCTTGGCTCTTTCCACAGTTTGGCTATTGTGGACATTGCTGCTATAAACATCGGGGTGCACGTACCCCTTTGGATCCCTACTTTTGTATCTTTGGGGTAAATACCCAGTAGTGCAATTGCTGGATCATAGGGTAGCTCTATTTTCAACTTTTTGAGGAACCTCCATACTGTTTTCCAGAGTGGCTGCACCAGCTTGCATTCCCACCAACAGTGTAGGAGGGTTCCCCTTTCTCCGCATCCCCGCCAACATCTGTCATTTCCTGACTTGTTAATTTTAGCCATTCTGACTGGTGTGAGGTGGTATCTCATTGAGGTTTTGATTTGGATTGCCCAGATGCCAAGCCTCCATTTTTATTGCATCTCATTAATAGCCTTTTTGATTTCGACCTGATTAGATTTTAGTTCTTTTGTTTCTTCAGAAAGGGATTCTCTAGTGTCTTCATGCTTTTTTCAAGCTCAGCTAGTATCTTTATAATCGTTATTCTCAATTCAAGTCCCGACATGTTATTTATATTCGTACTGATTAGGTCCCTGGCAGTGAGGTCTGCCTCTTGTTCTCTTTTTTGGGGTGAGTTTGTCCGTCTTGTCATTCTGTCCAGAGAAGAATAAATGAACAAGAGAACAAAACACAAAAATAGCAACAATGACCCCAGAAAAATTTATACTAAACAAATCAGAAGAGATCAGAAACTGGAAAAAAGAAAAAGAAAAAGAAAAAAAAGAGAATGTAATCAAACAAGTGAACAGAACAGAGCAATACAGTAGACCCTGGGTGTATTTTGGTCTGTTTGTTAGAAGAAACTAGATCCCAAAATTGTAAAGAAAGAAAAACTTATATATATACAAAAATAAAATCAAATACAATGAAAGGAAGCCAAAAAAGAAAAAAAATATACATATATACAAAATGTAAATGTAAAAATGAAAATTAAGAAAGACTTTAAAAAGAGTTTTTAAAAGAAGAAATTAGCTGAAAGGAAAAAACATTTTTAATTGTTTATGAATTCTATATACTATTTTCCCCCAGCACTGGACTTTTGCAGTTCTGTGTAATTAGTAAACTCAGTCTCAGCAGGATGTTCCTGCTGGTCTTCTGGGGGAGGGGCCTGTTGCACTGATTCTCAAGTCTTTGCCCAGGCAGAATTGCAGCCCCCTTGCTCGAGGCTGGGTTCAGTGTAAGTGGCTCTGGAGCCCGTGGGGGGGATGAAAATGGTGGTGACCCCATCTCCAGCCCCCGAGCTGAAAGCTTGCACCCCCCACTCTTCAGTGTGGCCTCAGGGAAAAGCAGTCAATCACTCTCTCTCCCTGGTTTCCATCTGTACTCTGTGCTCACCCAGCCTGTGACTGAGCGGTTTTATCTCAGGGGCACAACCCTGCTTCGAGTCTCTAAACTTTATAGACTCCTGCTGTGTGCACCCGTGCAGCTCCTCCCAGGGCAGGGAGGGGGGTCTCACTGCGGTCCTGCTGCCTACTGGGCTCCTGCTCAGAAAGTGTTCATCTGACCATCGGCCGCACCCATATTTAAAGATGTTTCTTTCTCTTTCACAGAAATATTACTAGGATTCTGAGATCTCCCACGTTCTTGATTGGAAATCTTGTCTTTTCCCTACTTTGTCTTGGTATGTCAATTCCTCTATGTGGCCCTCCATTTGGTGAGAGGTACCATGTGCTACTTTCTGGACTCTGCATCGGCTACCATTCTGCCACTGATGGTCACAGTACCACCAGTTTCCTCTAGGCCTCTCCCTTGCCACAATCAAGAAAGATCTTTCAGCTTCCCACGAGTGCTCAAGGAGAGTAGCTGAGCCCAATGAAACAGCTTTTCCCTTTGCAGGGCAGTCTCTATTCCAGATGCACACACTCTCCAGGGGACAATGGCACAGTCAGGCACTGCCACACCCTAACCCTGAGACCTCTATGCCCTCAAAGCTGTGGGGTCACCTCCTTTCCTTACTCACAGAGATCATCTCACAGAGCCCCTCTACTCTCTAAGCAGCTCTGCTCCTTGGAGAGCCTTTCTCCAGACAGGCCCATGTGTCTGATTTCCCAATCTTGGGCAGTGCACTCAAAATCCTTCTCACAGGCCTCTGAGCCCAGTGCAAATCAAGAAATAGTACTGAGTACTTGTTCTGTGCTACTGAAAAAGTCACCACAGTTCAAATGTCACCACCTAGAATGTTCTCAATTAGGAGGTCCACCTACCCAGTGCTCACAGAAAACCTACTGGTAGAACAGTCCCACTTCTGTGAAAATCAACTAGAGAAATAAGGATTTTTTACTACAATGTGATTATAATAGTGAAACACTTGAAAATAGCCAAAATATCCATCAGCATGTGGACATTTGGGGTTGGAAAAATAAATTTTTTATAGCCATATAAGGAAATAATACAATACTGTATGTCCATTAACAATGATTAAATAAATCTTTATGTGTGAACATGGGAATACGTCCCATATACTATATGCTCCAAATAGACCTTAATGATCAATATTTCAAAAAACAAATACATTTGTGACTAGTTATATAGTCATAATGAAATCTAAATGACCACTAAACTATTAACTGAGGTTATCTTAAGGGGCTAAGGAATGGTATTATGGGTGGAGCATTACATCCTGTCAGTAGTGATTTACATTTTTTTCCCAATTATCACATGTCCTAAAAACAAATAAAAAATAAGAGTTTAAAATGTGAGACAAACACAGGAAGTTATCCATAGTAGTATGTCTTGATTATTTCAATGTTCCCTGCTGTATCAGTCTTTATAACTTTATCATATGGGTCAGGGATGCCTATATTTGCAGAAGCCCCCAGAAGACATCTTCAGGAAACATGGTTCCACGTCTGACAACATGACCTCCTCAAGTGTCATGTAAGAAAACTGAGCATGGCAGGAAATGTGCTACCCTTTTCAAACATCTACTGAGCACCTACTCTGTGGGAATTCAAAGATTAAAAAAAGTCAGGGTCCCTGCCTTTCAGAAACTTAAAACCTCTCAAAGAAAAGAGATACGAACAAATAATTACTGAAAAATATTAAGACTGTAATAAATGTTAAAACACAGTGCAGCAAGAAGGGGACTTGAGTGCCAAGTCAAGCTAGGCAGGGGAGAGCAGAAGAGCCATAAAGAAGGAGGGTTGACTGACATCACAAGGAAGAGATGGGTTTTCCAGTTAGACAGGGCTGGGAAGTGAAGACATGAAGGGGTCACCAACTGAGAAAGGCTACTTTGCTTTTGCATCTGTATTTGCTTGGCTTCTTAGTTATCTATTTAAATTAGAAATCATGAGAGAACCATCTCAAATAAACCAGTAAAGCATGCCAAGATTCAGCACTGCAAATCATTCACGTTTGTTATTTCAGATCTTCAGAAAACCTCCCATATTAAAGTTTATTTCCCTCTATTCAAGAACAGAAAATAAAGAGAAAAACACATGTACAGTCTTTGTTAAATTTAGTTATTTTTCCCTAAGTGCTTTTAAGATCTTCCATAATTTTATCACGGTGGTCTTAAAAAAAAAAACCCGAAGCAGGTAAGCTAACTCTCAAACAGGGCTCCCATGAAAGCTCCCAAGGGGTCAGTGAGATTCAAACCGTGCCACCGTTTAACACCAGCAATAACAAAGGATATGGCCAACCCTCCCAACCTGCAAATAAACACAGCTTCCAGACTTAAAATGTGCTACAATTCCAAACACCGGAGACACAGTATTCCAAACAATGGCTTGGTGGTGTTGCCATAAAAAAGGAACCCAGAAGGTTTTTATCTTCCATGTTAAAGTGGTAAAGTGGTGTACGCCACACTGGAGTTCAACAGATGCCAGGAATGAACTACGCCAAGAGAGATGGAAGATCTCAGAACCGCTTGCCCATGATGCACACATCTCCAGAGGTCCAGCATCATTTGTTATGTCACTTTCAAATTACATTGAGTTTTAAATTGCAGTGTCTTGCTCTTTTACTGCCTGTCCTAACCCATTCCTTGTGTCTGAAATCTAAGTCTATTGCTCGAATGTTAAACACAAAGAAGACTTGAGATTGCATCCTGGAGGGTGAAACTGTGCAATTTCCATGAACTGGGAAGAGTTTATATTTGGCTGACTTTCAAGGGTTGTGAAGGCTGGATAAATACTTACATTTTCATTTTCTCTCTATGACAGCTTTCTTTGGTTTCCTTCCTTTCTTCTTTCCTCCTTCCTTCCTTGCTTCCTTCCTTCTTTCTTCCTTCCCTTCCTCCCTTCCTTCCTCCTTCCTCTTATCCTTCTACTCTTTGTAAATACATCCAAGATACTCAAGTGCATGTTCAACTATATCTGAGATCACTGTCTTCATTTTCAACAGGTCCATTCAACAGCCACAGAGATCACCACTGACTTCAAATTCTACTTCCTATCACCTCCTCCTTAGAACTACTCTCAAATAAGGACTTCTGTGCTTATATCCCTGAAAATTGGAGTGCTTGATATATCAACCTGTACTATACCTAACCTCACAAACCACAAAACCTGGAGCTATGTTCTTGTGACTGTCTTCACAACAATTTTTCTGATTATCTCTGAAGCATTCGAGCTCGAATAGTCTTTTTTGCTAGGACTTTCAGCATTTAAAAAGAAATGCCTCGTTTGAGCAAGAATTCATACTAGAAGGAGCCAGGCCAAGTGTTACAAATAGGAAATTAAGGAAATCATAAGCTGCTATGCATTTTACTTCCTGGGGAAAAATAATAATTATTTTTTTGAGTTGACTTTGGAATTGCAACACCCACGACAACACAGAAAAATACCCAAGAGCTAGCATCCACATCTGGTAAAACTCAAAGAAAATTCTGGCAGCTTTTAAGTAGTTCTCCAATGGTATTGGTGTGGCAGAGGAATTGAGTCCTATTTCACACTTGGCCAACCAAGCAGTCCAATATGAGGATGCCCTTTGAAATACCAATCGTTTACTCTGAAGATTCATTCACATTTCATTATTGCAGCTGGAAAGCTAGCATCTAAGTCTACTCTTCCTACCTACTGATAGCTCATTCTCCTTTCAAAATATAGCCAAAATTTGTTCTATATCCCACACTTACACTCAACACCATAGTTTTTTACTGTTTTCCACCTTAGTTTCCAGCAGCATGATATCCAACATCCAGAAGTAAACAGCACACCCACAGAATTACCTGAAATATTCTCCTTCCACCCCCCCACTGCTGGTGTCCTTAGACCCAGCTGCAGCCTTTCCCAGGTTCCTGAACTCTTTCTCTTGGCCTCCCAGCACAAGGTTGGAACAGGCTGTCATAATGCATAAACATGATTCAATTGTGGGGAGGGAGGGAGAGCCTACTACATTAGAAGAATTTCCCAGGACACAGATCCATAAAGCAAAAACAGGATAAGCCCCAAATAGGGGACAGCCTAGCCTTACACAAAGGGAGTAACTTTTACAATGAGAAAAATCAACATCAACTCAGGAATGCTACAAAGTCTAACGAAGCAGATGCCACTTCTCTGGAGGGCCTTCTAGTTCAAAGGAGATGCCGGGCCAAGGAGGATCAACAGTGCCAGGGAGGGGTTCTGTCAAATTTAATGAAGCCACTCTCAGTTTTGCTAATCACACTCCTCACACCTTCTCTTGTGTGGAGGTTTCCACTGAAGAGCACACACAGCACGATGCAGAATGAGATCACCTCATTCCCCTGAAAATGACCAAATGAGAGTGCCAAGCTCATAGTGGGCCCCCAGCATATGGTCAATGATTTATACTCATCACTTCCGTTGCTCTGTGAAATCGTAATCACTGTGTTTGTGAGGAGTTCACTCTGGAATGAGATTTGTATTAAGTGTATTCATTATGTATATTTAACAAATAACCCAGCTGAAGTTGAGTTATATGGAGTCACACAGCTAGCAAGAAGCAGAGTCAGAATTTTTAAGCCGGGGCGCCTGGGTGGCTCAGTTGGTTAAGCGACTGCCTTCGGCTCAGGTCATGATCCTGGAGTCCCGGGATCGAGTCCCACGTCGGGCTCTCTGCTCAGCAGGGAGTCTGCCTCTCTCTCTGACCCTCCCCCCTCTCATGCTCTCTATCTCATTCTCTCTCTCAAATAAATAAATAAAATTAAAAAAAAAAAAAAAAAAAAGAATTTTTAAGCCGGAAAGGTAATTCCAGAGACTGTGCCTTAACCCATTCACATGGAGTCTTGTAACTCGGTTTGTCTCCCAACATTTTATTACGACGATTTCCAATCACACAAAGAAGTTTAACACCAACAAGTAAACACCCACATCCTCACCACTTGGATTCGACAACTGTTCACATCTCACTGCATTTGCTTTCTCACTATCTCCATTGTCAGAGTTCACCTTATTTTTCTCCTGCATTTCAAAGTGGCAGACTTCAGTACTGTTACCCTTAAACTCTTCAGCACACATATCAGTAACTCAAGTTTGATATTTGTTTATAGTTCCTTCTTGGGGAGAGAGAAAATTTACATGCATGAAATGTCCAAATCTGAAGTATACCATTCAGTAAGTTTTGACAAATGCATGTATCTGTATGACTCAAACTTCAATCAAGAAATACGTGACTATTTCTGAGAACATATTACTAGAGTGTCTTTGGCATAAAAATCTAAATAGACGAGTGCTCTGACAATGGAGATCCTAAGTCTCTTGCTGAAACTAAACACAGCAAAATATTGAATTCATACACCTCAGCACAAAGACCAATGCCTGGCCTATCGCAGGCACCCAACAGATCTGTGACTTGTCAAATTCCACTAGTGTGGGGGAAAAAGGAATCACCTCCCCCTACCACCATCTCCAAATCAGAACCTGGCCCAAAACATTCCTAAGTCATAGTCAATGATATGCAAAGTCCTGATTTCAAAGGGGATTTTTTTTTAAATGATGAGCATATGTAACTTTTTGAAAACAACTGATTAAGTTATTACATGAATTTTTATAGCAGCGATGCTTTGTAAGCTCCAAGGAAACTATTCATAAGCTGTTTTCCCTGCACCATGCCTGTGTTGGGATCTTGGTGTGGCTATTCCATTTTGAAAAGGGAAATGAATTCTCCTGGGGATACTTGCACCCTCCTGAAAAGCAAGGATGATGCCTGGAGACTTGGTCTGTGCTTAAGCAACAGAATGATGAAAATGATGATCTCTAACCCAAAGCTTTTCTGTACTACCACTTGCCTGAAGCTTAACATCATGGGACTCCAGATTTTTGATAAACCTGTGGGGTTTTTGAAAGAAAACCACTAGCAAGTATTTAGAGGATAAAGCCAAAACATATCTGTCACAAACTACAGTATATTACCCTTTTGCAAACTTTAGAAAATGCAGATATAAATGGCTGAGACTCTAAAATGATATAAGGCCCACATCAACAGTGGTTACCTATATATGGGGTAAAGGTTCAAATGATTTTTACTTCTTTCTTTATACCTGCACTTCTTACAATGATTGCTTATGCCACTTAATAATCAGAGAAAAACTAGTATCAGATTTAAATAAAATATATGTTTATTTAACCTGGTAAGAACCATAACAGTACTACTGCCAGGTCGGGCCAGGGTAGGGGAGGAAGCTTGCTCTAATCCAAAATATGTAACATTAAATATATGTTCATGTGGGCTGCCTGGGTGGCTCAGTTGGCTAAGCGTCTGCCTTCAGCTCGGGTCATGATCCCAGGGTTCTGGGATCGAGTCCGACGTTGGGCTCCCTGTTCGGCGGGGAGTCTGTTTCTCCCTCTGCCCTTCCTCACAGTCTCTTTCTCTCTCATGCTCTCTCTCAAATAAATAAAATCTTTTAAAAAAATAAAAAATATAAATAAATATATGCTCATGTGTACACTCATAATATCTATACTGAGGATAAATGAGGAATGAAATATACCAAAGTATTAACTCTGATTATAGAAGGGGGAGGATTATGCTAACTTTTTCTTTTTGACTACAAATCTGCTACAGGGAACATGTATTATTTCCACAGGGAGGAGAAAATAACAGTTATTTTGAAAATGCACTTGCCATGCACTAGACTGTACCTACGCATGAGATGTACACAGAACACTGCCATTCAGCGGTCCTGGCCTTGCCACCACTTCACCACATGGGAGGAGTGACTCAGGATGGAGGGTGGGGCCAAACACTGCCACTTCTCACTCTGCAGCTCATGCTCTGCTCAAAGCCAGCCTCAGCGTTCCTTGGGCCTGGGAGGTCACATTTATCTCTGCCTGCCAGAATTAGCTGCATCTGGTTCAGGAAAGTCAGGAAGATTCATCCCTCTGAGACTCAAGACAAGTCACTGTGGTTCAAGTTTCCAAAGGGTGACAAAAGGGGGACGGTGCCCTCTGGAGGTGCCCTTCAGCACCTACATCCAAAGAGGTACATGCAGAATTGTTAAATCATCTCCTTCCGTGTACATAAATGTACCATCCCTCTTAAGTCCGCCTAAAGAAGACAACACATCAGAGATGATTACAGTGCAGTGAATAAGTTCATGAGCCGTGGGTCAGAGAGCAAAGAACTCAGGCTTTGCCCCTTACTAGCCAGCTGAGTGACCTTGACCAGAGAAGATAGCCTCAATTTTCTCATCTATGAGATAAAGCTGATAAAAGTAGCACTTGCCTCACAGAGTTGCTGTATGAGTATTAAATGAAGAAAAACAACTGTCTGTAAGTTATGGAAAGTACTTAACACAATGCCTGGCTTAAACTTACTCATAGTATCCTTACTTATACTGTCTTATAATTACACTGACCTCTTAAATATCAAGTTCATAGCACGCGATGATCATAATGATGAATATGCTAACCACTGGGCAAAATAATTTTCATAATTAATCTACTATAATGAATCTACTCTTTATTGATTCTTAAAAGAGTTAAGAACACATTAAGATACCTACGTCTTGTATTTGTTCCAATCATTCAGACACGATAGTAAAACGTGCTCATGGTTGATAAGAACAGACGAGATTCTATCAATTAAAACGGGTTAGATGCCTTCAACAGCAGCCCAAACTCAAGAGACATTTAGCACCACCCTGCCCCCTCCCAGATGCATGACTGCTTTTGTAAGTAAAATGACTATCTCTGGATTCCAGATAGCATTTGCCTGCCACAAACACGCAATATATTTTTATTTATTTTATTTATTTATTTTTAAAGATTTTATTTATTTATTTGACAGAGAAAGAGAGAGCACAAGTAGGTGGAGTGGCAGGCAGAGGGAGAGGGAGAAGCAGGCTCTCTGCTGAGCAGGGAGCCAGACGTGAAGCTCGATCCCAGGACCCCAGGATCATGACCTGAGTCGAAGGCAGCCACTTAACCGACTGAGCCACCCAGGTGCCCCAAACACGCACCATATTTTTATTTATGTTTGCATAGTTTGTTTAGTTCCTAGGTCTCCATGTTTCCTTACTTTCTGCCTGTCTCCCCTTTGATATATCCATGGCTGTGTCCTGGCACGAATGGCCCTGGCTACCCACCATGTTTCCTGGCAGAGAAGGTGTCACTCGACTCCATCTGGAGCTGCTCAACTTCAGGCCTCACTGGCAGGCTGAGGTTTTTACCAGCACATGCCTCCCTCCCCCAACACAGATGCTGGGCCTGCTCCAGCCCCATGGCAGCCTGCAGTGGAGGGAAAACGAGCTGGGAAGAAAGCTAGACGCTAAGCGTGGTCAGTGCTGTGTACGTCAGCAGTGGGCTATGTGGCTATCTGCCCTCTAGTGCCCTAACAGCTGTTAAGACTGTTACTATGGTGGTTGGGGTTGCTATTATGTGTTTTAAAGACACCACATATTCAGCATTGACTTTGTCCCCAGAACTGTTCAAAGGACTTTACACACCGCATCTCACTGAATCTTTCCATTAGCCCTCTGCAGGAGATACTATTCCTAGAGATTAGGATACTGACACTCGAAGTCAGTCCCTCGTCTCAGATGACACAATGTAAATTCCAGAGCACAGGATCCAGCCAAAGCTGAAGCTCTACCCATACGACCTGAGCACGACAGTCCATCACCCTCAGCCATTCAAGTTTGGGTGAGTCGAAGAGTTGCAGAGTAGAGAGAGGTGACAGTGGTCAGAGAGAAGGCAAACTATCCACTTGCAAGTTGGACCAGAATTCCCAATGATCGCTTCTAGGGGTACTGGCTGCCACTTAAAATGGAAAAAGGATAATGGCCCAATAGCAGCATTAACAACAAAAACCTCCTGTTGTAAGCTATGACAGGTTATGCCATCTGGTAGCTCACAGGATTAGCTTTAAGGACAATTCCTTTTACTGTCTACACAACCAAATGTTTCTGTGACTTAATATACCTGATCACCTTGTAATAAAACAAAGTCTCCTCCATTAGTGTATTCCCTCAATACTTTTGCTATGCACGTTAAAAAAAAAGACAGCAAGCCAAACTGATGGACTGCAAAAGTCAGGGAGGAATTCTTTGAAGTCAAAGGCAAAACTGGCCCTGCCTTCTCTGGGGCACGGTTATTGCAGACAGGAGCATCTACAACACAGGAACGCAGGAGTGTCCGGAGTCCACTGAATGGCATTGGGGTTCCTGCATCTAAATTCAGGTTTAACTATTTTACTTAGCTGTGGAAAAAATTAAAAGTCAACCTCTCTAAACCTCCATTTTTTCACCTGCAAAGTGAAGAGGGTAATAGGAAATACCTCACAGGTTACTGGAAGAATCCAAGGATGTGACCTACATAGAGACTTGGCACAATGTCTAGCAACATAGCAGATGACTCATGAATGTGAACTACTACGGGCTTTATGCCTTACATCCTTTGATTTGGCCCCAAACAGTTCCTCAACAATCCATTAGCCTTCACATCTTCCTCTAACAAATGCCACTGGTGTTTGAACTCCTGCTAAGGGACAAACGATGTCCTGGGAACTTGATGTCTACATCTCTAATCCTTCCAATGAGTCCATAATTTAGAAATTATTGTCTCCAGTTTATAGTTGAAAACACTGAAGTTCAAAAGGCAACAAGTGACTTGTTGAGATGTGTGACACCCAGCCAATGCTTTTTCTATTACACCTTCCAGCCCGACCAAGAGAGGGATGTGAATGTTATCTTGCTGCCCAGGGCAGCAGCTCATCTGCTGACGGTGTCACCAGAAATCGGTTCTGGCGACCAGCCTGGCATTCAGGCTCTGCCAGCACTGCAATCATGTCCACTGCAGACCCTCGGTTATGGACACCGCAGCACAAGAACATTCACTGTGTCAATGCATTTGGGAGAGGTCAGGGGTGCTTTGTTGCAAAGAAGACCCCACTTACGGTTTTAAATTAAATACTTAGTTCAGTAAAGTGACAAATTTTTAAAAATCCATTTTTTTCCACAAGCCTTCGAGTTCAACTTGAAATTCATATCATTCTACTTAGAAGTTTAAAATTTTAACATTCATTTGCAAGGAGGGGCATTTGATTAAGGTCCAAACAACTCAAGTTGAACACACTAAAATAAGATACAGTAAACTATGAAAGCATTACAACACTGTTTATAATCTTTGTCAAAAACCTTAACTTTCCACATGAAACATACAACGGTCATGTCAATCACATAGTTAAATACATAAAGTGGAATCAATGTCTACTCTGTTCCTTTAACATGTCAAATTCCCTTAAACATTACAAACATGTCACCTGAAAAATGTATGCAGATAATTACGAATTGATTGGGATTCACCAAATGGGTTTTAGGAATTTCATCCTTTGTTTATTAATTCCAGAACCTTCACAGTCCCTCAACATATCACTTCTACTTCATGGTCAAACTGGCTACTGTCAGCCACAGCCAAATCACAAGTCTATAACTAGCTGCGAGGAAAACTGGGAAAAGCAGTCTTTCCTCCCTGCAACCATGTACTTAGGAGTGGCCCAGCACCCGAGAACAAAGGGCACGCAGGGGATGAAGGGGAAGGCTCACGAAGGTACTCGCAGCATGCCTGAGGGAGCCCAATATATGGTTACTGAGGGAAGTAGAGGGGTACCTCACAGATGCACATCAGTGTCCTGTCTGACAGCACCCCAAAACTGAAGATGTTAGGGTGTGTGTGGTAGGCAGACAGCATAACTGAGAAATTGGTCACACTGACAGGTTATCGTACACTGATTGAGGAAATAAGTATATAATAAAAGTGTGTATATATAAGAGGATAATGAGGCTCAGGTTTCTCAACAGAGGAGAAAGTATTTCCAAACACGGAGAAGTGTGAGACCAGAAAGGACTCTTGAGACTCGGATACTCAGAAGTATCGATATAAACACAATGGCTTTTGTAACATATGCAAAGAAATGGTTATTGATGTATTTGTGTATAAGTAAATGTGTACACGCAGAGTAGAATGCATGCACACTTTATATATTTATATGTATATCTGTATGTATGTGTACATGTATATACGTATGTGTGTGTGTCTACACACCCAACTGTCTCCTGAGATGGCCTAAAAATAATAACACCTCCATAATAATGAGCACAACCACATGCCCAGATCTTAGTTTATAAATACCATTTCTACTAGAAAGAACCATGGATTCTTACAGAAATGGCTGGAACAAGAGAAGTACAAGTTGAAACAAGGACATCTTGGGACAGAAGGTAAGAAAATGCTCACAGAAATGATGAAGCGTGTCAAAAAGATTTAGGAATGGATGACAATGCACCGAATAAAAAGAATTCATAGGTTTTTGCTGATGGACATATATACACACATACATACAGACCAGAGGAAAAGCTCTTCCTTCAGCAGAATGCCAACTCAACTTATAAATGCAGAACAAGTGATAGATATGAGAATTACCAATTGGCAACCATCAGAGAGGTACCTGATTCAGGCAACCTCCATGAAGGTCAAAACTGATGGGCAGAATTTAGATGAGGAACATGATATTGGTGTAATCTCAGAACACCTCCCCATAAAATTCTAATCAATTACTAGGGG
The DNA here is from genome assembly GCF_002201575.2 of Neomonachus schauinslandi. Lineage (NCBI taxonomy): Eukaryota > Metazoa > Chordata > Mammalia > Carnivora > Phocidae > Neomonachus > Neomonachus schauinslandi. The sequence continues at coordinate 180,181,640 of NC_058403.1, read as the reverse complement.
GAAATGTCAACTCTAAGGTGGAGAAACCTAGCAAACACCAACCTGACCAGTGGTGGGGTGGGTCATGCACTTCCTAATGTGATCAACTGTAAACAGCTGACTACCATTGTTAGGGCATTTTGACAAAGAATGCAGGACCTGAATCTGGTCATGAGGAGACACTGGACAGACTCAGGCTCAAAGACAATCTACAGAAGGAAAGGCCTGGATGCTTTCAAGAAAGGACTTGAAAGACAGGGAAAGACGAAGGAAATGTTCTGGAGTAGAGGAAATTGGATAGATATGACAACTGTATGCAGTATGTATCCCTGACTTGGATCCTGCTTCAGGACAGAAAAACAGACACTTGTTTGGACAGCTGGTGAAATCTGAATGGGCTTTGTTGACTAGATTGTAAAAGTATATTAATTGTTTCCTGACTTAGGGGGTTGAATCGTGATGATGTGGGAGAGTTTCTTTGTTTTTTGGGAAATACACACCACAATGTTGAGGGTGATGAGGCACCAGGTCTGTAGGCCTGCTCTCAAATGTTAACAGTTGGAGAATCTGGGTAAAAGTGATCTGGGAGTTGTCTGCATGGTAACTGAAATTCTCCGTAATTTGAAATTATTTCAAAATAACATATTAAATTAAAAAAACTCAGGGTTCTATTGTTCAGGAAGAAGGGGAGCCCTGATAATTGAAAGACAGAGCTCTTGGTCTCTGCTGGTCAGGCCACAAATCATACTCCTGTATCTGCCTGTGCTTCTTGGCTTTGTTCAACTCTACAGCCATAACCCTTCTTTCTCACTGTCTCTGCCCAAGCTGTTCACCTTAACAACATCATTTCCTTTCCTCTAGTCCATCCATGAGATTTCCAACCTGCCTGGTGTCCAAACCAGTTTGAGTCACCACAGGCAACACATTTTAGGATAGATAACAAAATGTTTTCAACATCATAGTACTTGCACAGCATTTAAGGGTTTCTCCACACAATCCTACCCTGAGGCAGAAATTGAGCAGGAAGAGAAGAATGGAAGTAACACACCCAATAAACCTGGAGAACAAACATAATACCCAGGCAATGTGGAGAGCACGAGACAGCACAAACTGTAGAAGATGAAAGAGAAATGAGAGCAGGTTTCTGAAATACAGCCTTAGGGTACCTTGATAGCATGCACAAAGACCATCCACCATTACCTCAAAGACCTGCCTGGACTGGTATTTATCCCCAAAGTCTGATCAATGAGTCTCTCAACTACAATTCTAGACATGGCCCTTACAAGTATCAGTTAGGTTTGCAGACCTATCACTTTTGGGAAAAGGAATAACGACTAGAAAAAAAAATCTCCTTCCTAGTTTCAAATCCATGGATTCTGTCCTGAATAACCTAAAAGAAGGGTGGACACTTTAAGCAGTATTAACATCACAAATTATGTAGTCTGTCATTAACATCAAGTCATGATGAACAGAGATTGTGCCTGATGCCTATAATGAAGAGAATATGGTTATTAATTTTAAAAATGAACACTATTGTCTCTTTTCACATCAAACTTAGAGTCCATGAACATTTACTGAAATCTTACCACTCTGTGTTTGAAAACCAAAATGAATAAAACAGCCAGTGCCCTCAATGAGAAAGGAGACAGACAGGTAAACTAACAAATTTCATAAAAAGCACATATGACATCAAATTGTTCTAGGTTTACCAAATGAATTATCAGACCTTAGGTTAGATTTTTACTTTAACGTATACTATTTTTTTTAATATTTATTTATTTATTTGAGAGAGAACACAAGCAGGAGTGGCAGAGAGAGAGAGAGAGGGAGAGAATCTCAAGCAGACTCCATGCCTAGCCTTGAGCCCAATGTGGTGCTTGATCTCATGAGATCCCCTGAGATCATGACCTGAGCCAAAACCAAGAGTTGGATGCTTAACAAACTGCTCCAACCCAGTGCCCCAACTTATTCTATTTTAAAATTGGAAACCAAATTAGGGAAACTGTACATAAACCAGCTGTGGAATGCATCATTTAAATATATTGAGCCATATGTGATATGTCACTTAATTCAGTGGTTTCCATGGTCCATGGTGGAGCTTTATGAGGATCACCTGTAATGCTTCTTCGTAATTTAGAAATCCACAAATCATGAATCAAAATCCCAGGAACTAGATTTAGAATTCACTGTTTCTAAGAGTTCCTCAGCGAATTTTGATGCCATAGCCAAGGTTGAGAACTTCTGATTTAAATTAACTGTCACTAATTCTACCATGAGTGAACTTCACATACCACAATACTACTTGGCAAAATAAAAATCAGTCTCTTGGCTGTGAAATTCATAAGACTTCTGATTAATTCATCTGAATGTGATTAAATTGCTTCCCTCTACCCTGGGTTTGTGGATTGGTGAGTAATTGAAATGTTTGCCACCATATTCATTATTAATGCTATTCCTTTCCCAAGCCTGTCCCTTTGACCTCTCTTTATCCCTCCTGGTCTCCTATATGAGTTTATAGTTACTTGTTATGTGCAATTACATCACGCTGAGTATGAGGACACCCCACAAGCTGTTAGCTATATTAACTTAATAATAGATTTCAGGGTGTGATTTCCAATTAATTTCATTTTCCATATGCACATACAGCTCCATGGGAAGCCAGAATTATAGAGTAGCCATATGGTGCCTCGTAAGTAACAATTAAAACTAATTTTCTATTCTTTGACACTAAAAAAAAAAAAAATCACACAGTTTAAATACCACAGAGAAAATTCAAACTTGAACAGCATCTAATGCTCTATAGAAAGAAGATGCCCCACTTTTCACATTTTGGTCCTGATACTCCAGCTTCTAGCTTGGCAGTGGTTGGGTGAGGACTGAGATCCCACTTGGCTTTTAGCATGCTTGTTTCCTCATGGCTGTTAAACTGGTGAAATATCTTAGAGTAGCTATTAGAAAGTGCTGGGCTTTCTTGTTCATAGCAGTGAGCTGGGCTGAAAGAATAGCTTCTTTTCAAAACAGATGATTTCTGGTAATAGAACTTTTCTACTGACCCATTTCCAAAAGGCAGTGTCTGAAACAACACTGCAATCTGCCCAAGGGAAAATAAGCAGTCCCACTGAAAACAAGTCTTGTTTTTCAAGGACTGAACACAATTTTTCTAGGCTGGGGAGGGCTGGGGGCAGAACCGCTCCCTCTAGATAGTTTGACTAGTGTGTTAACTGGATGGATGGTCCTTTTAGACACATCATGGGGTATGAGTTTTTCAATTTCCAAGGGTCCAATTTTGGCTGATTCATCACTTGGAAGGTTAAAAAAAATAAAGCAAAACATATTGAGACTCAATTCAGGATAAACAGTGTAATAGAAAATAAAAATACTCCATTTTATTAGACTTTCACAATTTTCAACTCTAAACTTCTCAAGTTTTTATGTGAGAGCAAATAATATCACAGTGTAGATCTACTCTAAGGAACACCTTAACTGTTCTGCTGAAAACATGACTAAATCTCATTATGTCATATTTTATGATGAATTCCCTCCATGGCTAATATATGCAGGCAGGAGTCTGAGACACAAACACGAGGGGGTAAGCAAGAGGTCACAAGTCTCTTCAGATTTTCATACGAATGAGTGAAAAAATAATCTACATGGGTTTTTTGTTGTTGCTGTTGTTGTTAGGAAAAAAAAAGTGTCAGAGGTAAAACTTGGTGAAATCAATATCAAAAATTTCATCAGTAAAAACTATAATGTCCATTGACAGATGAATGGATAACACACACACACACACAATGGAATATTACTCAGCCATCAGAAAATGAAATCTTGCCATTTGCAATGATGTGGATGGAACTAGAGGGTATTACACTAAGTGAAATAAGTCAATCAGGGAAAGAAATTTATCATACGATTTCACTCATATGTGGAATTTAAGAAACACAACAGAGGAGCATAGAGGAAGGAAAGGAAAAATAAAACAAGATGATATCAGAGACGGAGATAAACCCTAAGACACTCTTAACCATAGGAAACAAACTGAGGGTTGCTGGAGGGGAGGGGGAGTGCTCGCTTCAGCAGCACATATACTAAAATTGGAGGGGAGGGGGATGGGAGGGATGGAGTAACTGGGTGATGGGCATTAAGGAGGGCATGTGATGCAATGCACTGGGTGTTATATAAGACTGATGAATCACTGACCTCTACCTCTGAAACTAATAATATACTGTATGTTAATTAATTGAATTTAAAGTAAAAAAACTAAATAAAAAAAGACTATCATGGCTGCAAAAAAGAAAAACTCAAGAGTCTGTGTTATGGGTTGAATTGTTTCCCCCCAAAACTCATATACTGAAGTTCTGATCCCCCAGTAACTCAGAAAGTGATCATCACAGATGTAATTCATTAAGATGAGCTCATCAGGATGAGCCCTACTCCAATATGGTGTCCTTATAAAAAGGGAACGTTTAGAGACAGACACACACCTAGAGGAATCCCATGTCAAGAAGCAGGCAGGGACTGGGGTGATGGTTTCACAGGCCAACAAAGGCCAGCAGCTAGGAGCTGCAGGGCTCGGGGTCTCCCGAACAGCCTCAGAGGGAACCAACCCTGCCCACATCAGACTTCTAGACTCAGGACTGGCACACAACAAATTTCCGTTTTTAAGCCACCCAGTCTGTATTACTTTGTTACAGCAGCCGGAGGAAACTAACACAGTCTATGTCGGGAGGGTAAAGAAACAAGAGAGCTGAGTTCAGGCCCAGACTCCATCACCACTCAGCTCTGTGACCTTGGGTAAGAGATTTCTCTAAACTGGATTTCCTCTTCCAGACAACAGCCTGATAACAATATGCTCCTCACAGTGATGTGGCGAGGGCAATGCACAGTGCTTAGCATGGAGGTAAGTCCCTGTACCCCCATACCACCAACCCCCACCTCAGAGGTGGCTTGGCTTCTCCGAGTGTGCAGAGACCGCAGGTCATCTTTATAGCACATCCTTCCAATCACTCCAGCATAGGTGGATCATCACCCAGGGTCTCCCTTTTCACACCCCTAGAATGACAAACTCCTCTCTTCTTTCAAGTTACCAGATAGCAAAACCTCTATATTCCTGTCTTTCTGCCCAGCCTGGAGATGTCGAAGTTGACAGTGACCCCTATTAATAATATTAAGCAGACAAGCTCCCCCAGCCCCGACCTGGCTCTATTTATTTCCTTCTTCCTCAGCCCCACTTACAAAATGAATTTTTTTTTAAAAAAGCACAATAAACATAAAATCAGCAACTTAATATTAACACAACTCATCTAGAATGTCAGGCTTCTAACCCTGCCAGATCCTTGAACATTAAAAAAAAAAATCCTCTTTGATAGCTAACTTTATTTTCTATAGGGAGCAACACAACCCTCCCAGACACTTAGCATTATATTCATTCTGTCTTATTCCCAATGGCTTCTTGCATCTTGTTTTAATGACTCCTACAAACTTGCTGAGCTAAAGTATTGTAATAAGCATTTTGTCTGTTATCTTTCTGTAGTAAAGAGTTAATGATCACTAAACATAGCAGTTATTTATGCCTGTTTGTGGACACTGATGAACACCAAGAAAATGAAGTGGATTCTTTGATATCTTTTGCTCTGTTGCATTAATTTTTGATTAAACATTGCCAACACTGAGACAATATTACATGTGGCATTCCACACTAAGCAAATATTAATGCTCTCAACAGCTATCAAAAAAAATCTCCTCTCTTGGGGTTCCTGGGTGGCTCAGTCAGTTAAGCATCTGCCTTCAGCTCGGGGTCGTGATCTCAGGGTCCCTGCTTAGGGGGGAGTCTGCTTCTGCTTCTCCCTCTCCCTCCGCCCCTCCCCCCCCACTCATGTGCTCTCTTCCTCTCTCTCAAATAAATAAATAAATAAAATCTTTAACAAAAAAAAATTTCCCTCTTATCTGAGAAAAGAATAGCACAAAACTTAGCAGCTGCAACATGCTACCTGTTTTGCTAACTAACTATATAAACAAAAATGAGCTAGAAGATTCTATGCATATTCAAGATTCCAGTGAAAATAAATATTTGGAAAAACAAACGTCTGATCACATACTTCTCCCCTCAACATTCAATTATCATCCAATCATTCCCTCTCAGTTTCTTTTTCCCCCCACAGGCCCTCCATGAAAATGATTAAAAAGAAATTCTTAAGTTTCACTTTTCAATGGTGCATACTCAAAACTGAGATGAAATCAAACAGCTGTGAGTATGATGCGCATCCTAGATTTCTGTGCTCCTGTCATTATCAGTTTAAAATGCAGACAAATAGGGCGCCTGGGTGGCTCAGTTGGTTAAGCGACTGCCTTCGGCTCAGGTCATGATCCTGGAGTCCCTGGATCGAGTCCCACATCGGGCTCCCTGCTCGGCAGGGAGTCTGCTTCTCCCTCTGACCCTCCCCCTTCTCATGTGCTCTCTCTCATTCTCTCTCTCTCAAATAAATAAATAAAATCTTTAAATAAAAATAAAATAAAATAAAATAAAATAAAATGCAGACAAATACACGTATGACACACACTGTGTAAATAAATCTAACAGAAATCTGTTATCATACCTACATTAGGAGTTTCCCAAACCCAGTCTGTCATTTTTGAGGTTATCAGTCAACCGTGAGGATTTCAGATCACAAAGTTAGACCCGAAGACCGGGCCAGACCAACATTTGATTTCCACCAAACTTTTGGCTCCTGTTCCTACACCCTTGCTTCCATTCCTTTTAATTTTCTTTTTATTTTATGGGAGAAATGGGAACAGATCAGTGAGCGGATGAAGAGCTGCTGCTCATTTAAAGCCACAAACTGCCCCTGCAAAATCCCTCCCTCAGGGCAGATAAGTGGAGCACATTTTCCTTGTGAACTCTTCCTTGTGTGATTTGCCCTCACTGTGGTTTTCCTGCATGCTTGCCCTTTAAAATGCACCCTGAGAGCCCAACTTCCCCGATTTACATCCTCTTTAGCAAAACAGTCCCCCAATGTCATGTACACACAATAAAGAAGTAGCACAATGTTAATGATCAAGAGCATGGCAAATTATATAAACTTTCTCAACATCAATTTCCTTGTCCATAAGATAGAGAAAACATCTCTCACCTCATAAGGTTGTACAAGAATTAAAATGAGCTGATTTTTATAAACTGCTGTAATATAACATCTGGCACAAAGTAAGTGCTCAGTAGGTAGTGGTTCCTACTACTACTCCTATTAATATTATTCTTATTAAGGTTAAAAAGTCTGATTCATGCAAACATTAGTGGGCTGTATATGTATACACACATATGAAAAATATATTTATATATTTTAATACTACAGTTTCTAAAATGTTTAGATATATAATTTATACTTTATTATTTTTTTAAAGATTTCTTTATTAGAGAGAGAGAGCAAGAGGGGGAAGGGTCAGAGGGAGAGAGAGAGAGAGAAAGAATCTTAAGCAGACTCTGCGCTGAGCATGGAGCCCTACCCGGGGCTCAATCTCACAACACTGAGATCATGACTTGAGCCGAAATCAAGAGTTAGACAACTGAGCCACCCAGACACCTCCTATACTTTATAAATTATTAATTAAATTCAAGTGACTCCATATTCAATATAATTTATAACTTTTAATGCATATAATTTATACATTTTAAATTTATTTTTATTATAGTTTATTATTTATCATAGTTATACTTCCTAATATATAAAATAAATTTCATCACATGTATTCTCTGAAAATCACTCAATATCACAAAAACAAACTGGAAGCGCGCCGGGTATCCCCAGAGCCTGGGTCAGTAATCACCATCCGAGGGAATAGTCTTTCGAATTTTGCTGTGAACAGTGAAAGAACATCATTGTGTTGCAGGAAGAACCAAGCCTCTTCTACGTTGAGCAAGTTGGGTCATCTCTAAAATGCTCTATTGTTCCTCATTCCCTGAATTTCAAGTCCTCAGATACCTTAGAACAATATTTTTGTGCCTTTAAGAAGAACAGCAGGGGAGATGGGGCCAGCAGAGATGCTTAATAGGGTATATCCGCAAACTGGGATGAATGAAGAAAGTTCCCTGTATAATGACTTCTAAGATACTGTTCAGTGAAAGATGGCAAGGTATGGAACAGAATATACATTACCTGTTAAGCTGACCAAGCCTCACTGAAGTTTTTAAGGGACCGACATTTGAAGAAGAAAGGTACTAGTTACCCCTGAAGTCCTCTTCCGCCAATTAATTAGTATAGATGTGAAGGAATAAAGGGGGAATAATAAAAAAATACTTCAAGATTATTTTCATTTTTCGTTCTAGAAAAGCTAAGCACATTGACAATAGAAATGTAATCTGAGCAAGCTAACACACTCTTTTTGTAAACAGATCGGGCTGTCCACACGGTAAGTAAGCAGTCTCCATTTTGTTGGACACTCTCTTATTACCCTTGGAATATTATATCTCAAGGGTTATACACTTCTTTGAGCTGATTTACAGGGCTCACTGGATGTGGGGTGTTTTTTTTTTCTGCTAGTGTTCACTCCAATCTTTATTTCATATTTGAATTTGATTTAGATTTTCAGCAGCCTACAAAGCAGTCTACCGAAATAAGGGAGGCAATAAGCCAGGATGGCACCCTACAATGGTGGAACTGGACAGAAACCAAATGCCACGATTATAATCTCTACATTCACCATACTGGACAAGAGTTCCTAAAGGAAAGACTCTTTTGTGGGTGCTTTGCATGCCTGTGTTATTTTCTGGTTTAGAATCCACACAAAACACTTGGAGCTTGAAACTCGAGTACTCCAGTATGAGGAAAATCTCATAATTTGGTAAAAAGTTGATGACATAAACATATGCTGTTATTTGTAATCTTAGAATAGCACTTCTTCTTTTCAGCAAAAATAAAATGTACCTTGTATTGGGATAGCACTTTTATTCTTCCTGCTGGATTTTTTAAAATAGTGAAACAGATAATTAGATTTTCAATCTGTGGCATTTGAAAATCAAAGTAATGGGCAATTCTTGGTCACTTAACAAAATCAATTAAACCTTACCTTAAATAGAATTTTGACATGAAAGCATTAAGTATATATGCTATGTGCCAGGCACCATACTAGGTGCTGGGGATAAGGAAGTAAATAAAAAGGGTCCTTGCTTTCAATGGGCTTATGTCTAGTAAGGGAAAAAGTTATTCTACAAATAATTTCATAAACTATTTGATGTAGTCCATATATACTCTAAATAAAATCTTCCAGCTTTATGAAGAATAATAAAAACTCTACCAAATATAGTGTAGTTTTCTTTTTAATAAATGTATAGTAGCATTACAGGATGGCCTGGAGGTTTCTGTGTTGAAACTAATTATTTTATGATTTCAGTCTTTTCCCAACTCTATAATCCGGTATTAGCTATACAAATACAAAAGTGCCATGTGTTTAAAAATGTAATACCTTTCACTGGTCACTGGTTTGAATCGAAACCACTTAACACTACAAACGCTACAAACAAATTGCTTCCATAATCCATCAGTGTGAGAAACACCACTGTCCCTGGGAAGCCTTCCCAACTCCCCACGTAAGGTTTGTAAACTGTCTCTCCCCACAGCAACTTAACTATATTTCTACTACTGTGTTTATCACGTTGTACTAGAGTTATTGGTCACCTTCAGTAACTGTGAGTTCTTTGCGCGCACAAAAAACGTCTCATTCATGATGCATCCCGAGCACCCTCCCCAGTGCCTGGCACCCTGCAGCTGCTCCATACAGCTGAACGTATCTGTGACATGGGGTGAACTTAACACTACAAGGTAAGCTGTCACTCAAAGTCACAGAGCATATTCACTGTTTAAACTGGAAATGCCCGAAACCTCTTGTCCACCTCAGGAGTCTCCTGTATCTGAAAATCATCCCTTACTCTTATCTTTGATTTACTGTGGTGCACTCTATCCCAGTCACCGTGGTGGCAACCCCAGCTGAATCAGATAGAGTACAGGACAGTGGAAGGAATCACACACCTGTCCACTGAAGACAAGATTTTATATTCAAAGACAGGCATTTGTAGGAGGATGCTTAAGCATCAAGGCAGCTGATGAGCCTTTTCTGTGAACCTTTGGCTCTTTGAAGATGGTGAACATTCCAATGTATCTTTGGCCTTATAAAGTTATACCTTTAACTTCTCAGGTTGTAAATTTAGAATAAATATAGAAAAATCAAACAGAAAATCCTACAAGAGAAAAATGGTTAAGTAATTCTCATTCATCAAATGATGGTTTGTTTTTTTTTTTTTAAGATTTTATTTATTTATTTGACAGAGAGAGCACGAGCAGGGGGAAGGAGCAGAGACAAAGGGAGAAGCAGGCTTCCTGCCGAGCAGGGAGCCCAATGCAGGACTCGATCCCAGGACCCTGAGATCATGACCTGAGCCAAAGGCAGACGCTTAACAACTGAGCCACCCAGGCACCCAAATGATGTGTTTTAATACAATAATTACAATTATATTTGGGGGGGATATTTAACTACATGAGAAAATTTTCATCTACCACGTTAGTAAAACAGCTGACTATAAGTATTTAAACTGTGTGATCTCGATTTTGTGAAATAAAGCTATATGAAAATAGTTAATATATATATTTGCACATAGAGAAGTAAAGGTAATGAATAAATTATTATCTCTCTGGGGACAAATCAAATAGATGAGTTTTACTTTCTTCTTTATAATTCCCTCTCATTTCAACTTTTTCTACTATGATCATGCATTACTTACAGAAACTCTGAAAATAATGCACTTCTTTTCTAAAAATAAAAAGCATATTTTCTTCACGAATTTTGTAGTGGATTTTGCAAAGCAATAATTCCTCCACCATCTTCCACTAATAATACAGTTTCTATTTTTGATTGAATTGTGTTCATTAAAAACACATATACCAGAAGTAAAGAGGAGCCAATGTTTTTCTCCATAGCAAATAAAATTAACTTCTAAGAAATTTAAAATATCTAATTATTTAGGATTTTAAAGTTTAATGGATACCTTTATAATTATGGATGTGTTCCAGTCTCCATTTTTAATGCTTCATAAATGCAGTATGTTTAACCTCCTTTGGAAGGAGGGAAAAAAAATCATTGGAAATTAACACAGTATTTTTTTTTTATTCTTACGTTAATCCCCATACATTACATCATTAGTTTTAGATGAAGTGTTCCATGATTCATTGTTTGTGCATAACACCCAGTGCTCCATGCAGAATGTGCCCTCCTCAATACCCACCACCAGGCTAACCCATCCTCCCACCCCCCTCCCCTCTAGAACCCTGTTTGTTTTTCAGAGTCCATCGTCTCTCATGGTTCGTCTACCCCTCCAATCTCCCCCGCTTCATTCTTCCCCTCCCGCTACCTTCTTCTTCTTTTTTTTTTCCTTAACATATATTGCATTATTTGTTTCAGAGGTACAGATCTGAGATTCAACAGTCTTGCACAATTCACAGCGCTTACCAGAGCACATACCCTCCCCAGTGTCTATCACCCAGTCACCCCATCCCTCCCACCCCACCCCCCACTCCAGCAACCCTCAGTTTGTTTCCTGCAATTAAGAATTCCTCATATCAGTGAGATCATATGATACTTGTCTTTCTCTGTTTGACTTATTTCACTCAACATAATACCCTCCAGTTCCATCCATGTCATTGCAAATGGCAAGATCTCATTCCTTTTGACGGCTGCATAATATTCCATTGTATATATATACCACATATTCTTTATCCATTCATCTGTCGATAGACATCTTGGCTCTTTCCACAGTTTGGCTATTGTGGACATTGCTGCTATAAACATCGGGGTGCACGTACCCTTTCGGATCCCTACTTTTGTATCTTTGGGGTAAATACCCAGTAGTGCAATTGCTGGATCATAGGGTAGCTCTATTTTCAACTTTTTGAGGAACCTCCATACTGTTTTCCAGAGTGGCTGCACCAGCTTGCATTCCCACCAACAGTGGAGGAGGGTTCCCCTTTCTCCGCATCCCCGCCAACATCTGTCGTTTCCTGACTTGTTAATTTTAGCCATTCTGACTGGTGTGAGGTGGTATCTCATTGAGGTTTTGATTTGGATTTCCCTGATGCCGAGCGATATTGAGCACTTTTTCATGTGTCTGTTGGCCATTTGGATGTCTTCTTCGGAAAAATGTCTGTTCATGTCTTCTGCCCATTTCTTGATTGGATTCTTTGTTCTTTGGGTGTTGAGTTTGATGAGTTCTTTATAGATTTTGGATACTAGCCCTTTATCTGATATGTCATTTGCAAATATCTTCTCCCATTCTGTTGGTTGTCTTTTGGTTTTGTTGACTGTTTCCTTTGCTTTGCAAAAGCTTTTTATCTTGATGAAGTCCCAATAGTTCATTTTTGCCCTTGCTTCCCTTGCCTTTGGCGATGTTTCTAGGAAGAAGTTACTTCGGCTGAGGTTGAAGAGGTTGCTGCCCGTGTTCTCCTTTACGATTTTGATGGACTCCTGTCTCACATTGAGATCTTTCAACCATTTGGAGTCTATTTTTGTGTGTGGTGTAAGGAAATGGTCCAGTTTCATTCTTCTGCATGTGGCTGTCCAATTTTCCCAACACCATTTGTTGAAGAGACTGTCTTTATTCCATTGGACATTCTTTCCTGCTTTGTCAAAGATTAGTTGACCATAGAGTTGAGGGTCCATTTCTGGGCTCTCTATTCTGTTCCATTGATCTATGTGTCTGTTTTTGTGCCAGTACCATGCTGTCTTGATGATGACAGCTTTGTAATAGAGCTGGAAGTCCGGAATTGTGATGCCGCCGGCTTTGCTTTTCTTTTTCAACATTCCTCTGGCTATGCGGGGTCTTTTCTGGTTCCATACAAATTTTAGGATGATTTGTTCCATTTCTTTGAAAAAAGTGGATGGTATTTTGATGGGGATTGCATTGAATGTGTAGATTGCTCTAGGTAGCATTGACATCTTCACAATATTTGTTCTTCCAATCCATGAGCATGGAACCTTTTTCCATTTCTTTCTGTCTTCCTCAATTTCTTTCATAAGTATTTTATAGTTTTCTGAGTACAGATCCTTTGTCTCTTTGGTTAGATTTATTCCTAGGTATCTTATGGTTTTGGGTACAATTGTAAATGGGATCGACTCCTTCATTTCTCTTTCTTCTGTCTTGTTGTTGGTGTATAGGAATGCCACTGACTTCTGTGCATTGATTTTATATCCTGCCACTTTACTGAATTCCTGTATGAGTTCTAGCAGTTTTGGGGTGGAGTCTTTTGGGTTTTCCACATAAAGTATCATATCATCTGCAAAGAGTGAGAGTTTGACTTCTTCTTTGCCGATTTGGATGCCTTTGATTTCTTTTTGTTGTCTGATTGCTGTGGCTAGAACTTCCAATACTATGTTGAATAGCAGTGGTGATAGTGGACATCCCTGCCGCGTTCCTGACCTTAGGGGGAAAGCTCTCAGTTTTTCCCCATTGAGAATGATATTCGCTGTAGGTTTTTCATAGATGGCTTTTATGATATTGAGATATGTACCCTCTATGCCTATACTCTGAAGAGTTTTGATCAAGAAAGGATGCTGTACTTTGTCAAAAGCTTTTTCTGCATCTATTGAGAGGATCATATGATTCTTCTTTCTTTTGTTAATATATTGTATCACATTGATTGATTTGCGGATGTTGAACCAACCTTGCAGCCCAGGGATAAATCCCACTTGGTCATGGTGAATAATCCTTTTAATGTACTGTTGGATCCTATTGGCTAGTATTTTGGTGAGAATTTTTGCATCCATGTTCATCAGGGATATTGGTCTGTAATTCTCCTTTTTGATGGGGTCTTTGTCTGGTTTTGGGATCAAGGTAATGGTGGCCTCATAAAATGAGTTTGGAAGTTTTCCTTCCATTTCTATTTTTTGGAACAGTTTCAGAAGAATAGGTATTAATTCTTCTTGAAATGTTTGGTAGAATTCCCCTGGGAAGCCATCTGGCCCTGGGCTTTTGTTTTTTGGGAGATTTTTGATGACTGCTTCAATTTCCTTAGTGGTTATAGGTCTGTTCAGGTTTTCTATCTCATCCTGGTTCAGTTTTGGTAGTTGATACATCTCTAGGAATGCCTCCATTTCTTCCAGGTTATCTAATTTGCTGGCATAGAGTTGCTCATAATATGTTCTTATAATTGTTTGTATTTCTTTGGTGTTGGTTGTGATCTCTCCTCTTTCATTCATGATTTTGTTGATTAGGGTCATTTCTCTTCTCTTTTTGATAAGTCTGGCCAGGGGTTTATCAATCTTGTTAATTCTTTCAAAGAACCAGCTCCTAGTTTCGTTGATCTGTTCTACTGTTCTTTTAGTTTCTATTTCATTGATTTCTGCTCTGATCTTTATTATTTCTCTTCTCCTGCTGGGTTTAGGCTTTATTTGCTGTTCTTTCTCCAGCTCCTTTAGGTGTAGGGTTAGGTTGTGTACTTGAGACCTTTCTTGCTTCTTGAGAAAGGCTTGTATTGCTATATACTTTCCTCTGAGGACTGCCTTTGCTGCATCCCAAAGATTTTGAATAGTTGTGTTTTCATTTTCATTGGTTTCCATGTATTTTTTTAATTCTTCTTTAATTTCCTGGTTGACCCATTCATTCTTCAGTAGGATGCTCTTTAGCCTCCATGTATTTGAGTTCTTTCTGACTTTCCTCTTGTGATTGAGTTCTAGTTTCAAAGCATTGTGGTCTGAAAATAGGCAGGGAATGATTCCAATCTTTTGGTACCGGTTGAGACCTGATTTATGACCTAGGATGTGATCTATTCTGGAGAATGTTCCATGGGCACTAGAGAAGAATGTGTATTCTGTTGCTTTGGGATGGAATGTTCTGAATATGTCTGTGAAGTCCATTTGGTCCAGTGTGTCATTTAAAGTCTTTATATCCTTGTTGATCTTTTGCTTAGACGATCTGTCCATTTCAGTGAGGGGGGTGTTAAAGTCCTCCACTCTTATTGTATTGTTGTCGATGTGTTTCTTTGCTTTTGTTATTAATTGCCTTATATAATTGGCTGCTCCCATGTTAGGGGCATAGATATTTACAATTGTTAGATCTTCTTGTTGGATAGATCCTTTAAGTAGGATATAGTGTCCTTCCTCATCTCTTATTACAGTCTTTGGTTTAAAATCTAATTTGTCTGATATAAGGATTGCCACCCCAGCTTTCTTTTGGTGTCCATTAGCATGGTAAATGGTTTTCCACCCCCTCACTTTCAATCTGGGGGTGTCTTTGGTTCTAAAATGAGTCTCTTGCAGACAGCATATCGATGGGTCTTGTTTTTTAATCCAGTCTGATAGCCTGTGTCTTTTGATTGGGGCATTTAGCCCATTTACATTCAGGGTAACTATTGAAAGATAGGAATTTAGTGCCATTATATTGCCTGTAAGGTGACTGTTACCGTATATTGTCTGTGTTCCTTTCTGATCTATATTGCTTTTAGGCTCTCTCTTTGCTTAGAGGACCCCTTTTTCAAGATTTCCTGTAGGGCTGGTTTTGTGTTTGCAAATTCCTTTAGTTTTTGTTTGTCCTGGACGCTTTTTATCTCTCCTTCAATTTTCAATGACAGCCTAGCTGGATAGAGTATTCTTGGCTGCATATTTTTCTCATTTAGTGCTCTGAATATATCCTGCCAGTCCTTTCTGGCCTGCCAGGTCTCTGTGGATAGGTCTGTTGCCAATCTAATGTTTCTACCCTTGTAGGTTACAGATCTCTTCTCCCGAGCTGCTTTCAGGATTTTCTCTTTGTCTATGAGACTCGTAAGTTTTACTATCAGATGTCGGGGTGTTGACCTATTTTTATTGATTTTGAGAGGGGTTCTCTGTGCCTCCTGGATTTTCATGCCTGTTTCCTTTCCCAAATTAGGGAAGTTCTCTGCTATAATTTGCTCCATTATACCTTCTGCCCCTCTCTCTCTTTCTTCTTCTTCTGGGATCCCAATTATTCTAATGTTGTTTCGTCTTATGGTATCGCTTATCTCTCGAATTCTGCCCTCGTGATCCAGTAGTTGTTTATCTCTCTTTTTCTCAGCTTCTTTATTTTCCATCATTTCATCTTCTATATTACTGATTCTCTCTTCTGCCTCATTTATTCTAGCAGTTAGCGCCCCCATTTTTGATTGCACCTCATTAATAGCCTTTTTGATTTCTACTTGGTTGGATTTTAGTTCTTTGACTTCTCCAGAAAGGGTTTCTCTAATAACTTCCATATTTTTTTCAAGCCCAGCTAGTATCTTTAAAGTGATGATTCTGAACTCTAGATCTGACATCGTACTAATGTCTGTATTGAGTAGGTCCCTGGCAGTCGGTACTACCTCTTGTCGTTTTTGTTGAGGTGATTTTTTCCGTCTTGTCATTTTGTGCAGAGGAGAATAGATTAATGAGAGAACAAAATGCTAGCAGAGTAACAACGTCCCCAGAAAATATACTCTAAACAAATCAGAAAAGACTTCCAGAAAGTGGTCGCTTTTCTGATGAGAGAGTTGTTGCTCTTCTTTTCTTCGATCTCCTGTTGAGTTTGTAGGTGTTCAGAATGGTTTGATCCCTATCCAGCTGAATTCCTGAGAGGAGACGAAATCCAGGTCTCCTACTCCTCCGCCATCTTGCTCCGCCCCCTAACACAGTATTTTTTTAAGATTTTATTTATTTATTTGACAGAGAGAGAGATAGCGAGAGCAGGAACACAAGCAGGGGGAGTGGGAGATGGAGAAGCAGGCTTCCTGCCGAGCAGGGAGCCAGATGTGGGACTTGATCCCAGGACCCTGAGATCATGCATGACCTGAGCCGAAGGCAGACGCTTAACGACTGAGCCACCCAGGCACCCTTAACACAGTATTTTTAAAGGTAAGTTATGCTGCATTTTAATACAGTGGAACTATACTTCTTATGTGAAAAATTTCAAGACTAAAAACAAACAGGAATTTGAAAACATTTTGGCAATCTTTTTATTCTGTTCACTCTTCTTTCCAATGTCACAGAAGAAAACTCGAGTCTCTCTCCGATTTATTACATTTGGAAAGAGGCTGCTTAAAGTCCACCAGAGAAACAGAGCCTAAGTCAGACGTCCCACCTTACCCTCTGTTGAGATTGTCAGCTTTTCCTTTTGATCTTTTTCACCTGAAGAACAAAAAATTGATTTTTTCCCCAGATGAACCAAAGTAGAAGAGGGGCAATGTTTTATTAAAAGGTTCTTCGTTCATTCAGCATAAACCATCTTCTATATTTATATACAAAGAAAACCTCTTTCTTTGTTCTTCAGGAAATGTTTTCAGGAACTATCACTCTGGAAAGTTAATTCAATTGTATGTAACCCCAAAAAGAGACAGAGAGAAAAGAAAAGATGGTGATGACAACCCTATTAGCTGCCTCAGCAAAGAATAAAGATGGGAGTTGATGAGCTCGCTCAAGAAGCATTGGTAGAAATAAAACTCTACCAAAATGTAAAACACAGGCACTGTGGAGACCAGTCTTGCATGACTTTTGTTGCTTTTGAGCAGGAGGCCACGATGGCAGAAGAACTGTATCAGAGTCACTGAACTTTTTTCAATTAAAGAAAAATTCACTGTTGGGCTTAAATGTGCTGAAGAAAAGGTGATTCGTGTTACACAAAAGGCAACAGAATAAGGAAGATCTGAAATGATCCCGCAAATGAGGAAAGAGTGAGGGGTGTGGTTTTTAACCAAATGGTGAGACCCAGCTGGCTCTTAACTCTGAAGGAAGAGCATCAAATAAATTTTAAAGTAGAAAGTAAGGAAAGGATGAAAAATAAGTAAAAGACTAAAAAGCAATATGATTCTTTGATCCTACGTAAGCCTGAGATTCCACAGCAACACAGAAAGAGACAAATGAGAGAGAAAATGTGAGAAAGCAAAGGCTTTCAACATCCTGGTCTTAAAGAAAACTTGAGAGACTTTTTTTTCTTCTTTTTTTAATAGATTTTGTTTTTTGAGACCAGTTTTAGATGCACAGCAAAATTGAGCAAAAGGTGCAGAAACTTCCCACATATCCCATCTCCCCGTGCACAGCCTAGCCCTCGTCTACATCCCCCACCAGAGGTACCATTGGTATAATAGAGGAACCTACAATGACATCATAATCACCCCAAGTCCACAGTTTACCTTACGAATCACTCTTGGTGTGGTACATCCTATGGGTTTAGACAAATGTATAATGACATGTATCCATCATTACAGTATCTCAGAATAGTTTCCCTGCCCTAAAAATCCTCTGTCCTGTGCCTACTCATCCCTCCCTCCCCCAAGCCCCAGCAACCAATGATCTTCCTACTGTCTCCACAATTTTGCTTTTTCCATAATGTCATATAGTTGGAATTATACAGTATGTAGCCTTTTCAGATTGGTTTCTTTTTTTTTTTTTTTTTAAGATTTTATTTATTTGACAGAGAGAGAGGGAACACAAGCTGGGGGAGTGGGAGAGGGAGAAGCAGGCTTCCCGCCGAGCAGGGAGCCCAATGTGGGGTTCGATCCCAGCACCCTGGGACCATGACCTGAGCCAAAGGCAGACGCTTAACGACTGAGCCACCCAGGCGCCCCAATTCAGATTGGTTTCTTTCACTTACTAATATGGATTTAAGTTTCTTCAATGTCTTTTCATGGCTTGATAGCTCCTTTCTTTTTAGTGCTAAAAAATATTCCATTGTCTGGATGTTCCACAGTTTATTTACACATTCACCTACTGAAGGATGTCTTGGTTGCTTCCAAGTTTTGGCAATTATGAGTGAAGCTGCTATATAAATATCTGTGTTCAAGTTTTTGTGTGGAACTTATTTTTTAAAGAAAAGTCACAAATATTTTCTGAACACAAACTATGAATCCTTCAAATTATCTTGCCTCACTCTTCCAAGAGTAGGAAGCTCTTAAAAATAAATAAATATTAAAAGCTCTGCAAACAAATTTAGAGCTATTTGGGGAAAACCTTCCTAAACCTAGCCAAGATTATTTATGGAGGTTAAAACTACATTAGATTTGGGATGATGACTGGACTGATGCACTTCTCCATTATGACCTCCAATCCTATTTG
This sequence comes from Neomonachus schauinslandi, assembly GCF_002201575.2. Lineage (NCBI taxonomy): Eukaryota > Metazoa > Chordata > Mammalia > Carnivora > Phocidae > Neomonachus > Neomonachus schauinslandi. Next base: position 180,162,590 of record NC_058403.1, on the reverse strand, counting down.
GAATCCTGAAATTCTCAAGCTTACCAAAGTAAATACGTTAATTCTCTCCTTTTATAATCCATTAATTCAATAATTTCTTACAAGATATGAGGCCAATAAAAATTACAAAAAGTCCCTCAGTATATTCCGGATCAAAATTTCTAAAATCTTATCATCCTTCCAGCAATCATAGAATTTACTGTTTATTACAACAATTTGATTATTACACTGGTGTTTGTTACAATTATTTGCATAGATCCCTGTTTTCCCAACTTGACTTAACATCTAAGAATATGAGGATCAAGCAGAACTTAATATTTCCTTTCTGGATATACAGATCTAATCATACTTACTTTGGTAGAGGGGAGGGTGCTGCCCACAGCTGAGGGGGCAACACTGCTGCCCTCAATGGGCCTAGAAGGAAGGGCTGTCACCCCAATGGTGTCAAAGGATAGAGCATCATCAAAACACACAAACAAAAAACATTATTCTTCAGCCTTACAATCTAACAGAATCTGTTTTAGACTTGCTTGGAACATGTGATCTCTTTCCTCATTCTGATTTCTCCCTTTTGGAATGGGAATTTCTGCCCTATGCCTGTCTCCACCTTGTACTTTGAAAACAGATACCTTGTCTGGTTTCACAGGTTCACAGATGGAGAGGAATACTGCTTCAAAGTGAATCATACTTAAGAGTCTCACCTGTGGCTGATTTAAATATTTAGGTAAGATTTTAGAGTTGATGCTGGAATGGTTCAATACATTTGGGGTTGTTGGGAAATGGATAAGTATACTTTGCGTGCAGGAAAGACATGAATTGAAACGGGAAACTAGAGGACAGAATGTCATTAGCTAAATTGTGTCCCTCCCCTGCCCCAAATTCATATGTTGAAATCCCAATGAAGTAAATGAGGTAATTAGGGTGGAGCCCTATCCATTCTAATTGGTGTCCCGATAAGAAGAGGGAGACACGAGGGATGGGTGGGCACAGAGAAAGAGAATGTGAGGGCAGAGAGAGAAGGCCCCCATCTGCAAGCCAAGGAGAGAGGCCTCAGATTGAAATCAATCCTGCTGACACCTTGATCTTGGAATTCTAACCTCCAGAACTGTGAGAAACATATTTCTTTTGTTTAAGCCACAGTATCTGTGTGAGATATATATATATATATATATATATATATATATATATATGTATGTAATGCTATATATATGTATCATGTATATGTATGTATATGTATATGTATCACATATATATGTATACATATCATGTAAGATAAATCACATATATATGATATATATGTAATGCCATATATATGTAATGCCATGTAATATATATATGTAAAATTATATATAGCAAACTGATATGCCTGCCATTTACATTATCCCTAAATTGCTACTAGCTGAGGATACATGCCACATTCCTTCAACTATAAGCGAACATCTGCTCTTTTCTCAGGGATTGTGTAATAAAGAACTTGGTCATGCCCAAAGAGTAGTCTGGTCTTTGCCTGCAACTTCTGAGAAGTAATCATGTCTTTCCTGATAGAGAGCATCTTTGTTTAGGGCAAGGGATCTTAGGATGGGCCCAGCCATATCCAACAGTCTTAGGGTAAGGGCTGGCCATGCCAGAAAGACCAACCATGTGTTTTAGGGTGGGGACTTTGAATCACACAGAAGCAGAGATCAAAACACGGGCAATCAATCAGTCAGCCATGCCTATGTAACAGAGCCCCAATAAAAACTCTGAACATTGAGGCTCACGTAAGCTTCTCTGGTTGGCAATATTGTGTGTAATGTCACATATCAATGCTGGGAAGGTAATATGTCCTGAATCTACAGGAAAGGGGCAAAGGAACTGCATGTATGGAGCCCTCCCACACCCTGCCTTATGCATCTCTTCCTTTGGCTAATTTTAATCTGTATCCTTTCCTTGTAATAAACTGTAACCATGAGGATAACAGCTTTCAGGGAGCTCTGTGAGTCCTTTTAGCAAACCATGAAAACAAGAGTGTTTTTGGGGAACCCCAAACTCAAACTGATGTCAGAAGTGAAGATGGTCTTGGAGACTGCCCCCTAACTCTACAGGCTGGCTAACTCTGGCAGGGATAAAGTCTCAGACATCAATACCTCTAATATTTTTTCTACCTACCTGAAACATTTAACCATGATTTTCTTCTCAGTGCACCACAGCACACAGTTCTAATTTGCCTGGTAATTGCAGTGGTTCTAAAGTCAGGGCAATATTGTCCCTCACAGAATATTTGGCAGTGTCTGGACACATTTTTAGTGGTCTCAACTAAGTGTTGCTCCCAGCATCTAGTGAGGAGAGGCCAAGGATGCTGCTCAGCATGGCATGATGCACAGGATAGCCCCACAACAAAGAATTATCTGACCCAAATTATAAATAGTGTGAAGTTTAATAAACCCTTCATTATATACTTGACCATCACTGGGTAATCACCCAGATCTGAGATGACGTCTCTAGAAACAGTGAGGAAATAGGACCCTAAATTACAAAGGGACAGTGTTTAAATGCCACATCCACAAAAACCACATTTGTTTGACACTGGGCAAACCATCCAAACCTTTGGCCCTCAATTTTCTCATTTGTAAAATGAAACTAATAATAGGATTTATTCCCCAGGATTGTTTACGGGAAAAATAAAATCATACATTAAAATCAGTTAGCAAAAAATCTGGACCAAAATGAGCACTAGCTGAATATTCACTACATGCCACTTAATTTTCCTTGCATAATGAAAGCCATTTTTTAAAAAAAAATTTTTTTGAACTGACTGGAACATTGGTAAAAACAGGTTCACAAATCAGGTTTTCTTGATTTGTTGCAGAACAGATATATGACTCCCGGATGTCATAAATCTGAGCTGCCAACAAATTAAATATTTCTTTCTATGCATAATTTGTCTTCTGTACCCTGAGCATTTTTTCTTTTTCCTTATCATCACCACACATGGTAGCTTTTGTGCACGTCCATTTTCTATGAAGAAATAAAGTTTATATCACACATGAGAGTTATGATAGAAGCAATGACAAAGGACAAGAAACCAAGCAATCCAGAGCTGGCACTACTGAGCAATCCATGGAAAAACAAATTCCTCCTGTATGACCCATCTCCCAAAAGATTACAAATCCCCCATAATGAATGATTGAAATCGTTCAGGTCATAGACCCATCTATGCATGTTATATCTGAGAACTGATAAGCTTTAATTTTCTCCTTTTATATTGTCTTCCACCACTTTCCATCCATATGAATTCCTCATGCAAAGGACATAACTTTTCCCTCTTAGGCCCCAAAACCTATCATACGGCATGCTGTATGTATTAATTCATATCTTTTGGATCCATGGGAGAAGAGATGGACAGATGGCCAAATCGATGAAAAGTGTTAGCGGCAACTGGAGGAACAAATAAAAGAATGAATAAATGAATAATTAAAATGGCTTTTTTTAGCTTATAAACAGCGGTACTACCAATTTTTGCTTGAACTTATACAAAATTAAAATATGAGTGTTCTTACAATATATACACAGAACATAACTGTCCCACAACAGAACTTGGTTTACAGCCATACTCTGAACAAGGAATAAATGTACTCTCCCACTTTCATCAATGAATGATACAACCCAGAGCAGTAAAACAGGCTTGATGATTGCTTAGGAATAAGCTACTTTCCATTTTGCAGCACAGGAGTACATACTCCAGGTTAAAACATCCAGGAATATAGCAATATTCATACTTAACGGAAATATCTTAATCAGTCTCACTGGGCTAAAATCAAGCAGAGCTGGGTGCTTTTTTTGTGGATGTAGGGGAGAATCTGTGTCCTTTCCCATTTAGGTTATTAACAGAATTCAGTTCCTGGAGTTGCAGTACTGAGATCCCTGTTTACTTGCTGACTATCAGCTGAAAGTTGTTTCCAGGTTCTAGAGATCACACACATTCCTTGGCTGGTGACCGCTTTCCTCCATCTTCAAAGCCAGTAACAGTAGGTCAAGTCTTTATCATACTCAAGTGCATATTTCCTCCTTCTTTCATCTCATATCTCTGATCTAGCATGGAAAGGTTTCTCCACTTTCAAGTACTTGTATGATTAGACTGAGCCCACTCAGGGGCCCAGGATACACTCCATCTCAGCATTCATATGTAATCATATCTGCAAAATTCCTTTTGCCATATAAACCAAGACAGTCATACGTTCAGGGGCTTAGAGCATGGACCTCTTTGGGGGGTTATTTTTTTGCCCACCCCATGATATAAAGATAGATATACAGATGAATGGAATAGAATTGTGAATCCAGAAATAAATCCTTCTACTTATAATGAACTGATTTCTGACAAAAGTGACAAGCCAACTCACTGGAGGAAGCATAGTTTGCTTGAAAAATGACTCAGGAACAATCGCAAAAAGATGAACTTAGATCCTCAACTTACACCATATATTAAAACAGACTCAAGGGGGATCATAGACTTAAATGTAAATGCTAAAAATAATAAAGTCTTTAGAAAATACAGGAGAAAATCTTTGAGACCTGGGTATGGTAAAAATTTCTTAGATATGACATCCAAAACACACAGTTCAAAAAAGAAAAAAGCTGTTAAGTTGGACCTCATTAAAATTCTAAACCTCTACACTTTGAACACCAACATTAGAAAAATGAAATGACCAGCAACAGTCTGGGAGAAAAAAATTGCAAAACACATATCCAGCAAAGGACTTGGCTCCACAATTTATAATAACACTCACAACTCAATAATAAGAAGACAAAATTCAGTCAAAAAATGGGCCAAAAATATGACCACTTTGCCAAAGAATTTAGATGAATGGCTAATAAGTACATGAAAAGATGCACAACATCATGTCGGTAGTAAAATGCAAATGAAAACCACAATGAACTACCATTCCATACTTTCTAGAATAACTATACTATAAGAGACAGAAAATAACAAATATTGGTGTGGATATAAAGAAATTGGAAACCTCCTACATTACTGATAGAAATGTAAAATAGTACATTACTTTGGCAAACAGTCTGGTATCTAGCCAAGAGAAATGAAAAAATACGTCCACACAAAGACCCAAACATGAATATTCATAGCAGCATTATTAAAAATGGCCCCAAAGAAACAATCTATATGTCCACCAACTGGTGAATGAACAGACAAAATGTAGTATTATGCATTCAGTGAAACACTATTCAGTGATACAGAGAAACAACTACTGATAGGGGTTGTCAAGGATGAACCTCAAAAACATTATGCTAAGTAAAAGAAGCCAGACACAAAAGGCCACATATCACATGACTCCATGTAAATGGAATGTCCAGAAGAGGACAATTTAGAGGCAAAAAGTAGATTAGGGGCTGCCTGAAGCTGGGAGTGGGAATAAGGATTAACCATAAATGGCAGTGGGGATCTTACTGAGGGTGGAGGGATGAAAATGTTCTGAAACTTATGATGATGGTTGCACAACTCAACGAAGTTACTCTAAGTCATCAGACTGTATAACTGAAATGAGAAAACTATGCTGTGAAAAACATTCCTCCATAAAGTTGCTTAAAAAAGCAACTTATAAAAATGAAAAACAGCCATGAAATCCATGAGAAGCAACCCAGTATGAAGCATATAATCTTGGAAAATTATCAAAATTATGCCACGAACAATGAATTTAAGGATAAAAAAACTTCATTTCATCCAGACAAATTTGAAGAAAATGAACGACATAAAGTCAGCTGTCTAGTGGAATCTGGGAAGCTGTTACAATGAGCTCAACTAGAAAATGGGGCACTTCCCTTCACGCCACTTTCTACACATGAAATACAGGAACATCCATGAAGAGGGCTTAACTGGATCTCTTGTTCCATGGACATCTGAGCCCTTTTTATCCTGGCTTTCTAGATAACCACAGCTGACTGGATATACTGGAAAAGACACGTTTCTTTGCTATTTTGACACCAGTTTGTATGGATGTGCTATAACTGTGTAAACATAATTACTCCCCAAACAACAGAGTGGTGAACAGAGGACAGAACGCCTCAGCATAGGTCTCCCCAAGAAATCACAGATCAAGTCTTCTCTGTGCAACAGTTTCATTGAGTTTTCAGAGAAGTCATTAATTCATAACCCAGAGACCCTCTTTGAAGGGAAAGACAAATTATGCTATGATATGATTTGCATAAAGCAAAATACAGTAACATTTCACATGGGCCAGTAAACAATCTGTACAATTTTTACAGAAAAAAGGTAGACTTAGGAACGTTTCCTGATTCAGAACCGAACAGTTTTAAGAAGTATTTCCCATTCACAAATGTGTTGAAACATTCCTCTCTTTAAATAGCAAATAGATAGATGAATTTAGATAAACATATTTAAATTCCCAGAGCAATCTTGAGGAGCTGCAACCATTTGGGAAAATGTCAAGAACACCCTCTGCTTGAGAAAACCGCTCTGCTATGCAAGATGGAGATTATCTCAAGGAAAATAGAAACCTTCTCAAAGAACCTTATTGAGTATCACATTTTTCCCAACTGTTGATTTTAGAGAATTTCACTTGAGACTTATTTCCACTCTGCCAACTAAATATAAATACCTCAGGCCAAGTGGATTAGGGGGAGAAAGCAAGTAAGTTGAAAAGACAGAAAATACTACAGGTTCACTTGACTCATACCTTGAGCACTTCAATTCTCACCGAGAATTGATAACAAAATTGTTCAAATGAACTTTTACTATCAATACCAAAACAGTGATTTAAAAAAAAAATCTCAAAATGGATTAGCCACTTGAGCATAAACAACTCTACAGGTTGACCTAACCTGTCTGGGTAGCGTAAGTAAAGAATTAAGTTCTCCTACAGCAGTTAAGAATAAAGTCACTTTGCGATAAAAAATAAGCTGTTGAGAAGAGAATCACAAATTCTATGAGAAAATTAAAGAAGAGTCATTTTACTGGGTAATGGAATCAAATTTCCATTTGCCCAAAGAACTAAAGGCCCAGGAGAGTGAAGGGGACTCACTTTAGTTCTTAATCTTAGAACTTTAGAGGAAGCTAAAGGTGCAGCATACACTTTCAACCAATTGAAGAGAGCTTGGTTAGAGTGGATGGGATGGGGAAGGCTAGGGGGTCATTTTGTATCTTCCTTTCTCTGTGTGATTGTCTCTCTGATTTGGTCATAAAATAACATCTTAAGGTCCTACCCCTTAAAAAACATCACATGCCTACTTTTCATTAAGATGATTAATTATAGGGTGCCTGGGTGGCTCAGTTAGTTAAGCATCTGCCTTCAGCTCAGGTCATGATCCCAGGGTTCTGGGATCGAGCCCCATGTTGGGCTCCCTGCTCAGCAGGGAGCCTGCTTCTCCCTCTCCCCCTGCTCATGTTCTCTCTCTCTCTCTCTCAAATAAATAAAATCTTAAAACAAAAAAGGATAATTAATTATACATTGCATAATGTACAGTATGAACTGAATAATATGATCAACACACAGTAATACAGATTTCATATATTTCATATGTATATAAATAACTTAAGCTTGGTTAAGGGTCCTGGGATCAAGCCCCGTGTGGGGCTCCCTGCTCAGCGGGAAGCCTGCTTCTCCCTCTCCCACTCCCCCTGCTTGTGTTCCCTCTCTTGCTGTGTCTCTCTCTGTCAAATAAATAAAAATATCTTTAAAAATAAATAAATAAATAAATAAATGCAATTTATACATATTATTTATATATTATATATATATAATTTAAAAGGCTATTTTTGTATCCAAGAGGTCAAGAAATTGATGAAATTTATTCATTAAGAATAAAGGCTTGTGCAGGGCGCCTGGGTGGCTCAGTTGGTTAAGCATCTGCCTTTGGCTCAGGTCATGATCTCAGGGGCCTGGGATCAAGACCCTCATCGGACTACCCTGCTCAGCGGGGAGCCTGCTTCTCCCTCTCTCTCTGCCCCACCCTGTGCTCAGGCTCACTCTGTCTCTCTCTCTCTTCTCAAATAAATAAAATCTTAAAAAAAAAAAGAATAAAGGTTTGTGTCTGCCAAATTTGTCTAGTTACCTAGCAAATATTTAGACAACATAATGATAAAAATATATGTTTTCAAAATGCCTTAGATTGGCTTATCTGAAAAATAAGAGCATATTTTTTTAAAGGATATACCAAGTATATTCTGTATTTTAGGGTGGAATCTCTGGTAAGCCAGGATGAGAGGGACGGGGCAGAGAGGCTGGCAGGAAGGAAAGGAATACAAAGCAGTATGTTGTTGCCAACTTGGCCAGGGCTTCAGCAGAGAGCACCAGATGGTTTGCTGGTCCTAGAAGATGGGATGTCACCAGAGAGGCCAGAGAAACTACTGTGTCTAAGAGCAATCCATGAGGTAGGAGACAGGGAGAAGACAGGAAGGAAAGGCACACAAACATTTTAGCTGCAGGATTTCTGTGTCTTCTGTCTCCTTTTTTTCATAGGCCAAAATGTGACAAGAACTGATGAGAGGAACCTGACCCTCAGAAGGTCTGGTGTGATCGTGAAAGGCAAGGGAAGCAAGGCAAAAATGAACTATTGGGACTTCATCAAGATAAAAAGCTTTTGCAGAGCAAAGGAAACAGTCAACAAAACCAAAAGACAACTGACAGAATGGGAGAAGATATTTGCAAATGACTATCAGATAAAGGGCTAGTATCCAAAATCTATAAAGAACTTATCAAACTCAACAGCCAAAGAACAAATGATCCAATCAAGAAATAGGCAGAAGACATGAACAGACATTTTTCCAAAGAAGACATCCAAATGGCCAACAGACACGTGAAAAAGTGCTCAACATCGCTCGGCATCAGGGAAATCCAAATTAAAACCTCAATGAGATACCACCTCGCACCAGTCAGAATGGCCAAAATGAACAAGTCAGGAAACAAAAGATGTTGGCAAGCATGTGGAGAAAGGGGAACCCTCCTATACTGTTGGTGGGAATGAAAGCTGGTGCAGCCACTTTGGAAAACAGTATGGAGTTTCCTCAAAAGCGAAAATAGAGCTACCCTATGACCCAGCAATTGCACTACTGGGTATTTACCCCAAAGATACAAATGTAGTGATCCAAAGGGGTACATGCACCCCAATGTTTATAGCAGCAATGTCCATAATAGCCAAATTATGGAAAGAGCCTAAATGTGCATCAACAGATGAATGGACAAAGAAGATGTGGTATATATATACAATGGAATATTATGCAACCATCAAAAAGAAATGAAATATTGCCATTTGCAATGAAGTGGATGGAACCAGAGGGTATTATGCTAAGCGAAATAAGTCAATCAGAGAAAGACAAGTATCATATAACCCCACTGATAGGAGGAATTTGAGAAACAAGATGGAGGATCATAGGGGAAGGGAGGCAAAAATGAAACAAGATGAAACCAGAGAGGGAGACAAACCATAAGAGACTCAATCTCAGGAAACAAACAGGGTTGCTGAAGGGGGGGGGGGTGAGGGGGGGATGGGTTAGCAAGGCAATGGGTATTAAAGAGGGCACGTATTGCATGGAGCACTGGGTGTTACACGCAAACAATGAATTATGGAACACTACATCAAAAACCGATGATGTAATATATGGTGACTAACATAACATAATAAAATAAAATTTAAAAAAAAAAAAAAGAAGGTCTGGTGTGGTTCAGCTTGGGCCTCAGAGGGGACAGAGGGGGCCCACCCATGCCTGCAAGGTGGGGGAGCCACAAGGGAGGCTACGGCTCTACAAGAGGGTCCAGAAGCCCCTGGCTAAACTGCGGTTCATTCCAAAAGCTAAAATTTATATCATGATATCTTAAAATTTTCTAAAAAAAAAAAGAGTAATTATAAATTTCAGTATGTTATATGTGGTATCAGAATTTATACTGAAATAAAGCTGAAAATAAAACAGTTTCACTTCCTCATTAACCAATCTTTTTACAATTCAGTTTTCAGGAGGATAAGGGGTCCAAGTTCACAATTTATAAATTATGGCAAAATGAGGCAATTATGAGACTAAGAGTAGAAGAATTTAGAATGTCAAGTGGCATTAATTTAAGTGGAAATAAGTTCTCTACACCTAATTTAATTAATGCCAAGTGCTCGTAGAACTTTGTTTTTCTGCAGTGAAACTTGAAATTGGATGAGACTAACATAGTAATCATAGTCTAATACTCTGCCCTTCAGAACTACAGGTTTTATTTTTCACCATTAAGAAAACCTCATCACTTACATTGCGTGTAATATAAAATCCAGGGGTAGGGGATACAGATTTTTTTTTTTTAAAGATTTTGTTTATTTATTTGAAAGAGAGAATGAGATAGAGAGAGCATGAGAGGGGAGATGGTCAGAGGGAGAAGCAGACTCCCTGCTGAGCAGGGAGCCCGATGCAGGACTCGATCCCAGGACTCCAGGATCATGACCTGAGCTGAAGGCAGTCGCTTAACCAACTGAGCCACCCAGGCGCCCCACAAACAGATTTTAGTAAGCTTACTGCAGCTAAATCACAAACCAAGAAACCTCCAAAAGGGGCTGTGGCCTGGTTCATTCCCACCTGATAAGAAAGACTATTCTGGGAGCACAATGCTATTCCATAATGCTATTCCCTTGATCTAGCACTTCAAGGCTTTCAAACAAATCAGAATGTTGTTAGAAAAATAAAATTTGAACATAGTATGGGAAATGGAGTCCGTGCCAATTGTCTCCCAGATTTCAATGCCATCCTCTAAGAACCACGTTAGTACTAAAAAAAAGAAAGAAAAAATTGTGTAACACATGACATTGAGTAGCAAGTAAAATCGTGCCTAGTATTCTGAGAAAAGCAGATGTATTACAAATATTTAAGTCATAGGTGTCATCCAGTATAACACAAGACTTTGAAAAACCAAGGCAGTAAAAGAGAAAGCATAATAGAGAAAGAAATAAAGAGAGAGAGGAAGGAAGGGAGGGAGGGAGAGAGGAAGGGAGGAAGGGAGGAAGGGAGGGAGGGAGGGAGGGAGGAAGGGAGGGAGGAGGGAAGGAAGGAGGAGGGAGGGAAGGAAGGAAGGAAGGAAGACACAGAGACAGGCACACAGAAAAATGAAAGAAATTAGAAAGGAAAAAGAAGGAAAGGAGGGGGGGAGGAAGGGAGGGAAAAGGGGAGGGAAGGAGGGAAGAAAAACCATCAAACTAAAATATGCTCTGGCAAATCTCAATATATTGGATGTCTTATAATTTTGTACAACCTTACTTTATTCAATCCTTATTTAATTCTACTAATGCCATATGAATATACAGACCTTTGAACAACATGGGGATTAGGGGCACCAAACCTCTACATAGTCAAAAATCTGCATGTAACTTCTACTCCCCTCTAAACTTAATTACTAAAAGCCTAGTGTTGACTGGAAGCCTTCTGATAACATACACAATTGATTAATACATACTGCATATGTATTAGGTACTGTATTCTTACAATAAAGTAATCTAGAGAAAGAAAATATTAAGAAAATTGTGAGAGAAGAAACACATCTAGAGGACTCTACTGTGTTTATGGAAAAAAGCCACGTATAAGTGGACCCACTCATTTCAAACGCATGTAGCTCAGGAGTCAACTATATTACAAGAGTTTAAAAAAGCCAGACTTCCTAGAATAAAGCATATTGAGGTTGAGCAGCAGCCCAGAGAGAGCATCTTTCCCCCTGTCCATGATAATTCATTCGTATCACAGGCAGACACTGCAAACCCAAATCTTAACCATATGCCAGACTTTTCTAGTGGGATCACTGTGCTCTTGTTCTGTAGAGCACACTGGCTAAGACCACAGGCTCTGCAGCCAAACAGAACTTTGTTTTTATTTATTTATTTATTTTTGTTTGAGTATAGTTGACACACAGTTACAATAGTTTCAGATGTAGGAATTTTATTTTCAATTATCTGATGTTTGGTGTAGGGCCAAGGTCTTTATTTCCTCATCTGTAAAATGGGTGCTATAGAAGTCTGCAGAAAATCCCACCTTACAGGGCTCTGTTAAGTGTTAAATGAAATAAGGAATGTAAAAGCATACAGTATCTGGTAAGTGGGAAGTACTATGGCTTCTTTTTTTTTTTTTTTTAAGATTTATTTATTTATTTTGAGAGAGCGAGAATGAGAGAGAGAGAGAGAGAGAGTACATGAGTGGGGGAGGGTCAGAGGGAGAAGCAGGCTCCTCGCTGAGCAGGGAGCCCGATGCGGGACTCGATCCCAGGACCCTGGGATCATGACCTGAGCCGAAGGCAGTCGCTTAACCAACTGAGCCACCCAGGCGCCCCAGTACTATGGCTTCTTTCACTAGGATGTGGCCTAATCTAAAACAGAAGATTTCCCCCCAGGGCATACAAGAAAAGAGCACAATTTTTATAATCTAAAGACCAAGATTTAAATGTCAAATCTGTACATAATCAGACAATTTTCTTTTACTTGCTGTCACTGTCTATAGTGGGCTGAATGATGGCTCCCCAAAAGAAGGAATTGGTGAATGTCAGGTTACTTGGAAAAAGCGTCTTTGCACTAAGTTGAGGATCTCCAAATGAGATCATCCTGGATTAGGCAAGTGAGCCCTAAATCCAATGACAAGTGTCTTTGTAAGAGAAAGGCAGAGAGAGATTTGAGGCACAGAGAAACAGAGGTGAGAGCAACGTGAAGAAAAAGAGACTGGGTTGATGCATCTATAAACCCAGGAATACCACGGATGGATGGCAGACGCCACAGGCTAGCAAAGTAGCATGGAAAAGACAGAATTTCCCTCAGAACCTCCAAAAGAAACCAATCCTGGCAACACCCTGACTTCAGACTTCCGGCCTCCAGAACTGTGAGAGAATCCATTTCAATTGTTTTAAGCTACCCATTTTGTGATCCTTTGTTACAACAGCCCTAGGAAACCAATGAAGTGTCCCAGGTATACTTAAATCCAAAGTGTGTTCTCATCAGACTGCATGAACTCAAAGGTAGCGATGTTCAAGAAGGGATCTAATATGATGTCTGGCATGGGAATGACCCTCAGTAAAAGCGAGCTTCCCTTCTACTGCCATGTGCTCTCAGTCCAGCCATGTACTTCAACTTCGACTTAGGGCTCCCAAACCATCTACCATGGAGAAAACCAACCATTTCCCAAGAGGGAACTATGTAGACTATGCCTGGCCAGGGCAATACAGATCCAGCCCTCTCCCTGACCAAAAGGCCACTGTGCCATATTTTTTCTCCTGACTTTAGCCCCTTACTGCCTGCAGTGCTTCTTCATTAACCACTGCCTGAAACTGCTCCCCACCTGACCCACCCTCTGTATCTTCAGACCCCTGGTTGTCTGCACTCCTGGATTTGGCCCCCTTGGAAGGCAATAAAGCCTTTAAGTTTTTCTTTACTTCATAGTTCTTTTCAGAGTTTTTATATTCATGAAATTTCATTCAATCTTCACCACACCCTATGAAGTAGACATATTATTTTACTAATATTGCATATGATTCAAGAGCTTTAAGCAGTAATGTGACTTTCCCAAGTCACAAGGCACCAGAATTAGAAGGAATGGAACAAAAATTGTGATTATCACTCCTAAATCCTTGTTTTATTTTGTTTCAACTATGTTTACAGATGCACCGTTTGCTTAAATAAGAGTCAATAAATGTCTGATGCAAATAAATTACATGTGGACCCTTAAAGATGAAAAAAATATTTTATAAAGAATCAATTATCCAGAACAGCACAAAATACACTGGAAAAAGACAAGAGATGACTAGAAGACAGAGCAGACTCCGATATATAAAAGGAATCTGGGTAAAAAGTCTACCAGAATAGCATGAGGAAGCAAACAAAATCACTCAGAGAAGTGATAACTCCTGATTTATTAATACAGACATTGGAAAAATGCCCAAAGATGAGGGTTGAGGGCATTCTCAAGGAGACAGATTGTGAAATTTCTTTCACAAAGAAGAAGCCACTGGAGATCTGTGTACAACTTTGCACATATTATTTGTGTGCTGGCTACAATATAAAGGAGGCTACTCATATCTTCAAGGAGCCTATAATCTGAGCTCGTAGGTACAAAGAGCTACAATATGCAGCATCCATCTAGGTCCCAAATAATATGATATAAACTTTATAATAGGATACTTCTTGCTATGTCTCTATCAGAATTAGAGAATTGGTACTGATCTCCAAAGATGGTAGACATGCTGATAAAAACAATATGAATGACAATACACATTTTCAGAGAAGATATGGGTAAACAGGCACATGTTCACATTCACTTTGACTAAGAGTGATTCAATTATCACTTTGATTCAGACTGTACACTGATCCAGGGCACCTGAGTGACTCAGTCAGTTGAGTGTCCAACTCTTGGTTTTGGTTCAGGTCATGATCTCGTGGTCATGAGGTCAAGCCCCATGCTGAGCCCTGCATCAGGCTCAGTGCTCAGTGAAGTCTGCTTGAGATTCTCTCCCTCTGCCCCTCCCTTGCTCTCTTTCTAATAAATAAATCTTAAAAAAAAAATGTGTACACTGATCCAACCTCTCAGAGGCAGTAAGTTCAAAAGACTGTCAAAAGTCACATCCTCAGCAACCAGCAATTCTACTCCTACAAGACTTATCACCGCAGCGAAGAGGATACATGAACTAAGGATGTTCACGGCAGGGTTGCTTATAATAGAAGGAAAAATGCAGTCATCTTTAATGTTTTAGAAAACAGGACTGGTTAAGTAAGAGTGTAGCTAATAATGATTTTGTATATATTTATGGTAAAGAGCTTTCTAATCCTTTAGAAGAAAAGATGATCATGACGCCTTAAGTAAAATGGGTAGGTAAGTCCATTACAAGCCACACTTTGTGGCTGTGTATATGCACTTACATATCTGGAAGACCAGAAACCAGACTGACAATAGTGGAAATCTCTGGGTGAGATAATTCTAATTGCTTTTTTTTTTTTAATTCAGGGGGAAAAGTTGAATTATCCCTCAAGTTAAATTGAGGGGAAAAATAAATTAATTAAAACATAATGAGAGATATGGGGTGCCTGGGTGGCTCAGTCAGTTAAGCGTCTGCCTTCAGCTCAGGTCATGAGCGCAGGGTCCTTGAGATGGAGCCCCACGTTGGGCTCCCTTTTCAGCGGGGAGTTTGCTTCTCTCTCTCCCCCTGAACCCCCGCCTGCTTGTGCTCTCTCTCTCACAAATAAATAGAATCTTAAAAACAAAACAAATATAACGAGAGATATATTCTCAAATTGGCTTTGTCTATTCTTCCAGCCGGTATCTGCTGAGTGCCTCCTCAGAGCACTGTAGGAGACATACACAGGCTGGCCAAAACTCTGAATCTGCAATGAATCCTGAAACCACCAGTGGAGACATTCCCTTGATTAACTACTGATATTCTCTCAACTTCCACGGTGAGAATGTTATCCGTGGGTCACAAAATTTGGAACTGGTTCATCTTCTAAAACCTACCATTGGTCAGTTTTAAACACAACCCAGTTGAACATTACAGAGTGTCAATCATAATTTCACAACTGAGTTGTCAGAAAGAAAAAAAAATATCTACTGCACTTGGAAATGCCAAGTGTACCCAATAAATGTCAAATAAAATTGAATTGTTTGCAGGAACTTATGGGTGTGTGAATGGGAAACCCATGCAAGACCCTCTGAGAATGAGATCCTATGTATTTGGTTGAGTCTGTGCTCCTGAAATCCAGGGTTTTTTTCTCCCTCCATGACACCCTGCATAGTCAACCATGCTACCTTCCTCTGAAGAGAACTTTATCCTTTAAATACTTGGCTGTCCAGCCACTCTGCTGATAAACACATTTCTCACACGCATATCTCTGTGCAGCGATCTGGGGAAGTTACTAAGGCATGCAAACAATGCTGTTTAACACATTCTTAAGACTTTCCCATGGCAGTCTTTTCTCAAAAGCAGACTCCAAAGATGGAGCCAAATTAATAAGGCAGAGGACCAAAAGTGCTGAGTACATGGCTGTTTTCTTTAAGCTGAACAGATCTTGACGTCTAGATGTGGCACACACACGTCTGTAGTCAACATAATGTACTCTCTTCTGCCACATTTGTCAGAAGGACTGGGAAGTCTCTCAATCACAAACTTACTTTCTCAGGACTCTTACTTTTTTCTCTAAGAGATTAGATGTTCAATATTTTTTTTTAAAGAGAAGGGCATGCAATAAAGTGATTCTTTGCTTTAACGCAACCAATATTTACTGAGCAATTCCCTGTGTCAAGTTCTTTGTACCAGGGACACAATGGCAAATCCTGAGCCCTGAACTTTTGGAGCTCAAAATCAAGTTAAAGAGACTGATGAGAAACAAAGACAAAACAGCATATAATGAGGAAAAGTGTTTGGAGTGGTAGCATCTCAAAGGGACACCTAACTTGAACATGGAAGGTCAGAGAAGTTTCTTGCAGTATAGCCTAAGAAGTGAGGTGAGCACTAATATACCAAAGGAAGTGAAGAATAATGTGTATGCAAAGACCCAGAGGTATTTAAGAAGCTTATAGGTTCAGTCAGGTAAAGACGGCTTGTACCAATATGGTTAACCATCACACATGCATTTAAGGTGTAGAAATGGTGAATGAGTGAATCATCAGTTCACTTAAAAAAACCCGGAGAATTAAACAGTAACTTACAACACCCAAATCAGGAGACCAACTAAGGAAGTCTGCTGTTCTCTCAAGGTCAATCATGCTAAGGATGTCCTTTGAAAATTACGCACATAACACTTGATAGTAAGTACTAGAGATATTTTGCAACGTGCATGACATATCAAGACACCACACATACATTTGTGTGGAATGGCATTCCACACCCTCAAAACCACCTTTTACATGAGACATTGTTTCTCCTGAAACACAGTTCTCTACATCCATTCATTCTGATGTTCATTCTCTTCTGTCAAACTTCCATCACCTTCATCAGTAACTAGACTGTGTTCTTTTGCTGTTGTAACAGATTATTGCAAACTTAGTAGTTTAAATAATACTCATTTATAATCTCACAGTGTTGCAGGGCTGATGTCTGGCACAGTGTGACTGGTTTCTCTGCTCAGAGGCTCACTGGGCTAAAATCAAGGTATTGGCCAGTTCTTAGATATTTACTTGGGGTTCAGGGTCATCTTCCAAGCTCACTGGTTACTGGTTCCAAGGGTAGTTCCTTACCCTTATTGGACTGAAGTTCTCATTTCTTCGGCAACTGGCTCTTCATCTTCAAGGAAGAAGAGTGCAGCAAATCCTTCTCATGCTTCAAATCTCTCTTCTTCTGCTACACCACTAAATTCCTCTTCTGCTTTCCCCTTCTGCTCATAAGGACTCATGTGATCACACTGGGTCTACCAAGTTAATCCAGTATTCTCCCTATCTTAGGGTCAACTGATTAGTAACCTTAATTATATCTGCAAAGTCCCTTTTGCCATGTAATGTCACATAATCATAGATGCAACAATAGGAGTGAAGGTCATGGGGCCAAAATTCTGCCTACCATACTATCCAAGAGAATTAAAGATATATTCCACACAAAGATTTGCACATACATGTTCCTAGCAGCACTAACCACAACAGATAAAAATTCAGAACAACCTATATGTCCACTAGCTGTTGAGTCAATATACATAATGTGATATATCCATACAATGGAACACTATTCAGCAACACAAAGAACAAACCACTAATATATTCAATGACATGAATAAACCTCAAAAACATTAAACTAAGTGAAAGAAGCAAGAAACAAGAGACTTCATATGTTGTATGATTCAATATGCAGAAAAGGCAATACTGTAGGGACGAAAGGAAATTAATGGGTCTCTACGGCTGGGAATGGGAACAGGATTAATAGTAAATGGACATGAAAGATATAACTGGAAGGTGAAAACATTCTAAAACCAGACTGGGATGAAGGTTGCATAGCTTGATATATTTATTACTAAAACTCATTGAACTATATACTTGAAATGGGTGAATTTTATGATATATAAAATAGGACTCCATAAACTTGTTAAAAAAATTAAAACTAAATAAATAAAACCATTGCAAAATGGTTCCTCTGTTCATGCGAATTGAAAGGTAGCATCCCTCCAATGGCTTACAAGGTCCTACATGACCTGTATTCCCAGTGCCTCAACATGACCTCATTTCCTACTGCGCTCTTTTTCCAGTTAGTCCATTCCTCCCATTCTGACCTTACAGATTCCTCTACACACATTCCTGTCTCAGGGCCTTTCAGTTTATCCTATCAATCGAACCCTGTGAGTTAGCCTGTCAAAGAGGCTTTGGATCCAGCTCTCTCTTGAATCAGTTCTGAATCAACATGGTCTTGACGATGGAAGGAACATGAGGACACTCACTGCTTCCCTCTGCTTCTCTTTGCTCTCCTACAGTGAAAAGGAATATATAATGAAAAATAATCACACTGTGAAAATCAGTGCAAATTGAGCATTGTGATACTTAGAGAGCAGGCAAAGGACATTCTTCAGAACAGGGCTACTCCCATCATCTGTCTCCAGCTGCCACTGGATGCCAATAAGCTGTTGGAATATAATAGCTGACTACATCAAGAATGCACAAATCACTGCCATGCTGAAACGCTTTCTCCCTGCTGCCACTCTTGCTCCCCTGTCCAGTATGAGTCCTGGTTTATTTCAATTACTTCCATGATAGATTATCCTCAACACTTGCAAAATAATGGCAACATTAACCAACCTATATCCTTAACTAACAAAAGGTCACCCTCACTTTATAAGAACCGCTTGTGCAATAAAATAAACTGCAATGTAATTCCAAAAGAAACCACTATTTCCACTTTCTAAATCAGGCTTTCTTTTCTCTCTCTCTCTCTCTCTCTCTCTCTCTCTCTCTCTCTTTCTGTAACAAGAATAGAGAATACTACTTGTAATGCTCAAGATTTCCTCAGAGGCTGTAACTACTGACCATCAGGACAGGCTCTTTCCTTCTTACTATGGCCAAACCTCTCACCAGATTCACAGGACTGAAACTTCAGAACTCAGAGAACAGTACTAGTTAACCTCAGAAAGCTGTTGTATAATTTCTCAAGTTGCATGAGACAAAATTCTCTTTTTGCAAATGAAGTGCTTTATTAAAAAAAAGTGAGCTATTAATAATAATGAAATGTATTGATTTTGAGAGATCAGAAACAAGCAAGCTTTGTATCAGAGTCCAATATGCCAATCTCAATCCCCAGGCAATTAATCTATCTTCCCCAATTGATCTGATTTCCATGACCCCAATTTTTTAATACTTCCAATGAGTATTTTAAAGAAGATAAGGATGTCTCTGGATTTTCCTATTTTTATTTGCTCTGTTAGATGACCTTTTCAATTGCTCTAGAACATTCTAAGGGGCTTTTTTTTTTGTTATGATGGCAACGCAGTATGAAGATTAGGAATACACACCGAGACAGGCACAGGTTCAGATCCCAAATCTGACATTACAACACCCAGAGATTTAAGGTCACACAACTAGTAAATGACAGGAGAAGGGTTTGAACTAACACAATCTGGCTCCAGGGTCTACGTGCTGAGTCAGAACTCTAAGCTGCCTCTCATTTTCTACTATGACTACCGCTCTTCTACCAGCACCACCAACATCAACCCCACTGTCACTATCAGAGAGCCACAGTATAGACAATAATTAATACCATTTTTAAATTAACCTAGTCAAACTCTGAAAAGCCACACTCAGCAAAGGCCATCCAATAAAGAGTCACCACATGCTTTCATTTTTCTAATGCCATTCCAGTGAAGTAGAGAAGAAAATGTCATAAACCTCATTTTACCGACTGCGGAACTGAGCTAAAAATGATTAAGTCTTCTAGCATCACCTGATGACTGAGAGGTAGAGGGAGACTAATGAAGCTCGACTCTATTCACCTAGTATTATCACTCATCTTAAAAATATTTAAGCTTCCCAAATGAAACTAAGGAGGGCTGTTTCCAGCCGTCTGATCTACCTGGAGAAAAACAAGGCTGGGCTGGCTTGCTAAGCACATTGGAATAAATAAAATATGAAGACATGAGTAAGGGCCTATCATAAAGAATTCCCACATTGTGTCTGCAGTCAGCATAATAACTGTGGCGTTTCTTATCATTTGCATTCAGCCTGGGTAATTCAGTGACACCTTAAAAGTGACAGATAAACATGAAAAAGAGCTGACATCTCTTGCAAGATTTGAGGAGATGCCAGAAGGACCCTAGCAAAGTACAGTGACAGCTGCAAGGGAGGATGACAGAGCTTAAAAAGCAACTAACCACTTATTTTTTTTAGGTTTAATTTTTGCACAAAAACACAACAGAAACAACATGAGATGGTAATGACAGGAAAAAAGTCAATAAACTATTTTTTTCTTTTTTTTTTTTAAAGATTTTATTTATTTGACAGGGAAAGAGATAGCGAGAGCAGGAACACAAGCAGGGGGGTGGGAGAGGGAGAAGCAGGCTTCCTGCCGAGCAGAGAGCCCCATGTGGGACTCGATCCCAGGACCCTGGGATCATGACCTGAGCCGAAGGCAGACGCTTAACGACTGAGCCACCCAGGGCCCCCCCCCCCTTTTTTTTTAGAGAGAGGGAGGAGAAGGGGCAGAGGGAGAGAGAGAATCTTAAGGAGGCTCCGCACCCAGCGCAGAGCCTGACGCGGGGCTCGATCTCATGACCCTGATCATGACCAGAGCCGAAATAAAGAGTCGAACACTTAACCGACTGAGCCACCCAGGCGCCCCAAAGCCCTTCTTAACTGAACAGTGAATGTGTCTAAATCTGGCCATAACCAAAATGAATGAAAGTCAAACATGCCAGTGATGCTGGCAGTCTCCATTCTATCGTTCTTTGGCAAATATGTTTATCTGACTATTCAAAACACGCAAGAGAACAAGATTCTTAAAGATTCCACCAGACTTTTACTTAGGGAGGCCCTAAAAAGCTCCAGAGCTTTATAGTACTTACCTAAAAGTCTGCTACAAGCCGTATTTGCCAACATTTCACTAAAACAAACATCTTAAAATTAATAAATTACCTGTCAACTCCCATAAAAACAGATGGTCACTTGGAGACAGAAGAAGATGTTATCATTCTGTTTTACACAGCTGTTCAGACTAGAAAAAGATCATTTCATTTTCTATAACATAGAAGAAACCCTGCCTAAGATTTCCAATATTATGCATAAAAATGAAAATTTCATGCAGCTGTTTCTATATTACACATCTGGTTATTGCTGAGGAAACATTTTTCATAGTAAAATAATGTCATTATAATAAATAAAAACTAAAATTGGTCTGTTTGTTTTCTCTTAATAATCATCAAGCTATTTCTCAATGCTTTGCTATCAAAAGATTTTAAATTGCTGGGTATTCCTACACTGGGACATTCTAATATGCTATATAACCCAATTAAGAACCTATTAGCCATCTATTATCAGTGACAAAGTGCACACAAATATCTGATACCACAACTGTTTCTTCTTGTTACTCCTTTCAAGAAGGTGTTTTAGAAGTTTTATCAGAAATCTAACCCATGAAACAATAAGTCAACACAACATTAATGTCACACATCTGAAATGAGATTTTGATTTGTTAGTCTCCAACACATTACTTACATTACTATAAATCGCATGAAGATGAAGACATTTGGCACCTAAGAACAGTTATGAAATAACCAACACCACGAGCATGCCTGTATTTATGCTCCGAGCTCTCTTGGTTCTATATTTTTAGCAAAAGACATGAAATTTGATAGCTAAATATATGACCACTTTTTTCACAATACTTGCCAGGAGCACCAATGCTTAAGTCTTTGAAATGCCCACAAAATATGTCTGTGACACTCAACTATTGTTAGAGAGGGGGGAATCTGTATGGCAGGGGGATTCATTTAAGATTGGCAAAATAATTAAAATGGTGACAGGCCACTTTGAGTTAACTGTTAGGTAGTGAACTGCATCGGGAAGTTTTACTATCACTCCCCTGTTCAATATCTTCCAAAGGAGCCTACAGAACAAATTCAAACCCCTTAGAGAGCCAACAACACCCCAGTGGCCTCCTAGACCCTTTTTTTTCCAACCTCAACTTTACCCAAGCCTCCATGGTCTCTTTCTGTCCTTTGAAGCCACGAAGCTCAAGGCCATTACCTATGTGTCCCACCTGTTTGGGACACGCCCCCCCCTAAGATCTTCTTTATAGCTGTACAGCATTCATATCACAAATGTCACTTCCACAGAGAAGGAAGCCTTCCTTGACCATCGACCGTGATCCCACCCTTCAATCTCTAGCCAACAACCTCCTCTCTTATTTTCTTTACAGCACTGATAGCCTTCAGACATTATTT
The DNA here is from genome assembly GCF_002201575.2 of Neomonachus schauinslandi. NCBI lineage: Eukaryota > Metazoa > Chordata > Mammalia > Carnivora > Phocidae > Neomonachus > Neomonachus schauinslandi. The sequence goes on along the minus strand of NC_058403.1, from coordinate 180,140,267 downwards.
TGTAATTATTTATATGTTTATTTTCTCTCTCCTCCACCAGAACTTAAAGCTCTTCCCAAGAGATGTCTTATTCATAGCTATATACCTCTGGCACCAAGTACCTACACATATCAAATATATGCTGAATGAAGGAACTAACTTTGTTTTTCACTGAACTAATAATGTGATCAAAGTGGCCAAACAATCCATTTGAATCCAACCTGTGTCTTGGCTATCCCTCCACTGGCCTCATAATTAGATTTAATCATAGGACGGGGTGAGGAGTCATGAAGCCAAAAGGACATGCCCAGAGCCTATTCTGTTGAAGTTTCTGCCCAAATGGTCCCCCAGTGTGGGCCTCTTCTTGAGATCTGGTCTTCCAAGGGAAGAACGTGGTACCCTCTATGTACACTCCTAGGCTGAAGGTCTGGCCAAGGGATGGCTATTTGCAGGAGAGGTGGATGGATCTGCACATGAATGCAAATGAGGCACCTCACAATACTGAATGGCGAAGGGTGACAAGAAGAAGCACAGGCTAGCGGCGCCTGGGTGACTCAGTCAGTTAAGCGTCTGACTTCAGCTCAGGTCATGATCTCAGGGTCCTGGGATTGAGCCCTGCGTCAGGCTCCCTGCTCAGTGGGAAATCTGCTTGTCCCTCTTCCTCTCCCAGTGCTCATGTGCTCTCTCTCAAATAAATAAAATCTTAAGAAGAAGGAGAAGAAGAAGCACAGGCCAGGGGTTGGTAATCCCCATGCTGCACATTCTTGCATGGAACTCCACAAAGTCCAGTAATGGGAAATTCAGATCAGGCCTTCCAGGTCATTATGAAATTATTTTTGCCAAGGTAAGACATTTTATTCTATTGTGGACATATTTTAGCCCATTTGATAGACTGTTAGCTTGATTTACAACTTTGTATTTGGAACATATGGGATGCAGGCCTCTATTTGTACTCTTGCTCCCTGTCCTACAAACGTTGGGGGTGGGCTTGTAGGTTCTTGATCCTGTCCCCTGAGTTCTCTGAGTCTATTTCCTCACTAGAAAAAGAGAAGTAATTCCTATCCTGCCAACACCTCATATTATGTAAAGAACAAATGAGATCATCCATAAAAATCTATAGAAATCATAATTATAAATATTTGTATTGTGTTCCTTCCCACATGCCTCCCTATATATTCCAGCAAGTGAAGACAATGCTAATTTCCACTGCCAATCTCAGACCTTCTGTGGCTTTTGAGAAACTTCTGAGCTAGATAGAGTTTTGCTTTTCATTTCATTTTTTTCACAGTGTTAGGTATTCATAAAATATTTCCCTAACCTGCAAAGTTTCACATCCTTCCAGGAGAACAAAGATATCAGACTGCCTAAGAGTTTAGACATTAAAAGAGAAAACTTTCGGGCGCCTGGGTGGCTCAGTTGGTTAAGTGACTGCCTTCGGCTCAGGTCATGATCCTGGAGTCCCAAGATAGGGTCCCGCATCGGGCTCCCTGCTCGGCGGGGAGTCTGCTTCTCCCTCTGACCCTCCCCCCTCTCATGCTCTCTGTCTCTCATTCTCTCTCTCTCAAATAAATAAATAAAATCTTTAAAAAAAAAAGAGAAAACTTTCTACAAAAAAAACAACTTCTAGAATTATTCACAGTTATTTATAGCTATAGAGTCATGCCAGCTGAAAAATGCCTCTTCTACTATTTAGCCCTCTGAATACAGATCTGTTTTCCAGGAAAAGCACATAATATACATGAGTGTTGTGTACTTATTGATCTCTAATCAGTTAGAATGAACTGAACATGAAGTACACCCCTGCGGCTGTTTTAGATCTACCAGACGCTGTCTGTCCAGAAGCCTCTCCTCCCATCCCAAAGAAAGGATGGTCTCAGAGATTTAATAAATCAAGAGCACAAACAGAACATATAAAGAAGCTAGGATAAATAAAGAGAAACTCAAAAACTTAAAGAAAGCACAAAAGTAAGCTGGCCAGAATGTAGTAAAAGTTAAAACAAACTCTAGCCCATACAGGACAAGGAAAAACAGAAAAAGATTTCAGTGCACTAAGGTTCAAAAAGGCTGCATTTTAGACGATAAAAACCATTTTACAAAACGCATTAAACTCATCAAATGGAGTACACTAACCACTATTAGAAAAACCACAAATTGCCAAAAGTAAATAATGAAAATCTTTATCAAAGTGCCCTTTAGAAGTTTATCACAACATAAACTTTTCAATTTTCTAAATAACCAGGTATTTTTAGCTCATCAGTCAGGACTAAAAATCAAGTAAATTCAGCAGAAAACTTACTTGTAAATATTAACAGCAATAATAATTAAGAAATCTCAAATTCACTGAGTTGTTATAATTCCCATGCACTGATCCAATTGTGTTAACACAATGAGTATCACAATTAACATAATGAGGATACTCACGGCAAATCTCTGATGCAAGAAATAGTTATTAGTATCTTTTTAGAAGGGGAAACTATGGCAGAGAGGGCTTAGGTAACTTGCCCAAAATTTCCTGCCAGCAAATTAGAAGAAAAACCCAAGAAGTTTGGCTTCCTAAGACAGCCAATACTCGAAAGAGGTAAGTGGCAGAATCAAGACCAATTATTAGAAAACTAACACTTTATCTGTCATGCCTCCCACAAATGTGGGTTTATCACCAACACGTGCAAGAGTGCAAGGCATTGTGGATGAAAAAAATGAAGCCAGCGGAATCCAGGCCTGGAAACTAAGTGTCCTGGTGGAGGAGGAAAAGGACTTTATTGACAGGACCTCACAGAGTACCATCATGGACATTCTCTCATGTGGTCCTCACAACAACCCAGTTATTCCCTGTTCATAGAGGAAGAAACTGAGCTCAAATATGCCAAGCAAGTTATTCAGAATCACACAAGTATTCAGTAGCATTCCCCACATGTAAACCTGTATTAATTCAATGCTAATTCACCCAGTATCCCCAAAGAGTCGGGGGAGAACAGGTCCTCCTTGTCATTCAAGATATTAAACTAAACAGCTGGGGAAAAGGAGCTGGCAATATATAATAATCACAAGCGTACACAGTGCTCTCTCCCTTAAAAAGCGTGGGGGGAATGACTGAATATGAAAGCCACTGCTTAAATTCAGGCTTTCTGAATCTTATTCAGATATTCTGTCCACCACACCATGTACAGTTACCCAAAAGACTACATAGGAAACTTATGATATAAATGTAAAATGTAAACCATGATGGGTACAGCCGTTGGCAAATCAAAATGAAGAGAACTGGACCTGTTTCCCAGTATCAGTGGTTTTCCCTGTAGAAAGAAAGTGCTATGGTGAGCTGAGGTGGCCAATGCTGGCTATTAGGAAGGTTTGCTTTGTTAGGGGCAATCATTTTTCTGATACAACGTGCTTACATTATTATAGGATTAGGTCTGTATACAGCAAACTCCTCATTTAGTCCACTGACTCCTATGGCAGGGTTTCAAAGAGAAATACCATCTTGGTGGTTATAATACAGAAGGTATTTGCAAGTACTGGTTTATTGTAATATTCTTGTAATAATTATTAAAATTTTTTATTCTCCTCTATAGGATATTCATATCATCACGCTCCAGCAAACAGCATATCCAACTGGTCTAACACATCCTCAACTCCTTTCTTTGTCTACCACATCCCACACGACAGCAAGTCCCATGAGCTCTACCTCCAAAATAGATCTCAAAGACATCCTCTTCTCTCTACTTCCTCTGTCACCCTCATCTTCCAAACTGCCATCTTCTCTCACATGCATGATCATGAGAACAGCCTACCTCTTCCTGCAGCCCTGTTATGCTATCCATTCACCATGGGACAATCCATAATAGGAAACAGGTCCGTTTCCTTGGAAAATCCAGTTTGCCTTGGATTTTCTTGATTTTAGCAATGAAAGTCCCATATCACAGGAACCCTCTCATTCCCAGGCAATCCAAGATAGCTGGTCACTCTGGTCTATGGTGAATTTTTTATAAAATAGGGAAGATCAGGTCATTGTTGTGGTTAAATGAATCATGACCCCCATTCTTCACCTTTTCCTGGAGGCACACCCATTGCCATGTGCCCTTACAATTCCTTCCACTAGAGGCCCTTGGTCCTTTGACTTTGGGCTCAACTGGTGGGATGTTAGCAGATGATGATGCAAGCAGAGGCTTCAAACCTGCCTGTGGTTAGGCCTGCTCTTGTGCACGTTGGCCACTTCCCTGTGGAGATACGCCCCACTTAGCCCACTGGTCCGAGAAAGATAAGAGACACCTGGAGTGGACCTGAACCCAACCAGCAGCCTGCAGCCATACCCAGTGAGGCCCCGGATGAGCCAATGTGCAGACATTCAAGCAAGAACAGATGACTCACTGAGTTTTGTGATGGCTTGACATCTACCATTGTCTAGGTGCTTAATTGATAAGGATTTTATAAAATCCTTCCAGCAGTTCTCCATTTCACTTAGAATAAAATCCAAACTGCTTACCTAGGCTTACAAAAACCTGCCTCTCGGATCTCACCCCACTGCCCTTCTCTAAACATCAATCTCACTGGTCTGCTTTCTGTTTTTCAAACTGACAACGCTATCCAACTCAGGATCTCGGCCCCATCTGTCACCTTACTCCCCATTCTCCTCATGACTGGTTCCTTCCATTCTTTTATACATCAACTTAAAATCACCTCCTCAAAGAAGACTTCCTGGACCATCCTTAGTCCTTCATGACTACCACTCATTTGTTTCTATCACAGAACTCCTCACAATCCATAAATTGTTTGCTAATTTGTTTGTTTATTCTCTGTATCCCCACCAACTTCATGTATGTAAAATATGTTCTCAGTAAGTTACTGAATATCAATTGAATGGTGCCCAATGGTCCAGAAAATCTGTTAATCTGATATTCTCCTGGTCTTAAGTGTAAAAGATTTTTATTACTGAAAACAGAAAATGAAAATCAATAAGACAGGAGAGCTTTAGATGATGTTTATCAATCACTGATACAGTTTTAAATTAAAAGTTGAAAGGGATTTAACAGGGAAAAAAAGTTAGCTGAACGTGTTTATAAAAACCAGAAAGAATTACACCAGACTTTTAGTTGTACCACTCTTTCCAAATGAATAGTACTTAATATCAAACTCCCATAACAGCGTCCTGCACTACCACCACCAAAACTACTTTGCTTAAATCAAAGGAAGATGAACAAATAAGAAGTTGCTTGGTCTTATGAAACTACAAGCCTTTTAGCCACAGAAGTTAAAACAGAAACAATAAAGTATTATTCTCTATCATTAGAGATCCATACTACTGGCCAAGTGGAAAATTTTAGCAATCCACCTTCTTCAGGGACTTCAGTGTTCACAAACACCCCTTTAAACTCTAACCACTATAAAGTTCAAAGGCACTGAATCATGACCATGGATGTATCTATATTGAGAACATCTTTGTAATGTGAAACACAGCAGACCTAGACGCTTGTTCAGCTAATGGGGGCTCCTTATAGTATTCATGGTAGGGGAGGGGAGGACACCAGAACTCTTGAGTGTTCGGACTGACAAAATCAAGAGATCCAAGAGACAGGATGTCAGATATTTCTCAAGCAGGAAGGGAGGGCTTTGGTGGGAACGTGCCCAGTGTAGTGTTTTGGACTAAGCTTTAGGAAGCAAGAGGATGTGCAGACATGGATCAGAGTCCCTGGGTGAAGGCAAGCAGTTTCTTGAGTAGGGCTACAGATGCTAGAGGCCCTGATTCCTTGGCTTTGGGCTCAGAGTAAAGGTCTTTGACTGTGATTTTCTGTCACTCAGAAGGGCTCTATTTATTTTTCCTGGAATTTGTAAAGCACACTAATATAGCTACTAAAGGTGCAATTCAGAGTCCAGCTTGCCTGGACCTCTTAGAGGATTCTTCTATAAACTAGATGATGACTTATCTATGAAATGTCTTAGGAGGATTCTATGAGACAAAACAGGCAAAGCACTTAACAGCATTTATTAAACATACATCAAGTTCTCAAGACAATGTGAGCCGATTTATTTCCCACCACATAAGACATGTATCCAATAAATATTTGCTGAGTGCATGAGTAAATGAGTCTCAGCTTCTGCCTAAGTGTGCTCTTCTGCTTGAAAAGGGAAAAAAAAAAAAAACCCCACATACAGGTAAAACAAATCTATCTTCAAAGACATCAATTAGGATGATAGATATGAACATTCCAGTGACAAAAAAAGAAAAAAAAAAAACAACATTTCATTTTGCAAATGGGCCTACTGGCATTCTGGTTTATACATCATTCTCATGAGTTTGGTTGCTAAGTATTTAAACTCTTTAGTCTGATGAATTCTGATTTGGTACCCAAAAGTTTCCCAACCTGCAAAGGCAAAAAGAAATTTGGGGTTTACTCAAAGGAGTATTGGTTTGAGGGGTTGCCCACAAAATTCTATCATGGAAGGTAGCCATGTACACATCCCTCAGGCAGCATGCTTCTCTTTCCCACCAGTAACTACCTTGCTGATGCCTCTGTTCATGGCTTCCCACTTTCCTGCCGTGGCCCATGGGGCTGCTACCCCCTTAAGTTTTGCCTTCTCCCTAGACCGAGCTTAAGGACATGGCCCAACGGCAATAGAAAAAAATAAAAATATACGCAATAAATTCATAAAATAAAATAAAATTAAATTAAATAAGCAAAACAAAGGGCACAGTGAATAAATGTATGGCCAAGGTGAAAACTTAAAAAAAAACAAAAAAACCCTACAGGGTGTGTGTATCAGAGAAGTCCCTCTTGGTCACTGTTACCCTAGATGGAGGGTTCCTTGGGGGTCTATTGTCTTACTGATTTTTCCAATCTGTAATCATTTATGGAACACATAATATGTTTGAGGTACCAGGAATGCAAAGATGAATGGGAAATAGCCTTGGGCCTGGATCAGAGAAGCAAACTTTGTCCCACCCAAGCGTTTTACTCCCCACTCCTGTAGTCATCTCTAATAGTGTCAGGAAGGCCTGTTCATCACCTGTTAGTCCTTCATGTAACAGCTGCATGAATTAATGGGATAATACTCCTAGCTATCATATTCCATCCTACTAAACAGGTTTCAAATTAAAGACAGTTGCTATCAAAAAGTTATCCTTAGCTCAGTCAGTTAAGCGTCCAACTCTTGATTTTGGCTCCGGTCATGATCTCAGGGTAGTGAGATCAAGCCCTGCACCGGGCTCTGTGCTGAGAGTGGAGCCTGCTTAAGAGTCTCCCTCTCCTTCTGCTCCTTCCACCCCTGCTTGTATGCGCACTCTCTCAAAAAAAAAAATTATCTTTAAAGTTACTCTTTGAGTAACATGACCACATATTTTATTGTTTAAAATGAGACAGTTTTGAGAGCAGGACTGCTATTGGGATTGCTATATGGGATTGCTATTAATAACAGTTCTGGAATAATAGACGTATCTATGTCTGTCCCAGGCAAACCAATAGGGATGGTCATCTATGCTTAGAGACATGTATGAAAATTTTAAAAAGATGATTCTTGAAACCTCCTATCCTGGTTTATGGGAAAACATATAATCTATTTCCTAAATGAAAAGTATTGTGTGAGAGGTCAGACCACAATTATCGCATAAGGAATGTGCTTCTTCTGGGACAAAGACCCCATGTCAAATTACAGCTACTACCCCAACCCTGTGCACACTGACATGTGGAGCATATCACTTACCACAGCAGCAAAAACCACGGCAACACAACAACGTCTGAACTGTTGGTGGGGATGTAAATTCGGTGCAGCCATGATGGAAAACAGTACGGAGGTTCCACAAATTTTTAAAATTAGAATTAGCATATGATCCAGCAATTCCACTTCTGGGTAATTATATGAAGGAAATGCAAAAACTAACTTGAAAATATATCTGTGCCCCCATATTTACCGCAGCATGATTTACAACAGCCAAGATACAAAAACAACTTGAGTGTCCGTCAATGGATGAATGGATAAAGCATACACACACACACACACACACACACACACACACACACACAGAACACTATTCAGCCATAAAAAAACAAGGAAATGCTGCCATATGCAATAAAAATGGATGGACTTTAAAGGTATTATGCTAAGTGAAATAAGACAAAGAAAGACAAATACTGCATGATCTCACTTATGTGTGGAATCTAAAAAACAACAAAACAAAACAAAACAAAGAACTCAAAGGAACAGAGAACAGATTGGTGGTTGTCAGAGGCAGGGGGTGTGAGGTAGGTAGAATGGGTGAAGAATAAATAAGTCATGCAGATATAATGCATAGTATGCTGACTATAGCTAATGATACTTTACTATATGCTTGAAAGTTGGTAAGAAAGTAGATCTTAGAAGTTCTCCTCACAAGAAAACAAAACAAAACAAAATTTCTAATTATGCGTTGGTGATAGATACTAACCAGATTTAATTTGGTGATCATATCCCAATATATACACATACGAATCATTATGTGAAACCAATAAAGTGTCATATGTCCACTATATCTCAATTCAAATATATAAATATATATGATGACAACATCTACCCATGTTTCTTATGAGCCAGACACTGTAATAAGACCTAGGTCACTCCCCCCATCAAACTCATGAGTAGATACTACTGATATCCCATATTTTACAGATGAGAAAATGGAGCCCTATAGAATTTAAAACATAGCTAGTAAGGGGGTAGAGCAAGACTTGAAACCAAGGCTGTCTCCTCCAGAACTCACCTCCTTAAATACCACCACATGCCTCCCAGAAGATATCACTGAGAGGTGACAGTTAAACTGGACCAAGATGGATGGGCGATAATTATAATGATAATGATCCCAGCTACCCATTAGTGAGATTCTGCTAAAGTTTATACATACATGACTTCATTTCACTTCTTTCTCTCTCTTTTTTTTTAAAGATTTTGTTTATTTACTTGAGAGAGACTGAGAGAGCACACGAGCAGGGAGAGGGGCAGAGGGAATAGGAGCCCTAAGCGTGGAGCCCAACTCAGGGCTCGATCTCACAACCCTGAGATCATGACCTGAGCTGAAATCAAGAGTTGGATGCTCAACCAACTGAGCCACCCAGGTGCCCCTTCATTTCACTTTCATCGCTACCCTGGGAAGCAAGTATTATTACTTAACCCATTTTACAGATGGGGAAACTGAGGATTCTAGAGATTAAGTCACTTGCCTCAAGCCACACAGCTAGCACAGGGAAGGCTCAGGATGTGAACTTAGCACCAATTCCAGAGTGATCACTGGGTTAGAAGACACTCTGTGGAGGAAAGAACATGGACGGAGGCAGGAAAAAAAGTGATGTGGCCACACAGCAGAAAATAAGCACAAAGCAGGGGACAGTGGGGGAAAGACAGACCATGTCAAACACAAGTGGCCATGGGAGTTTCACCTGAATCCACTGAACAGGGAAGCATAGTAAGGAATTCTGGGCAAGAGGAAAGGCATGAAGGGATCTAGATTTTCTCATGTTTATGATGCTCACGTGTAGGTTATTTATAAAGAAAATATATATTTATGTGAAGCTGCTTTTCAGTGCTACATCTAGCACCTGAAGACTGGGAACAGTTTGAGTTTTGCATATCAAATACTTTAGCACTGTTATTTTTCCCCTGTTATCCACATCCCATCTGCTTCTTTCTCCCCATACTGAAGTGACTGGTATATTCACTCAAATAAAAGCCTGAAGACAAAAAATATTCTAATACTTGGCCCACATTTAATTTGAGGGAACAACAGACTCAACAATTCCTTTAGCTTGTTCCAGGTCAAATGAAAGTAAAAAAAAAAAAAAAAAAAAAAAAAACATAATTTGGGTAGCTTGTTGCTCATCTGGTTTTCATCCTAAGGTAGATCAAGCAATATGTTTTGTTTTTTTTTTAACTTTCTCAATTCATTTCTTGATTTTTTGTAAGTAACCTAGAAAACTCAAGTGGAGCCTTAGTACTATTTATGAACATCTGTTAAACACTGCCAACTCCTGTATCAACCACCTTAGGGAATAGCGTAGCATCTTAAAAGCATAATTCCTTAGGTAATATTTATTCTGTTGCAATGTAAAAAAAGAATGGTTTTCATTTTCTTTCAAAATTAATCAACTTTTGATTTCATATATACCACCATCTTCCATCAACCAACAGCACAAGAGTAATACATTCATTATCAAATCATCTGACGAGCTGTACACTAAATATAGTTTAACACTTGGGTATTATTGCAAAATCACTGAGCATTCTTATTTTTTATCTGCTGTTGATGTTTTTAATAAATGTTATTATATTCCTTTTATTATACCTCAGAACATGTGCTCAGTTTGGACCAAAAATGAAGAAAGAAAAGAAGAAAGGGAAATTGGTGAGTGCCTCATTTGTATAAGGCATGTGCTGCATTTGCATGTTTTTTATCTGACTCATTCCTTGAAGTGTATGTTCTAATCCTCAAGTTTACAGTCAAGTCAGTTATGGCTGAAGTAATCAAAACAGAGCTGGGGGGGGAGAGGTCTGTTCTGACTGCACAGTCCATGCTCAGTCTAAGCCAGGAAGCAGAGGGGCCATTTTCCTCCAAATTCTATATGCTGTGGAGAATGCTACGTGATCACCAAACCCACCTTCCCCTCTTCCTAAGTGTGCCTTGAGACTTTACCTCCCTGTCTCTCTTGCCATTCACTGCGATCACCTGAAGAGCTTCAGCCAACAGAACATGAGCCGAAGCAATGTGGCCCATGCAAAATCCCTACGTGGAATCCGTCATGCTCTTTTCACCTGTTAAGTGGCTGGAATGAACACAACTGCCAGGTAATGTCTGAGAACCATGCGCTGGAGAGAGCAGAGCAGAATGACAGGAGGCTCGATCTGTGAGTCAGCACTTAGAGGCAAACCAAGAAGACCACGCTGGACTTCTACATGATTAAGAAATAACCTCTTTATTTTTTAAGCTACTGGGAATCTGGCAGCTTATGGGTTACAGGTGCTAGCATCACCTAACATGCTGAAACAGAAAAAAAATAATCTAAGTCACAATAAGAAATAACACAGCCAATCTGGGAATTACCATACAACCATTAAAACAATGTTTTTGAAAAAAAACTTAACACTTGGGTAATGTTCATGTTATAATGTCAAATTTTTTAAGTAGAATTACAAAACTATATGCATTGTATTTTCCCAAATTTAAGAACACTCTCTCAATTATGTTTATGTGCATGTGTACACAGGAATTAATGTTGCTGGCTGAATGAATGCGTAAGAAAAATGGAGGGAAATATGTTAATATGAAGGCAGGTTCCCTCTGGATAATGGGTGTTTTTACGTCTTTGTACTTTTCTGTATTTTTTAAATAAAAATAATTGAGCACATTATTTTTATAATCAGAAGAGATCTGTCTGTTTTCATGTAAGATTTCATTAAAAGGCCACTATATCCAGACAGACAGATAATACAGAGCTAGTGCCTACGCCCACTGAGCCCAGGCAAAGCTGTTCTACACTTACAACCCTATAAACCACCCTCTGGACATTAAGAGCTATCAAGCTGTACCCTGGGTGAGTGAAAGACCCCAAAGAACAATAATTCAGAGGAAAATCCTGGGAAATGAGACCATGTGGCAACATAGCTTCTTTGTTCATTCACAATGAGGTAGCTCTAAAAAACAAGTTAATAAATAACTCCATTAACAACACACTGAGAAAACAAAAAGTAAAATTATGTCAGTTCCCGTGGATACACAATCATGGGCATGCGGAGCTCTGATGCTATTCAGAACCAGTCCCTAAAGGAAAACCTTTCCCTCTGGTGTAAATGAAGATCACATGAGATCCTGCTTACTGAAGGCTCAACATGATGCCAGGCACATGGCAAGAGGCCAAAGGTTAAATGCCACCACTATTATTTGTATCGGTTAAAACGTGAGGAGAATAATTAATCCTTGCTTTACTATACTGCCAAAATTCAAGTTGAGGCATTGACTTTCAAAGTGCTGTTCTCATTAGTTTCTCAGGAAAGTGCATAGGAAACCATATGCACTTCCATAAAGCCTGCCTGCCTACACACAACCTGTCTTATCTTGCCCTGCACTCTATAGGTCTCCTGCTGCTTTTACCCAGGGAACACCACAGGACAATTAGGGAAAAGATGCTCTAGCACAGAGAAATTCTAAGGAGATAAGCAGAGAAGCCCATTTATATTTTCAGACTCGGGAAGAAGAGCAAAGAACATTTTATAAAATGGGGGATGTCTTTGGAAAAATAAGTACAATAGGAAATAATACTAAAAGCTACAAATTGTTGAATGGGTTCCTCTTCATAAGGACAGTTAAGGAAAGCCTTTAATGTCAATTAAGGTGTTTCTTTAAGGATCATTTATAAGTAAACATGATCATGAGCAAGTGACCATATTCTGACTAACAATAATATTTATTGAGCATTTATTATGTCCCAGGAACTATATGCTAAGCATTTTTTGTCTGGATGAGCTAGCGTTCCTGGCAGAAAGCAACAAAAATTAACTCTAGCTGAAATAAACATGAAGTAAATCACAGAAAAGATACTGGGGAGGTGCAAGAAGGAGGTGGGAGAATCAGTCGCAGAAAATAGGAAGGCATCAAAGGGGTCTAACAGGAGCCAGGAACACAATCAGATCTCACCACAGGAACCACCCATCTCACAAGGACACCGTCATTACTCCTAGAAAGCAGACACTGCTTCAACCTCTGATGGGCCACACTCCCATGCTTGCTTCTTTGCACTCCTGATTGCAGATTCGTAACAATGGACGGCTGATATGAATGTAAAATGAAGATTTACTCCACAGAAATCAATGTTATTCTCACCCATCCTTATAAGACGATCATGACCATCATCTCAGCACAAAGGATAGGTGTTCCTAACCATGAAATGTGATATGACAAAGCCACAAAATCAAGGCTTGCCATGTATTTAATTGCCTATAGGATTAATAGTACATGTCAATCAGTAGTCAATGGGCAGCAGTTTCCTTTTTATATAAAATACAATTCCTTAATGCTGTAAGTAATTCACTAGGCTTTAGGATGTGATTATATAAAACTCAAAGAATAAGTTATCATATTGACAAATGGAGACATGTTGTAGCTGAAAGCAATCCAAAGCTAACTAAGTTCAATAAAAGCTCCTTATCTCCATTCTAGGATGCATGTCATTAGCTCAGAGAAGATTAATTTTTCCATTCATATTTCAATTTCTTTCCTGGCAAAAAATAAAACTGTGAGTTTTTGAATTACAATCTTCTTGCTTAATCAAATGTTGAGAGTCTCACATCAACATGATTGGAATAATTAATAAATTATGCCGACTCCTAAAACTAAAAGGTAGTAGTCCTAGATAAGTTTCATCTATACTTATACGCAATTACTCCATTGGGACAGGCTTTCAAGTTACATGACAGACACATTCTTTCATTCATCTTTAAAGAGAAGTGAAAGGCAACGTAAAGAGTAGTTATGCATACAGTAGGTACTCCATAATTATCTATTGATTTTATACATTAAATTTAATTACAGGAGGAAAGCGTAATTAATAAGCCTTCTGAGAAAACTGTATACAAGGGGCACAATGCCCTCCCTAAAGCATGATTACAAAAGGTAGTTCATACAAACTGCTGCAGAAATGAGTATTACCCACATATTAAAAACTTAATTCACCAAACCAGATTTACTCTCTCAATCAGACATAAGTCTATTTTCTATGCAAGAAAATGAGGCTCTCACTCAATCTCTTATCATTATGAATTGTGTTTCACAAAAAGGTTTGCATTACCCATTTCAAACAAATGCTCAAATGAACAAGCTTTCTATATGGCAAAACATTCTACTGCCCAAAGAGATACAACAAAATGAATCATTAAGAAAATATCTGCAGATTACACAGTTTCTATAAACTGTGCCTTAGAACTTGCCACATCTAGTTTTAATTCAATCTTCTAATTTATTAACATGCATTTTCCATCTTCAACATGCTGACTCAACACATAAAAATCTCCCAAGGATATCATCATTAAGTTAGCAAAGAGGAAAAATGCTTGGGGAGGAGATTAAATCTAATCTGGCTGGGTAGAAATCCTATCTTTGTCATTTACTAGCTGTACAACTTTGGCAAGTTTTTAACCTCACCCCTACCTGTTTTGTTGCTTAGCAAAATCACAACACTACACTAACAATGGCAACATTTAGGGAAGGAAGGGAAGATGGTGTTGTAGGAGGAGATTCCCAGTCTCATGTTGATCCATGAATACAATTAGATAATTATTATATCATCCTAAATACCCCAAGAACCTATCTGAGGACTGGCAGAACAAACACCACAACTGAGGGTAGGCCACATCGAGGAGGACAGGAAGTGCACAGATACTGCCTGGGAGAGAAACAGATTGGGACCACTGTGGTGGAGGAGAGCCATAGTTGCAGAAAGGGGCAAGAAAGAGACTAGCACACAGGGGAACATACGGGGAAGGCGAATCCCCTGGGAAATTAGCTTGGAGGGTGAGAGAGCCCAAATTTCATGGGTGCTTGTAACCAGTGGGGCTTGAAGCCTGGAATTTTGAAGGTCAGCGTGCTTGGCTCTGGGAGAGCTCGGAGGACATTGGGGCTGCTCTTGGAGAAAAGGCAGGGCAAACAGCCGACAGACCTACAGCATGGGAACAGTGATCTGAAGGGCACCTGGGGCACACAGTGGGGAGGTTAATTCCTCATCTCAGAGCTCTGAGGCTTCAAGCCCCACTGGTGAGAAAATCAATAAGGAAACAATGGCTTTGAATGAAACACTGGAATGGATGGATTTAACAGATATATTCAAAACATTCCATCCTAAAACAGCAGAATATACATTCTTTTCAAGTGCATATGGGACATTCTCCAGAAGAGATCACATATTAGTCCACAAAATAAGCCTCAACAGATTCAAGAAGAATGAAGTCATACCATGCATCTTTTCTGACCACAATGGTATGAAACTAGAAATCAACTACAAGAAAAAATCTGGAAAGACCACAAATACACGGAGGTTAAATAACATGTTACTAAGCAATAAATGAATCAACCAGGAAATAAAAAAATTAAAAAGTGCATGGAAACAAAGGCACATGAAAACACAATGGTCCAAAACCTTTAGGATGCAGCAAAAGCAGTTTTAAGAAAGAAGTTTATAGCAATACAGGCCTACCTCAAGAACAAGGAAAATCTCAAATAAACAATCTAACCTTATACCTTAAAGAAGCTAGAAAAAGAACAAAAAACAAAACCCAAAACCAGCAGAAGGAAGGAAAAAATAAAGATTGGAGTGGAATTAAGTGATATAGAAACTAAAAAAATAATAGAACAGATCAATGAAACCAGGAGCTAGTTCTTTGAAAAGATCAACAAAATTAATAAACCTCTAGCCAGATTCATCAAACACACACACACACACACACAAAAACACAAGAAAGAACTCAAACAAAACCACAAACGAAAGAGGAGAAATAATAACCAACACCACAGAAATACAAAGGATTATAAGGGAATTTTATGAAAAATTACATCCCAACAAACTGGACAACCTAGAAGAAATGGATAAATTCCAAGAAACCTATAACCTACCAAAAATAAAACAGGAAGAAATAGAAAATTTGAACAGACTGATAACCAGCAATGTAATTGACTCAGTAGTGAAAAAAAACTCAACAAACAAAAGTCCAGAACCAGATGGCTTCACAGGCAAATTCTACCAGTTACAGGAAAGTTAATCCTTATTCTTCTCAAACTATTCTAAAAAATAGAAAAGGAAAGAAAATTTCAAAATTCATTCTATGAAGCCAGCATTATCCTGATACCAAAACCAGATAAAGACATCACCACAAAAGAGAACTACAGGCTAATATCCCTGATGCACACAGATGCAAAAATACTTAGTAAAACACTAGCAAACAAAATTCAACAATACATTAAAAAATCAGTTGCCACAATCAAGTGGGATTTATTCTTCAGCTGCAAGGGTGGTTCAGTATTCATAAATCAATCAACATGATACATCACATGAACAAGAGAAAGGGTAAGAACCATATGATTATTTCAATAGATGCAGAAAAAGCATCTGACCAAGTACAACATCCATTCATGATAAAAATCCTCAACAAAGTAGGTTTAGAGGGAACATAATTTGACATAATAAAGGTTATATATGAAAAACCCACAGCTATGAGCCTCACCAATAGGGGAAAACTGAGAGCTTTGCTCCTAAGGTCAGGCACAAGACAAGGATGTCCACACTCACCACTTTTATTCAACATAGCACTGGAAATCCTAGCCACAGCAACCAGACAACAAAAAGAAATAAAAGGCATCCAAACCAGTAAGGAAGAAGTAAAACTTCCACTATTTGCAGATGACATGATACTATATATAGAAAACCCGAAAGACTCCACCAGAAAGCTGCTAGAACTGACACACGAATTCAGTAAAGTTGCAGGATGCAATATCAATGTATAGAAATCTGTTGCATTTCTATACACCAATAATGAAGCAGCAGAAAGAGAAATTAAGAAAATAATCCCATTTACAGTTGCACCAATAATAAGACATCTAGGAATAAACCTAACCAAAGAGATCAAAGACCTATACTCTGAAAACTATAAAGCACCAATGAAAGAAACTGGAGACAACACAAAGAAATGGAAAGGTATTCCATACTCATAGATTAGAATATTGTTAAAAATGTCTATACTAAAAAAAGTCTATATACCCTAAGCAGCCTACACATTTAATGCAATCCCTATCAAAATACCAACATATTTCACAGAACTAGAAGAAACAATTCTAAAATCTATATGAAACCACAAAGACCCCAAATAGTCAAAATAATCTTAAAAAAGAAAAGCAAAGCTGGAGGCATCTCAATTCCAGACTTCAAGTTATATTACAAAACTATAGTGATCAAAATAGTATACTACTGGCACAAAAACAAACACACAGATTAACAGAACAGAAAAAGAAAACTCAGAAATGAACCCAAAGCTAGATGGTCAGTTACTCTTTGACAAAGCAGGAAAGAATGTCCAATGGAACAAAGACAGTCTCTTCAACAAAGGGTGTTGGGAAAACTGGACAGCAACATGCAAAAGAATGAAACTGGACTACTTTCTTACACCATACACAAAAATAAATAAAAAATGGATTAAAAACCTAAATGTGAGACCTGAAACCATAAAAATTCTAGAAGAGAAAACAGGCAGCCATTTCTCTGACATTGGCCATAGCTACTTCTAGATATATCTTGAGGCAAGGGAAACAACACAAAAGCAAAAATAAACCATTGGAACTACATCAAAATAAAAAGCTCCTGCACAGTGAAGAAAACAATCAACAAAACTAAAAGTCAACTTATGGAATAGGAGAAGATATTTGCAAATGATATACCCGATAAAGGGTTAGTATCCAAAATATTTAAAGAACTTAACTCAATACCAGAACACAAATAATCCAATTAAAAAATGGGCAAAATATTAAGCTCCACTCAAAACCCACTTTTTATATTAATTTCCTAAATATCACTCTTAACTAGAATGACTTGCTAATGTGTCTCAAAAGAGAAAATACATCTTTTAAGCCATGCAACTGGATATTTGAAGTGACATTTCATTTGTCATAGCATAACAAGTAAGGTTATTAAATGTATAACTGTTAGCAGAAGAAAGATTCTAACATCTGGCTGGATTATGTTGGTATAGACAAATTCTGTTAAGAAGCAAAAAAAAAAAAAAGGGCAGACATGAATACACATTTTTCCAAAGAAGACATACAGACCACCAATAGCCAAAAGACACATGAAAAGATGTTCATCATCACTTAGTATCAAGGAAATGCAAATCAAAACCACGATGAAATATCACCTCACACTTCTCAGAATGGCTAAAATCAACAATACAAGAAACAACGGGTGTTGGGGAAGATGTGGAGAAAAAAGGAACCCTTGTACACTGTTGGTGGGAATGCAAACTGGTGTAGCTACTGTGGAAAACAATATGGAGGTTCCTCAAAAAGTTAAAAATAGAGCTACTCCATGACCCAGCAATTGCAGTACTGGGTATTTACCCAAAAAATACAAAAAAAACAAAAAACAAAACAAAAAAAATACTAATTCCAAGGGATATGTACCTTTCTATGTTTACTGCAGCAATATTTACAATACCTAAGATATGGAAGCAGCCCAGGTGTCCATCAATTGGTGAATGGAGAAAAAAGATGTATATACATTTATACACATACATGTATATATATACACACATATATATATAATGGAATATTATTCAGCCATAAAAAAGAATAAAATCTTGTGATTTGCAAGGACATGAATGGAGCTAAAGAGTTATCATGATAAGCAAAATCAGTTAGTTAGAGAAAAACAAATACCCTATGATCTCACTCATATGTGGAATTTAAGAAACAAAACAAATGAGCAAAGGGGAAAAAAAGAGAGACAAGTCAAGAAACAGACTCTTAACGATAGAGAATAAATTAATGGTTACCGGGGGGGAAATGGGCTAAAAAGGTGATGGGGATCAAGGAGTGAACTTATCGTGATGAACAGGAGGTGATGTGTGGAAATACTGAGTCACTATATTGTACACCTGAAACTAATATAACACTGTATAACTAACTGGAATTAAAATAGAAAATTAGAGGAAAAAAAAGCTAATTAGAGGAATTTCAGATGGGTAAGTAGGGGGAGATAAGAGAAAGTATGGAGCAACTGAAAAATGACAAATTCCATTTGGGCCAGGAGAAATGGAGACATACGTAAAGAGACGGCCCATAGGCAACCAGGAATGTGGGTTCAGACACAAAGAAAGAGCTTTGTGAGGTAATCCATACAGAAAATCCTGGAAATCATAGGCATGACTAATACCAACATTTGTTTTCAAAATTGTTTTTTTTTTTAAAGATTTTATTTATTTATTTGACAGAGAGAGACACAGCGAGAGAGGGAATACAAGCAGGGGGAGTGGGAGAGGGAGAAGCAGGCTTCCCGCCGAGCAGGGAGCCCAATGCGGGGCTCGATCCCAGGACCTGGAATCATGACCTGAGCCAAAGGCAGACGCTTAACGACTGAGCCACCCAGGCGCCCCTGTTTTCAAAATATTTTATATATACCATTGTATTTCAAACACATCCAAATATGAATAAAGTAGAAAGGTAAACAAATACATTTCAATCATTTACAAACTTCTCAAATTAAAAAATGAACTCTCTTAACACATGATCCAGAAAATACTGATTCTCTCATCTCTGATTTGTCTATAAATTTGAATCATGACAGCCGTGAATATCTTGGAATCATATGCTGATAATGATGATGATGGTAGCAATAAACTCTTATATAACACTTACCATATGTTAAGTATGTTGTCCTTCTCTGTAATTTTTCTCCTTTAAAATATAATTGTAGAGTAGATGTTCCGTTTTCAGGGCAATCAGATATACATGTGATCCAGCTTTAACCTTAACCTCAAATCTATTTAGTAAAACTTGTGCTATTGGTTCTTGTCTATGTTGTAGCAACAAGCAAGTCAATGCTGTGAAGTTTTGCCAGATTCTTCTTGTTTTTCTCTCTCTAGCCAATCTCAGTGACTTTTATATTTACAATCTACTCGTTTCATTTTTAACCAACTAGACTTGGTACCATCTCTTCTTCCAATACTTTAAATATTCCCTCTGATCAAAACTGTCTATTATACAACAAAAGCCAGAGGAGACCTTCTTCCTCCAAAACTCCTCAGTGAGTAAGAGAAGGCTGACTCATTCATTCAGGAAATGGGGGGCTTGGATTAGTGCTCTAAATTCC
The DNA here is from genome assembly GCF_002201575.2 of Neomonachus schauinslandi. Lineage (NCBI taxonomy): Eukaryota > Metazoa > Chordata > Mammalia > Carnivora > Phocidae > Neomonachus > Neomonachus schauinslandi. The sequence goes on along the minus strand of NC_058403.1, from coordinate 180,120,435 downwards.
CTTTTCGCTCTAAACAGGATCGGAGAAGCACTCCTATGGCCACACCACTTAAATGAGTATCACAGGTAGCACGGGCCAAGGTACAGACACAGCTGGGTCAATCTCAATCCTTTTATCCACTTTGATTTTCTTAAAACCCCTCCTCAAGAACCAAAACGGCTTTTTGAAAAGTTTATTTTAATGTTTTTAACTTTACTTCTATTTAAACTTGCTTTATTGCCTGTGTCTTTCCCTGCCTTCACTCAGGCCCCAGCATATAAATGCCACCTTGTTATAATTCCTGCAAAGCAAAAATTCTGTCTTACAAACACAGTATACAATGCCCAACCACAAAGCAGTGGCTGAATAAATGCTTATAAAACAAACCAGTGACCAAGAAGTCAATTAGTTTAGTAAGCCCAAAAATCTCCATTGGAAATCTGAAAGATAAGCCCTCTCTGTTGTGGTATGCCTAACTGGGGAGGGGATACTAATCAGTTGGCTTCCAGAATTCCCTGAGGGACCCTTGGACCCGGAATACTAGTATGTCAGCACATTTGTGGAAATAATGGGGAAAATGAAGACCAAAGACCGACTTGAACTTCACATTTCTTTGTTCTCATTACCCATTCCCTAAACCACAGGAGTATAAAACAAAAATGATCCTTTCATGTAAAATGGTTGGAATACTAACGTTTACTGAGTCTATTCCCACAATGCACAGAGGAGCTCTCATCTAGGTGTTGGTTGAATTTTACCATTTTTTTTCCACCATGAAAACCAATTTTGATAGTTTTTGAAAATGAAACCAATTTCTATTTCTTAAACTATAAGTCACTCTCAATTTTTTTTTTTGAAGATTTTTATTTATTTATTTGAGAGAGAGAATGAGATAGAGCATGAGAGGGGGGAGGGTCAGAGGGAGAAGCAGACTCCCTGCCGAGCAGGGAGCCCGATGCGGGACTCGATCCCAGGACTCCAGGATCATGACCTGAGCCGAAGGCAGTTGCTTAACCAACTGAGCCACCCAGGCGCCCGTCACTCTCAATTTCTACATTGAGCATCTGAAAATTACAAATTAATTTCCTTCTAGAATGTAAGTTCTGAAAAGAAAGAGGGCTTGCTTATCTTCCACAACAGCTGTAGCCACGGTGCCTAATACATGTGGCTGATAATCAATAAATATTTGTTGAAGGAAGAATAAACATGCATTTCAACTGACATAACATAGAAAGGATCTGGCATATAAGCATCTGGCGGAACTCTGTAAGGGAGATAAAAGAACAATTACTAGCTGAAGTACCTCATTCCTTACTCTTAAAAGAGCATAGAAAATTAGGAGATTGAAAATGGAGCCCGCCTCTATCTTGCACTCTCAAACTTTTGCTACAGCTGCCTGGCAAGGGCAGTTAGAAGATGCTCCATTCTTTATTTCTGGTGGGAAGCCACCACTCTCCAAAGCTGCAGGCAAAGAATACACATGTACTTCCTTCCAGTGTCCAGATCTATGCTGTCCAATATGGTAGCCACTAGCCTCACGTATCCATTGAGCACCTGAAATGTGGCTAGTGTGAAAGGAAATGCACTGGAAATGTAAAATACAAACCAGATTCCTCAAGAGCAGGACAGAAACCAGATGTACACAATCCCACTGATAATTCTTTTACATTAATTACATGTTGAAATGACAATAGTTTGGATATACTGGGGTGAGATATACTGGGGTAAACAAAATATATTACTAAAATTAATTTCACCCATTTCTTTTTAGTTCTCTTAATATGACCTAGAACATTGTTACTTATGTGGCTCACGTTCTATTTCTACTGGACAGTGCTAAACCAGATTGACAGTAAGAGAGTCTGAATACCACTAGAAGGAATATTCATGGAAAAAACAGCTGGATCTGATTCCTAATTTCTCAATCTATAATTGGGAAATAAGGTAGATTTTCTACACATATCAATGTATAGTCTCCCTTAAAGGCTCACAACAGCACTTGGAGGATAACACAGTAGCTTTGATTTCTAGATAAGGAAACTGAAGCACAAAAAGGAAGGCACTTATACAAAGTTACAGAGCTGGTAAATGGGAGGGCAAAACCCCGATGCAAAGTCAGCCTGGCTTCCAAATGCATGCACGCTCCAGTCACTCAGAGAGAAATTTCTTCATGTTCTAGAGGCTTAAATAAGGATGCCAACCATTTTTCCTGCCTTACCTTGCTGTGGGCTTCTCTTTGACACTCTATTCACCCTTATTTCTCCCAGCCACTAACCCACAGATCAAGAGAACCAAGTGAAACAGTGGTGGAAAAATTCAGAAAAATTACAGAGTGACATCCCATACCCTGCTATCTTGTAAAAAAGAACCAAGTTTTCCTAATTGGGCTTTTTAGCCTTTATAATTCAAAAGCTCTCCATCGTATCTGTCACCATTAGAATAACCCGCTACAAAGAAATTTACCTACTGGTTCACTGCTACCTGTGAGGTCACTAATTTGGGCAAGTGTTATTTCACCTGTTGTGAATTAGCTTACTTAGTTTCTTAGCAGCCTCCAGAGCTTCCTTTGCAGTGTCTGCTACAAAGAATCTTTGAACTCTGACTCCGTGGTCAGACATCAGTTTCTTGCTCTGGTATTCCTGCAGGTTCAGCCATCTTCGCGGGGTTAACTGAACTACCTAGAGAAATTGAGAGAGAGAGAGGTAAGAACACTTAAAAATAACAAGAAAAATAACAGGCAACACATGTAGCCAGTCTTACAGGTACCCTCAAATGACAATCAGCAACAGAGGTTTTTTTTAAAAGGAAAAAAAAAAACTACAAATTCTTCATGCTTGTTTTTCTAATCAAAAATGTTAAGGACAACTACACACACAACAAATGGATGCAGGTTTAAAGAAATGGTGAGAACTGAATAGGGTCTATCATCAAGTTAACAAGAATGTGCCAATGTCAATATCCTAGCTTTGACACTGAACTGAAACTAAGTAAGATGTCAACATGAGGGCAAGAGGGGGAAGGGTACATAGGACTGTTGCACTTCATTTGCAGTTCCCTATGAGTCTATAAGTATTTAAGAATAAAAGGTTATTTTTAAAAACGCTAAGAACTCAGGGCGCCTGGGTGGCTCAGTTGTTAAGCGTCTGCCTTCAGCTCAGGTCATGATCACAGGGTCCCGGGATCGAGCCCCGCATCAGGCTCCCTGCTCCGCAGGAAGCCTGCTTCTCCCTCTCCCACTCCCCCTGCTTGTGTTCCCCCTCTCGCTGTGTCTCTCTCTGTCAAATAAATAAATAAAATCTTTAAAAAACAAAAAACAAAACGTTAATTATATAGGATATGCCTCCCCCCATTATATAGGATATGCCTCCCCCCATTGCCACCCCAAATAAAGCTCATAGCATTATTTTAATAACTGTGTGCACATCGTTAATCATTGTAAGGTATCTCAGAAATTTTTTTAACACTTTGAGGTTCGACAAGCCACAGATTAATCCACTTCTTTACCATAGTTTTTAATAGAAGCTAGGCACAGTCATTATGTGTTTAATGATATTATCTCTTTCACACACCAAATTTGAGGATCATAATCTGAAACAATCATCATTAATTAAACTACTTCCTAAAAACTGCAACTTGTGTATTAAAGTAACTTTAAGCATCATGTAGAAGTGGTTTTCCAATATGTACTATCAGTTAGTTCTTAATCTGTGCTGAAAGAAAGTAATCAAAGAGCAGAACAACATGAACAAATAAATTCTTCTCATTTTATTCAGTAAAACCAAAATCATTCCTGATCAAATCTATACACCCCATTTTTAAAACAGAAAAAAATGAATATACCTAGTTTAAGCTCATTTCCAACCATGAGTCATGATGCAAAAACAAACACACACACACTACTCACAATAGGTAAGATAACAATGCCATTAATGCACAAACCAAAAAATCAGTCACACAACTTGATCACAAGATTGGTGGAGGAAAATCACCTGACACGCTTCCTAAGTGGTTTCTGTCAATGGCCTTGGTGGATGGCCAAGACAATATCACACAGACCATTAACAGGTTCACAGGGCTTTACGACATGGAACCATTAGGTTTCAGGACCTCAAATGTGTCCTTAAAATGGCACTTTCTTCTGGAATCTCCAAGCTACAATGCATTCATGGATCTCTTCTGGACCAGGGACATTCCAAGAAGGCTCCAGAATCTTAAAACTAAACTGGATTTTACTCAAGGGCAGAGAGTGTCTTCAACTTCTTTGTATTTTAAAGAAGAATGTGATGGTGCTTGGCATTTGGAAAATACTAGTTAGATGGCCAAATGAATAAGGCGGGCCTTTGTCCTTTTGTTCTCAACTACAGGTAATTTTTCATTTCCAGAAAGTGACTTTCTCTAAACTTTCTCTAAAGATAGAAAAGTAAAAGTTCTTCAGACCTTAAAAAAATAATAATAATCTACACACACTCGTAAAAACTCAAACCTCAACATAATCGAGCCTAAAGAAATCTCTCTGTTCCAGCCTTCCGAACACTGGTAATGATGTTTTAAATGTTGAAGTTATCTACACTTCATCTTCAGAAATAAATAATATTGGAGTCAAAATAAATTACCAGACAAGCTATGCTCACATCATATACTGTATGATTTATTAACTGTTTATGATTTGTTAATCTTACTTCTGAATTTTTAAGTCTTGATGAAACATTAGTAATTTGAAAAACACAAAATATCACACACGAACATACTCATTGACTTAAGTCTTAATAACACATCGTACGACAAATGTACCAAGAAAAATTCAAGTTTCAGGCATTTAGTAAAAGCTTCCTAATGAAAGAAAAGATTAAGCATGAGATATATACTATATTCTAGGACCACTTTTAAAAGGCAGATGGGGAAGGATCAATGGATTAAGTTTATGTTGACACATAAGCCATTAACAGAAGAAGAAAAAAAGAACTACAGTTTGAAAAGAGCATGTGAGAGACTAAAAACAGCCACTAAAAACAGTGTGGTCTGGTCAATTCCTTTTCATTAGAATACTGGCCGTATTAATTTTGGATATGTTAATGCAATCTGCTGCAAACTAATTGCAATTGATCCAAAGACCAGCTTCATAGACATATAATACAGATTGACCGTTTCTGCATTGACTCAGATGAAAGCCTGCTTAAAGTCTGTTGTTCTTAAATTGAAAACTAACACAGTGAACATAGTTCCAAGCCACAGCAGATACCCAAGCTATCACTCCACAATCATTTTACAGAATAATCATCTACCTTTGTTAAACCTAAGCTCAGAAGAGTAGGGTCCGTGGCTGGGTCTAAAACTTCATCAATTCAACTGCATTTACTAAGAATCTGTGGTATATCCAGAGAGGAAAAGGTTAAGTCTAACTCTGCATTTTCAGGGGGAAGAAAAAAAGGAGAGAAATTTACTAAGTGGATGGTGTCAAGTATGCTGGAAATGTAATCAACTGCTAAATCATAAAAGCAATAATATTTTAGAATAGATTCCTCTCCTATTATGGAGCATTGACCATGTGCTAGGCATTCTACTAAGCACTCATGTTATCTAACAGTCAAAACCATTGTGAAAAGTGAAGTATTATTATTTCTCTCTGCAACTGTTGTTAATGCAAACCAACCAATACCGCTAGTCTTCTTCCTTCTAGATACTTCCCTGCCTTAGATGAAGTTAGGTGCAGCTGTGTAACTAGTTCTGGTCAATAAATCATGAATATATATGGTGTAACTCATGTGGACAAACATTTGATTACCAACGTTTCTCCCCCTAAGTTCTCTCTCTCGACATGGGGAATGGGAATATTTATGTTGGCAGCTAACCTATCAGTTAGGGGTCACAGTGAAGACAGACACACTCCCAGGTCACTCACAATGAATGCGTAATGAAAAATAAACCTTTGTGGATTTCCAGCCACTGAGATTCTGGAGAATACTTCTGACTGTGGCAGAGCCTAGCCTATCTGTAGCATCTTGACTAATAAAACCATCTTACAGATCAGGAAACCCAGGCTGAGGGTTAAGTCACTGGCCAAAGATCACAGGCAGCTGTCAAGCAGCAAAATTTCTCTAATCCACACTGTTGATCCACTGAGTCATACTGTTGGCCCCCTGTGTTTATATTATGGTCCCACCACATTCCCAGAGGCCACTTGGTGATAAAGACTGAGACCAGGATAGTGAGATTGTGTTCTTCTCCTCAAAAAGCCAGAAGTCTGCCAGGAATGGAATTCTCATGAAATGCCGGCACAGTGCTTGTTAGGAAAAATGTAACTGCTTCAGACTTTGGGAGGGAGGTAGGGAGGTGGAGATGTCCTAAGACACCAGAATGGTAGAAGCAGTTTATTTGAACTCATAGGAAGAGCTACCTGTTAAAACCCTAGACTTGTATCTTCCCAGGGAATTCATGTACTCCGGAATGTGAGCAATGGAAAGAGTTTAAGGACCATTTGACCCAGTACCTTTCAATACTTTCTGCCAGTTACTTGCCCATTTGCCTTCAGGTCAATACCCAAGCTCTTTGCCAACTGACTTCTGCCTAAATTTGAGACCCCATTCAGAGACTGAACAGTGAGAAGAAGACATCAGGCTGCTTCTTCCTCTTTCTGAGTCAGGCTTCAGGTCCCCCCAGAAAGCCCTTCCACCGTAATTCTAGCTCCCACTGTCTGCCCCACCATGACTCCTGCACTCATCAGCTGGCCCCAGACTCTGATAACACCACCTCCTTCCACCCCTCAGGCTCAGAGAGGATTCCTTTTGTTGCCATTCTCTGGGTTGCCTTCCCAGTCCCTCTTCACCTGCCAAGAGTTCTAACACCTTTGTCAGTAACTGTCTCCCCCATCAAATCTATTAAACAACCTGGTGCTCCACAGAGCCTGAGGTGCCCCCTTCAAGGAGTGGAAGGGCAGTGGCAGTGGCCCACTTATGAAGGTGACTTTGGGACCCCCCTCCGAGGCAATTTCTCAGGCAGTCACATGTTTCCTGTACTGGGGTTCCAGAGTATGGAAGGACTGGTGGGGACCAACCTCATTTTACCGTCAGGAAACCTGAGGCCTAAAGATGGGAAGTAACCTGCCTAAGGATCCTCTAGTGAGCCAGAGGCAGGAGGAAAACTAGACTAATCCCCATTTTCTGTCCTTCTTTCATACAGATTTTGGCAAGTGACCACATTAGGAACAGCATCATGTTCTCAAAACAGCTGGGGTGGGTGGGCACCTGGGGTGAGTTCCATCCGGATGTTCATGCCGACCTTTCCAGGGCTCCCTTCCCTTCCATGTTTCTTTGCTGGAGCAAGCATTCCCAAGCTTGGACGGAAGTGGGAAATGCAACTTAAAAGAAAAGCACGGCATAAGGATTTAAGGGCCTGTGGGAACAAGGGAGCCGAGGCAGAAGAAAAAGAATGAAAAATGAGGGGAAAGACAAAGAGAGCCAAGAGATAAAAAGACAATGACTAAGCAGGCAAAAATTCATAAGAAAACTCAAAGCACAAAATTAGACAGCTACAGAGAAAAAAAAGACACGACCGAGAAATCATCCTTCGCCCCATGGTTTTAAAATTAGAGGTGTAGAGATTACTGAAATAGCAGCATAGGAGGAGAAAAATCAATAAAGGGAGTAGAGAAAATGTCATTGAGCTGGGCGCCCCCCCAAAGGGAGACTCGGTGAGCCACATCTGCCCACTGGCTCTGCGCGCCCCCTCGGTCTTTCTGCACGCAGCCTGATATGCTCCACAGCAAAGCTTCTTCCCTCAGGAAGGTAGCAGAGTCGAATCTTAGGAAGAGCTGTGGACCCACTAGTAACCAGGATAATAGAAATTAAAACAAAAATGAAGGTTTCATGATGTTACTGGTGAAGGTATGGTGAAATGCACCTTCCCCACACACTACCCATGCAAAGAGAACACCAGTGTGACCACCTTCAAAACCAATCTGACAGCACTGATGAAAACTCAAACAACCACCGTTCAACGTTCTGAACTGGAACATCTCCTTTTGGGTGCTTAACCTAGCGAAACATGTACTAGGGATATGTACCAGGATCTTGTGTACAGTGTTGTGTATAATAAAGAATAAAGTTGGACGGTAATCTAGATGCCTAGCAAATAGGAAATAGGCTGAACAAACCACAATGCATTCTAACAATATGAAGCATTCAAAATATCTGTGGCAACACAATAGCACCCAGTATGTGGTCCCCTACATCCTCAGTTCTTTTGTAGGTAGGGTGCCAAAACTCTTAAGCAACCACATACAACCCTCCAGGACCCTTTTCCTTGGCTGCGAGGTCCTGGGAGCCACATGTGGAGAGGGTAAAGTGACGGGGCTGAAGCAGCCTGGATTACTGACTTACTGAAAAGACTGCTGCCTTGGCCCTGGAGTCACCAGACCCACATTTGCATGAATGAGAAACCTTTGATGTGTTTACCACTGAAATCTTGGGAATAACTTGTAATCGCCTCATTGACTAGCCTAGACTGGTAAGTATGAACGTCCTAACATTGATTATTCTCCAAGGCATATTACTGAAAGAAAACAGCCAACTTCTTTCAATATTTAAAGTAGAATAACATTTATATGTCTGACACACATGTCCACACACAAAGCAACATTCTCTATCTTTTAAGAACAGGTACAGGTATAAGTACATGTACAGGGAAAGGTCCAAGTGAAGTTCACCAACCTCATGCCAGTAAACTTGAGGAGGACAGACCAGAAATATGGCAATTAAAGGGAGATTTACCCTAATCTATAATTTTTAAGACAATTCTCATAGAAAAACATTCATTTATTATTTGTGCAATGAAAATCAATCTATTTAGAAACAACATTGAGAGGAAGTAATCAAACCTAGGCTTTAACCCAACTGCACAGCCTGGAGCATCTATTAACTTGTCTTGGAAATGAAGGGCTTGCACCCTTACTTCAAGGCAGCAGAATTCTCCAAATGTGGTGTGCAATCAAGGAAGGGGGAGGGCAAAGGCATGCATTCTCTGTTACATAGAATGACCACCCCTAATATAAACTCCTGCTGTGAGATAGGAAGAGGCTCTTAAACCTCATTTCAAGCTCTCAACAGCAATGACGACAGTGGAATACAAACAAGGAATTAGCTATAAACTCAGAGGAAAATATATTCCCCTTTCGTTGCAAGCATGGCAAGAAAGGCAGATGTTCAGTGGGCTGTGGCAGGCCAAAAGTTGGTATGTGTTTGTTATATTTTAGTTTTTGCCAATGTTATTCTGTATGTAAATTAGCACCCATAAATCTACCTTAGTCACGTTACCTAGGAAATAGTAGGCTTCAAATAAACGTGTTGGTGCACATGAAAAGACAGATATAACTCAATGTGTCTCGATATGGGTATCACAAAATAAAAGACCTGCTTGCTTAAAACAGGCTCTGATGAAGATGCCACTTCACTATCACTCTGTATAAGAGATTCAGTGGAATCCTGTTTATAAAAGGAAAATTATAATAGCAGCAATAATAATAATAATAATAATAATAATAATAATAATAATGGTACTTTTCTGCTTAATCCTGGATGCAATTCTATCAACTCCTCCTTCAGAAAGACAACATGCTAAAAACACAGATAAAGAAAAGCAACATCGTGTTAGAAGCCTAAGCCTATGGAAAAGAAAAAAATGACGTCAGATGTGGAAGAAAGCGTAGGAACCTGTGTACAGACACTTTGTTACAGTTTACTGGATGTTCGGGCTAAAGTGGGGGGCCTTTATTTTGAGTCACCTTTGGAAATACAGCATCCTTTTTATCTAGAACTGGAATGCTCCTGACCCTTCTCCATTTAGGTGACCCCCATTTTGCACTGTGTAAGGAAATGGATTAACCAATTACTTAGTGCTCTGTGGCTGAGTCTGTATGCTCTAGCAGGTGCACAGGGAGACCATGATCACTTACAAAATGGAGGAAACTAACAGGCCCATCCTCATAGGCTGCTCTGAGGGTTAAATAAGTAATATGTGCAAATCTCCTGGAATAGTGCCCAACAGACCATAAGTACTCAAAAGAATGTTTTGCCATTATTCTTTAATGCAGAAGTACAAAGGGAGAGAGAAAGTATAACATGGAGACAGTGAACAATCCCTAAAATAAAAATAGTAGGTGATCCCATAAATGATAAAGAAGTGCTCACAGTGTCCTGCTGTTTGCTTTAAATGCATCTGGGGAAGTATTTTTAAACTCTAATAGTGAAATCTCTATACTTAAATCACTCAACAGTCACAGAAAAAGAAAGGACAGTAATTTACAAAAGGAAGGACCAAAGCTCACACTTAGTAAGCAAATGAAAATGTGCCATTTGAGCTAAGTACCTTGACTTTCCATCTCATTTGAGCCAGGGTAACTCCCACCTCACAAATGAGCAAATGTGAGGGTCAGAGAGATTAAGTAACTTGTCTAAGGCTACTCAGCCGGATAAGTGATTCAGGATTTGAATCAAAGTCTAAAAAACCCATGGGCTTTCTATTATTCCAAATGATCGACTGATTGATTGATTATTTTGGGGGGAGTCAGTCTGTGAATCCAAATCAATAAAAAAGACTTGGAAGGACACAGACAAAAACCACACTGCCACTCCCAACCTAAAAATACAGTGTTCCATGTAAAAGGAGGGAAGACAAGGCAGCAGACACAGTGAGAGTTAACAGAGGGGGGGCCCTGCAACAAACGGTGCGGACGGAATGTGCGGCTTCTCGAGAGCCGGGGGCTGGAGAAGCAAAGTCAAGTTTCCTGATGAAGAGGAACAAGAGTTAGGCTCTCCTTTACACAAGAGCAGACTCAGATCAGACGAGGAGCCCAGGCCACTTCTGTTCCTCGGGCACTGTGTCTCTGACAGCAACACACCCATCTGCCTGAAGACCCCACAGTAAGGAGGGGGCAGCATCTGTTAAAAATAAATAACCTGTCCTACCAGGAAGGAAATGAAAGTTCAACTTGCAGACCATCCAGAAACTGGATCATAGTGTTTATGATTAGGATTAATGCTTCTTGGGGTACCCTGACAAAATCTTCTATTTTTAAACCAAACCGAATCCTAGCTGACATGCAGCAGTGCCATGAAGTTACAGAAATTCTACTATACACTTGACAAGCATTACCTCATTTAATTCTCCCAACAGCCCTACAAGGAAGAAACTGATAGAAGCCCATTGTACAGATGGGCAAAGTAAGGCTCAGAGAAGCGAAGTGTTGCTAAGACTAAGAGACGTTTAGAGGCAGGGCCATTTTTCAAATGCAGGTGTGCCTGACTCCACAGTCTGCTCTTCAGTGAAACACTAACGGTGAATGCCCCCTCCCCCCACCCCCAGTCCCCAAAAGTGGGTCCTGAGCAATGAATGGGGCCGCAGGAGAAACAGGAGGTGGTGTACAGATTTCAGTGCAGGAAGGTAAGGAGCTGTCCTGAATATGAGGCTGGAGGGAAAAATGGGAAGCTCTGAATGAAAGGCTCCTAGATGGGTTTCACTAAGTCAAAAGAATTAAGATTCTCAGAGATACCGCCTTGTTCTTTTTATCCTAGGTTCAGCAGAAAAGCAGCCTGTTTTTTTAAGGAGCAAAGAAATGTAAAACTCTTTGTAGTAAGGACAAATGCCCAAAGGAGAGTTCATTCCATAACTCTGTACTGCGGCTATGCCAGCAGCAAGAAAGAAGGGAAGGGAAAAAAATACAACCTTGATAAACATTAGCATATTAACACAACAGCAGAAACAAATGTATAAAAGGCACTAAAAATAGTGAACAGCATCATTTCGAAAATGCCTGCCCATCCCCTAGTGTAGAGGGTGCTAGGTCGACTATGTTGCAGAGGAAAATCACCTGAATTTTATATTGTGAACAGAAGCAGGCAGGATTTATTTACATGAAGAAAGAAAACAAATTAAGGTAGAGTAAACATATACATGCTCCTACCAGGGAAACCGGCAGAATCTGTACTTTGTTCATTTATTTGAACAGTTCTCCACTGGGCATTTATAATACGGTCATAATATAAGGTCTACTGGTCATCAGCACAGAAAGGTCTTTTGCTGTCACAGAGCTCAGGTCCTAGGAGGGGAGGCAGGGGAGAAGGACATGAACACAGAAGGGGAGAATGTACTGACAGAGTGGGAAGTGCTCTGGAGGAAATAACACACATGAGGAATTATGGAGGCAAAGGGCACACTGTGAGGTGACCTGAGAGCAAATGCCATCTGCGCAAAGACCTGAAGACAGAAAGGAGACAGGCACGTGAAGAAGCTGGGGAGAAACCTAGCAGGCATGGTCCAAGGCCCTGTGGCAGGAAAGGGTTAGTAGGGGCAGGAGCTAGGGGAGACTAGGTCAGAGAGGAGGAGAGAGGGAAGCAGGGACCAGACCATGAAGGTGCTTGGAAGCTGCGGTCCAGAGTTTAGATTTTATTCACTCAAAGTTTTAAGCAGGGGAGTGAGATTGAGTTCACATTTTGGAAAAGTCACTCTGTTTTCTTCTGTGTAGAGAAGGGAACCAGTTACAAGAGCTGCGTTAAACCAGCCCAGAGTCAGCCACCTTTTTCTCTAAACAGCAGAATAGAAATAGTAAAGAGTAAAGAGCCAAATAGTAAATCTGGCTTTGAGGCCTGAGAGTCTCTGCTGCAACTCCAACTTTGTCGCATAAAGCAGGCAGAGATAATATATAAATGAATAGGCATGGCTGTGTTCCAGTAAAGCTTTGTCTGCAGAAACAGTTTTGGCTGGTAGGCCAGTTTGCAGACCCTCAACTAAATAACAGAGAAGCACAGTGGAGGTAGAAACGGAGAAATGAAGGGGTTCGGGATATAGTTTGGTGATGAAGCAAAGCTTACTCATGAATTACATGTGGGCTTTAAAGTAAAGGGGAATCTAGTATTAGATACAAACACACACACAGACACACACTTGACACAGTTCATATGAACCTAGTGAATTTTATATACCTGCTAGCTAAAAAGGAAGCATTTCCTTAGCAACAATCTTAACCTTGGATTTTCTGCCCAAACTGGCCTTTGCATCATGCGTAATTTTTGAGAGTCCCATACATCATTCCACCACATCAGAGCTCCTGGGTTTTTGATCTTGCAACCATCTTCCATTATTTACTATTAATTCCAGTGGGCAACATGCAAACTGCCCTGCTTTAGCCCTATCTTGCTACACTGGCCCATCTGCAGCTTCTTTCCAAGGAGAAAACACAAGGCCTCCCTTGATTAAAGAAACACCATGTAGGAGGAAGGACGGGAGGGAGGGAGAGAGGGAGGGAGGAAGGAGGGAAAGCAGGCAGGCATAAAGATTATTTTGAGCTGAGGATACCAGAAAAGCAGACACAAGAAAAACTCTCTGCTCCCCTTCTCCCTCCACCCAAAACGGCAGGATGATTCTTAATCACGGGACGTAAGTCTACACTCTTAGTCCAGAGACAGCATCATAGGAGTCACTATAACAAACTTTACCAATCCTTATCTTCCATTAGCATTCCCCTAGATTTACCTTCCTACAGTTTGTTGCCCCTAGGAGCTCAAAGTCCTTTTCCTTTGGCTTAGCACTTCTCTGCAAATTTACTGTTCTTGTATTAAGATGCGACATAGACCCAAGTTCTGACTACCCCTTTGAGTCACGGATTAGTGAGTTTTCCCAGGGGAATGTGTACCTATTAATAAACTTGTTTCTTTTTCTCTAGTTACTCTGTCATTTAGTAGACTCATTTGCAGGACCTTGGCCAATGAACCTAAGATGAGTAAAAGGAAAAAGTGTTTTCCTCGTCTACATATACAAGTTGTCATAGCCAAAGTTTAGAAGGTGACATGTCAACTTTAGGACAGTAACTCTGTTAGAGAGTCAGAGAGGGCTATGGGTTTGAGGAAGGGGCACCAAGAGACTTCAGCATTATCAGTTACGCTTTACATCTTTTACTAAAAATGATCTGAGCAAATACAAGAAACAGCAATATTTAAAACTTCTTCATCCTGGACACACGGATGACTATGACATTAATCTCAATATTCTGCTTTTTCTCTAAATAAAAATAATTGTACACTTAGTGTAATAAATTTAGTAACTATACAATTCCATAAAGATGGATTTACTAATCGATAAAATGAAAAAAATAAGGTATAAAATACAATTTCAATCAGAAAAAAACAGAAAATAAGATCTGGAAGAACCCTGAGATCATGGCAGGCCAAGAGCTCATGACGAGTAACTAAGGCCTTGAGGCATTACTACACCTGCTACCAAGCTGGCAGCGCCTTGCTCGACAAGCCAGCGTGAAGAGTCCATCCACATGCTTAGGCACTGCCCTTCCAGCACACCAATACCACATCTTTGTAGAACACGTGAGCTCAGGGAAGGGGTAGTAGACACTGGTTTTTGTCTATGGACTGCCTAAGGTTTCGGCCAAGTGCCTTGGCCTTAGGACAGTTTTATGTTCATAAAAATCTGGCTTTTGCTCACTTATGGCAAAAATGAATAACTCTGGAAGTTATATCCTGAAAATTATGTCTGTTTCATCCCATAAAAATGTGTGTGTGTGTGTGTGTGCGCATGCACATGCACGTGTATGCATGTGTGATTTCTTCAATTCACTCCAGTGAATTCTGTTACCAAAGAGTCTCTCTGGTAATAAAAGGGGGTTTAAGATTCTAAGAATAGTCTCAAGTATAGTGCTAACTTGAAATCAAATTCAAAAGAATACAATAAAAGAACAGCCATGAGCTCAATCTTGATCAATCTGAGGCCATTAATTGCTCAGTTAACCCCAGCCATCCATTTTACACATTTACACATGCATTAGAGCAGACTATTACTCTCACTATTTATGAGGGTCAGAAGGGAAAATACTACATATTTTTCCTCAACCACATTAAACAAAAACATCATCAGTATGAAAAGACCTACAGGGGTGTTTTTCAAGTTCTCCACCTGGAATGAGCTTGTGATATTGAGCAAGTAAAACACAGCTATTAATAAAACAGAGTACCCAACCTTCCAGGATTGCTGGGAGGAAACATACATGTAAGGTATGTGATAGGGCTTTGGCATACGTGTGTTCAACACAGCCATGACAATGGGTCAAATATGACATCTCAGTGCATCAGATCTAGCTCCTTCATAGTAGAGCTCTGCGCCCTTCCTTCCTCCACCCCCTTCAGTTCCCAATTTGTTAGCCCTCCTTAAATTACTCCCAGAAGTCCCATCCAATAAATTCAGGAAAAGCTTGCAAGGGGCAGACTTTATTTCAATCTGTTCCCACTCATGTTCCTTCTAACAATCTAATAGTGCTTAATAGTTCAGGATACATTTGAGTTTAATGGGATTTACCTGATAGAAATAGACTTCTCATCGCTTCTTTATAGTGGCAGTTTTGAGCGACCTAGCTAACTCAATCTCATAGGTTCGCCTGTCACCCTGGCATGCTGAAGAAATGACTCAAGAGAGTAGTAAATGAGTGACCTTTGCTGGAGAAATTCCTGAGACTGTCTCTTTGACATTTTGAAGGTTTGTTGTACAGAATGATAATTGGTGTCTGCAAGGTTCCAAGTCCACTATTTGTGTTTAGAAATTGATTCCATTCTTGTTGATGAATAAAATATTGCCACTATGAAAAACTAGATCTTAGAATTTTCTATTAAGAAAGGTGACAACATTATAGAGAGTATCCCTTTTTTCACATTTCCACTGTCAGAATCCCCATTTACAGAAGAAATTACAATCTCGAGTATTAAATCCCATTGCCCTCCTCAATACTCTACATATAATGTCCTAGTTATGAAAGAAAAGTGAATGCCAAATCTTTCAATTCACATTAGTCATCTCTTCTCTGGCAATAATTTGAGTTTCTTTAGCCGGAGTGGGGGAGGGAGAGAATCACAAAATCTTACTTACATCTGTGCAAATAAACCACAGAAGTTAAGTTCAAGGCAAGCTTTCAGAAAACTTGATAACATGAAAATGAAACTTCAAAATAATCCCTGAAAATAGTGTAGGGTACATGGCATTCACCATCCTCCAGAAAACTTTTGAAAGAATTACTGTCATTCATTTGAAAAAAACACTGTAATGATAGAAAAATCCGAAAAGCACACACAGACAAGAGGACAATCTGACCCTTGGAAAACAGACAATCTGACACTTTACATCCAAGCAGCAAAGAAAATAATATTCTAACTGTAGCATATCCTCTTAAAATTGGGAGATTCAATAAAAGCAAAGAAATCTCAAGAATGTTTAATCCTCATGGTTTTTCTTTTAGAAACCTACAGTGAAATGCTGTATGATATTACTACAATTTAACAACTGGTCCAAACCAGAAGTTAACAGAGAAAATGAGACACAAAAAAACAAAATATGGCATTTGCTCGGTAATGTCCTGATGACAGGTTCAGGAGCCAACAGTGAGAAATGGGCCTAAGAGGGAGAGGTGAAGACTCAGGCTGTCTTTGCCCCAGCCACTTAGGGCAGGTGAACTTTCAACCTTGTTTACTTAATGTTAGATGAGAATATGAACCACTACAACCTTACAAGGTTGCTGGAAAGTAAAATAAAAGATTGCTGTAAAATCCGTTTTCAATGTGTCTGAGATCAAGAAGCAACCCCAGAGGCAAGAAATGCTACCACAGTGGAAATATGGTATTCCATTACTTTCCAGCTAGCCAGATCCAGCCAGCATCCAATGACTACCCAAGGATAAATAGCCTAGTATCTCCTCTCCTGAGGACTTCCTCTGTTTCTATGAAGGCAGACAGTCATCTAAAAATTGATCTCTATAGATCCTGCTATTGTTGAGGCACTAGACCTTCCCAAGACAGAGGAAATATCCCCAAGGAAATGCTGCCATACTGAAGTCTGGGGAAGTAACCTGACACCTTGTGACCAACCCCCAAGAGCAATCCACTGGACACGAAGAATCACCTACTCCACAGGGCCAGACATAGTGCCAAGCAAAGGGGAGATACAGGAAGGAAGAACACGAGATTGGAACAATACATTTAAACAAATTATTCATGGCAGCACTGGGGAAAATAATAAAGAAGGCAGTGGGTGCCTGGCAAACCAGAAATTGAGAGGAGTCCCTGAAGAACTGCAGGTGAATAAGAAACAGAATGAAGTAGAATCCCGCAGCTAAAAGAGCACAGGATAGGACTGTACCAAAAGTGGAAATAGCTCTGGTTATATTTTAAACCTGAAAGCTAGAGACACAGAGAACAGAGGAGGCACCAAGGCAACATCAGGATGACCGATGTAGCACAGGGTATGTTCCTAGACAAAACCAGTAACTGTGGGGCATGGGGGCTCAAGAGATGACACTGTGCCCCAGGCGACCTCTGACACATGGGGAAAAGCCCAGTTACTGGCACCTACCACATGGCCACACCCTCTGTACCTCTCCCACAGTTACTGATGCTGGGCTGCTATAAGCACAGTAAAAAGAATGATTAAACAATGGAGGCCCATCAACATCATCAAAGAGAAGCAAACAGAAGAACTAACACCTGAAGAAAAAAGATCATGGAGGATACAATACAAAACCACTTTGAAAAGTATAATAAATCAGAGAGATGTGGGAAGACATTATATCCACCAAAAAATTAACTACAAATCTTGAAATTTTAAAATTGATCATTGAAAAAAAGGGAGAGACAATGTTGAAAGTAGAGGGAATATAATCAGAAAACAAATCAGTGAGCTAGAAATTAAAGAAGGAAGGTTCATGGTCATTTATTTGGGCAATACATAATTTTGCTTTCCTCAGTTAGAGATTCTCAATACATGTCTTACTAAAGTAAGTCCTGAGAAGTCCAACCATTAAAAAAAAATGTAACTATATTTTATACAGTTTTCCCACACTTGGGCCCTATTAGTGATGTGCCAGTTCTTAAGCTATTATTTTTCCCACACTTGGGCCCTATTAGTGATGTGCCAGTTCTTAAGCTATTATTTTTTTTTATCAGCTCCCAAACCTCTCTACTAGGTGCTCACCGCTTGGTGGGCTGAAACTCTGCAAATTACTTTCTCCATTGCCAGCCGGCTTCCCACTAGGTTCCGCTAATATGAGGCACCACTGGGAGACTAACAGGCTGGAGGACAGAGAAAGTATCTGCTCCTTGTGGTTTGCCTGGTGTTCTATCATCAGAGCCCCAGCCACAGCTCTTCATCCTAGCGAGTAGCAGTTGCTTCCAAGAGCAGTTGGGTGCAGTTTATAGGTTCTGCCAGCATTCCTGGACCAGCTTCAGAGCCATGGGAACCAGCCAGGCACTGCCTCTTACTTCCTTAATGCTCCGGGTTCCCACTCTGCAGAATGCCCCCTTCCATGTTTTTCAAGCCCTACGGGAGCCCCAATTGCTTCCAATCTCTGCTTGAGTCAGAGTTCTATTTGCCTTCTAATACTTCCTTAATCAATTCTCTAGGTTATAATCCTGTTAAAATAACTAGTGTAGTTTCCATATTTCTGACTAGACCCCAAACGATAAAAGCAGGAATAGAAAGGAAAGTATGAATACCGAGCAATTTAGTCAATGCTTCTCCCTGTTTCATACATTCTAACTTGTAATTAATATATACTTACAGAACTAAGACAACACCTCCATCCAGCAAACACTTGTTTTGTTCAAGAATGAATGCCCAATACCTAAAGCACCCCAAGACACATAGTAGGTACTCAATTCAGTTTTTTATTGAATGAATGCATGTATGAATGTACAAGATGGACAAAGGCAGATCTGCACCCAAAGTCTTTCAGGATGACAGCTGGAAGGAATATTTTGATAAGTTATTTGGGGTGAATGGATGAGATGCCCAGAAGGGCATGTTCAATCAGTTACAGAGGGTCACTAAACTCAAATCTAAGAAAAGGAATCTAGTTGACTACAGGGCTTTTTGATGAGCGAAATACAAGTTTGGGGACAGAGTTAATTGTTGTACACAACACAGGAGAAGCTTCTCAGTCTGAGGGGAGAAGGCTGAGAGAGAAAGAGGAAGAGAAAAGAAGGAACAAGAGACACACCTCACAAGAAAGTCTGAGGTAGGCTGTCATGGGTTTGCCAAGCCTCAACATTTCCCCTCAGCATAATCCACTTCACTGATGCTTTGGCATAAGAACGTTCTTTCTGCCAAATATAAAGAGATACTGAGCCCTACAGTAAGTTATGCATTGGCATGAATAGACATTATGATGTTTCCTAGTATCAAATACATGTCGTTCTTCATCAAGTCTAGATGTCCAGCAATTCAACTCTGTCACTAACTCCCAGAGTTAGCACAGACCCCACAATTTAAGAGCTCAGCCCCACAAAATGACCCCCACTTCAGACACCAGCTGCAAATGGGGTTCTTTGGCTACCCACACCTCTTCCCAGCCAACTACAAATGCAGGGGTTCCCATGAACACTTCCTCAAGTTCAATAATTCATTAGGATAACTCACAGAACTCAGGAAAGCATTTCACTTACAATTAACAAAGATACAATTCAGCAACAGCCAAATGTAAGAGATACAGAGGGCAAAGTGTAGGGTATAGCACAGAGCATCTCTGCCCTCTCTGGATACACCACCCTCCAGGCAGCACTGAGATGTGTTCACCAACCTGGAAGCTCCCCTAATCTCCTTGTTTCAGAATTTAAATCGAGGTTTCATCACACAGGAATGACTGATTAAATGACTGCCCACTGCTGACTGAACTCCATCATCTCCAGGACCCCGCCCATACCCAGAGGTGGGGTGACGGAGGGGACTGAAAGTTCCAACCTTCTAAGCTCCCCCTGCCAATTCCCAGAAACCATCTAAGCTGTTTAGAGAGCATACACTCACGTGTGGCTGAAGGTGCTCATTACAAATAACAAAAGACATTCCTACCACTCAGAAAATTCCAAAGGTTTTAGGAGCTTTGTGTCAAAGACCAAATACATATTTTTCTATTGTGCCATGTATCATGTGATAGAAAAGTCAACTTTATGGGGATTATAGCAGTCCCTTATCCTGCAACCCTAAAGACACAAAAGATAAGTGTTATGATACAGCCATGAAATGTGTCTTGCGCTTGTTAAGAAAGGATTCAGAGTACTGTAAGTATATAAGGCACAATGCTCTATTTACTATAAAGAAGTGGAACCAGTTTTATGAAGCACACGTGAAAAATCATTCCTAATTACCCATTCTACATATTTTTTAAAAATGTTAATACAAATTCTAATTGCACTGTATTGTTCATATTATTTGTAAGAAACATAAAGGTCTTAGTTACAAATGTATTAAGAACAGAGCTAGAGAAAATCATGTTGTCAAAAAGAAAACCACAGGTCCAAAATGGCATTACTTGGGCCAGGCCAAGTCACCAAACCAGGGCTTAATACCTATCTACAGTTTCAACCTACCGAGGAATAAGTCTTAACCTGTCCATCACGCATTTTCTGAAAAGCACCAATTATGTTATCTGTCACATGGACCATCTCCATCCTCCAAAGGAAGATGAGGTATTTTGCATAAAAAGACCTCCTATCCTTTGCCACTAAGGGAAGGTGATCTTGCATGAAACAATCCTTTCTTTTCTTTTGCTTATAACTTTCTTGCCCCCCCCCCATAAACATCTTCCATTTTGGACATCTCTTAGGAGCACCCAGCTATTTGCTAGATGAGAGGCTGCCCAATTCATGGATCCTTTAATAAAGCCAATTAGATCTTCAAATTTACTTGACTGACTTGAGTTTTTTAACAATGTAAAATGTAGACATTGGTGATTCTGTTACATAAAAAGATAAAATACTGATAGCCAAAAAGATGAAACATAGAATACAATCAATTTCCTGTCTTTGGAAAACCATTAGAATAAAAAGATATTGATATGAACGCTACAAGCATTTAGTGACAATGACTGTGCAGGATAAACAGCTTAAATGTGGTTTTGTAGGAAGGTGTCAAGCTAAATGTCCATTCATTTGCTAAGCCTTTCTTGAACTTTTACATATTTTACTAGAAGTATCTGACATGTAAAGATAAATGGCAGTCTTTGTTCTCAAGGCATTCCTAGGGGCAAGGATGAAAGACGCATAGCACTTGTGCCAGTCTTCCCTGAATCTGAATTTATGACAGATATCACTACTCAATCGCCTTCATTGACCCAAAGAATAGCCTTAGGCTCAAAATCCTCATCACACAGGGCTTCATTGGATACCACCAATACGAGCTGAAACGCCAGGTAAAACCTACTTGCCTAGTGTCTTCATCAACTCCTGCTGTTATAACAAACCACCACAGATTGGGAGGCTTAAACAAGAAACATTTATTTCTCATAGTTCTGGAGCCTGGCTGCCAGCATGGTTGGGTTCTGGCAAGAACTCTCTCCCCAGCTTATAGACAACCGCCTTCTTGCTGAGAAAGGGATCCTCTCTCTACTTATAAGGCCACTAATCCCATTCACGAGGGCTCTATCCTCATGACTTAATTTCCTCCCAGAGGCCCCACCTCCAAATACCATCACATTGGGGAATAGGACTTCAACGTAAGAATTTGGGGGGGAACATAAACACTCAGTCCATAGCACCTAGAACACTAAGTCTTAATCAACTCTTCTGAAAATACAATACAAAGGCTTTAGTATTCTGTCTCCCCATTTACGCACTGTCTGTAGCTGCTTTGGGGCTACAACTGCAGAGCAATCACAACAGAGACCAGATGGCTGAAAAATCTAAAATATCTACTATCTGGCCTTATAAGAAAACATTTGCTGACCCCTGTCCTATATTTGAGAGATGGGGAAAAACTCCTCTGGGAGTCCAGAGGAGGAACCTGCATTCTTATGCCTTCCTACGTCAGCACTGAGAGTCCCACAGGAGAGATTTCTACCTCAGTAGCTAAGTGGCTTCCCAGTGCAGATACAGTAAGACATTGCTTTAAGTCAAAACAACCTATGGATTTTGATGAGCCTCTCTGACTGTCATCAGCCTGCCAGCTCGAAGGCCTTTTCTCATCAGTCCAGATCATGGGAGAAGAGGATGAAGACCTGGTCTACTTTAAGAGGCACACAGCACAAGGGAAGGGAGTGGAAGATGCTGGTTATGCTATTTTATCTCCCAACTGAGAAGATGCAAAATAGCCCATGGATTAAGTCAGCCTGTGATTCCATGACAGGAAATAAAGATGGAACATTTCATCCAGGGACTACCAAATCCAAGTTTTCAGCAAACTGCCACACAAGCGTAGCTTACGTGAGAACAGTTCCTTCTCTAAATTACAAAGGTGAAAGCAGCATAAGAAGCTCCAGATTGTAAATTTCATTTTTCTAAGCCATTCCATGGCAATTCCAGAAATGCTCCTTCTCCTCACACTAATATCATTTTTATTATCAGAATATCTCAGGAGTAGACACTAATTTTCATGAATCCTCACCTATTTTAAGTACTGAAAGTCTGTGTCCCATTTATTGATGGGGAAAGACGACTATGAGTAGATTTCCCTAGCTCCCTCTCATCAATGAACAGCAATAGACCCAGAAGCGGCAGCACCAGCTTTTTCCCATACAACACTTGCCTAACTCAGCTTATCAGATACAAGGCCTTTAAAAAGTCTATTCACATTTATAGGCGTGACTTATAAAATAAACTATATACGCACACACCCCACCCAGAACTGGCAAGAGTGTTTTCTTCGAAGGAAGGGCATGACGGTGGGAGAGATGTCATTTTTACTATAAGACCCTATGTGTATCTTTTAGAATTCTGTACCAAGGGAATAAATTACCTTTTCAAATAAATAGTTTTCTCCGGAAAAACCTTTCCAGATTCCCTAAATCAGGGGTCAACAAACTATAGTCAGTTGGACATATCTTCCCACCTGCCTATTTTTTGTAAAGAAAGGTCTACCGGAACACAGTCACACCTATTCATTTACATTTTGTCCAGGGCTGCTTTCACACTGCAATGACGGGGTGGTTACAACAAAGTATGTAAGGCCCGCAAGCCTGAAATATTTACTATATGGTCCTGTACAGAAAGTTTGCTGACCCCCACCAAAACCCATATCAGCACTCCCCTCCCAAGCTAAATTTTCTCCCTATGGTCCACCATATGCCCTCTCAGCATCTCTCAAAGTGCAATTGTGTATTCATGTAATTCGTTAACGTCTAGCACATCCTGTGAGACGATAATGGTCTCCAAGGCAAAAACCATGCCCGATACATTCACAAATGCATCCCCATGCCTGTACAGTCCTGGCATGGAAGAGGTGTTTTATAAGTATTCCCTGAACAGTAGTTAATTAATTAGATATAAGGACCACTGATAAAATGACTCTCGATCTAAAACTGGGGTCACTGACTTGCATTTATGGCAGACAAACAACTGTGGTTCTCATGACAGTAAAATATATTAGACAAGGCCAGGCATTCCCTGGACTAACAGTTCACTAGTCACGTTTCTAGAATTATACAGGTATCGGCCCATCTGCCCATCATTTATCCCTAAGACTCCAAAGCGGAGAAGTTTCTCTCTGCATTCTGCCACATATTATCCACAAATGGTCCAACGAGGAAGTACAAAAACAGACCCTACAGAGATGCACTTCAGAGCATATATACTGAGCACCGACTATGTGTCAGGCAGCATACTGTAAGGTGGTTACAATCATGGACTCTGGAGACAGAGACCTGCTTTTGAGCCCTGGCCCCTGTACAATAATAACCATGACCATACATAAGAGATGACCAGGGAAGGCAACTCCATCCCAGTGTGTTCACTTGGAAATAGCAAGGTAGGAAAAAAATTATCCCTAATTGTAGACGGCAAACTGAAGTACAAGGATATTAAAAAGTTTTTCCAAGATCTCAAGGATTCAAACCAACCTTATGGGCCCTGTGACCTTAATAATCACTATACTGTCAGGTTATCATCTGTCATCAGTGAGAGCCTTCCTTTGAAGCATGTATCACAGTACCTAACACAACACAGATACTCACAAAATGCTTTCATCGTTATAACTATTATATCTCCATAATCATCTAGACAGCCAAGCAAAGAAGCCTACTGGTTTTTCCCAGATTTAACGAATGTGTACAAAAATATTTCATGATCCTTCTTATTGAAATACAAATCTGTGCTTGTAAAATTTTGGTTTCCTACCGCACTCCTCACTAGAATCCACAAGTGTAGAAGGATGAATGTACACGTACTGCATTTTTTAATTAATGTGCTTATGCCAGAAACCAAAAGCAAGAACAAATTAATAATGAAAAGTAAGATGTTTTTAAGGTCATTCAAAAGGACATGATGTTTTTCTGACTATTTCAGAGGCTGATTCAGGTAAAACTTCTCTAATTCCATGCTAGATGAAGTACTCACTTGCAAAATGTATCTATTAAATATTTATTATATCAATATTCAAAAACATTATAATACACTGCAATCAGTTTCAGTAGTAAAGTCATTTACACAGAGGTCAAACCTTTAAAACACGGAAAAGCAAATGAATTTTGCACATTTTCAAAAACCAGGTTCTAAATCAAAACCCTAATGGTTAATATACTCTGATTCTTCCATCCTCTTATTTGATTTCCTCATGTCCTATAACCTATCAAATAATGTAAGTCCCCAAGTCTACTTGAAATTAAATAAATATCCCATAATGAAATGCCAAGAAAATATCTAGTTTAGGTAAATATCAATGAAAGAACAATGCTTCCTATCAGTGTCAATAAGTGTTCCTGGCAATGGTAAGGCTTAAACATCATTAGGCAAATGAGGAAAAATAACATTTCAGTGGAGAGCTGTTTGATGCATTGTGTGGGTTGGGAAGGGCTCTCAGAGGAAACGCTACATAAATGTGGATCTCATTCAGTTCAGTTCCTTTCCTTCAAGGACGGACTCCTCTCTAGTCTCTACCTAATTTTGGTTACTCTCCAACACCCTCAAATATGTTAACATTTTAGAAGTTTTGTCATATTTTGCATATTTTGTCCAGAGGTTATCACTCTGCTTTGTGTTATCTGTTCGTCCAACACAAGTTACTCCACTGCTGGAATAAAGGGTCCATTTTATTACACGGTATTCAGGAGATGACAAATTTCCACATGTGGTCTGAAGAATATGGAACAGAGCAGAAAGATCACATCTCCAGCCTGGACACCTTCTATATATTACCTAAGCCTAATGCTGTAAGGGCTTCCTTTTGTACCCATATAGATCCTGTGGCGTCTGACCAGTATACTGCTGTGCTCAGAGTACCATTGAAAGTTCTTTGGTGCAACAATAGGAAGTGATTTCTCTTTCCTTTGTGAGTTCTTGACTAGGACCACCACCATCATCAAACTTCTAGTCAAGTGCCGGTAGGAATTCCAGTCCAAATGATGTAAACCATTAGTTCTCTTGTAAGCAAAGTTTATTTCCATCTTTCATTCTAATTGACTAAACTCAGTAATTTTCTCCTCAACATGAACAAAAATCTCAGCAGTATTTTAGCCCCAAGAGTCAATAAACAATGGCCTAGGCAGAATCTTATTCATCTGGGATAAGCTAACTACTCACCCATCTTCTACACCTTTAACTAAATTAGGATTCACTCTTTGGGCCCTATACTAGTATTCCTTAACCTTTTCCCTACTACCTTACCTTTAAGCCAGTAAACTTGACAGGACACAGTGGCCCGAAATGGTATTTTTCACATCTATCTTGCTCAGGAATCTACTGGAACTCCATGAGGACAATAGTTATTGAGAATATGCACAAGAGTATATACCATACTAACCTATCTTCCTCTTCCTCTTGGCTCCTGGCTTTACCACTTTATAGCTGTGCATTCAACCTCTTTGAGCCTTGATTTCTTCAACCATAAACTAGGAATCATAAAAGAGTTCCCATGAGAATAAAATGAGTTACTATACGTACAATGCTTAGAAAAGTGCCTGTCATATAATGAGAGCTCAGAAAATATTAGCTATCATGTTTATTAATACTGTGATTATTACAATATTCAACACTGCTTGCAACACCTCACTATGAAAAGCAAACACAGCACATGAGGTAAGCATGATGTCAGAAGGCGTAAGGAGAATCTTCACATCACACCAGCGACTGTTCTGTTCAAACAGGAACTGTGGCAGAACCATCCTCCTTACAATCTCCTATCATACTCTCATCTTGGATGAGGCTTTGCGTTGGTTCTAAATATCTAAATATTTTAGACCTCTTGCCTGCCTTCTAAACCCAACAACTGTGAGTGAACAAAGCATATGAAACCTAAACAGGCAACTGAACAGTGGGAAGGCGTGTATTTACATTGCGCAGATCAGACATAAGTGAAAAGAGCTGAGTTCTCAGTCAGGCGTGATTCATGGGTGACACATATTCAGACTCAGTCTCACGGGCAGCACCTCCAATCTTAATTCTGTTCTTTTTTACTTTGGCTGGGCCACTTGCAGTCAGCTTCTTACATGTACCCTTCCAAGTATACCTTCTGATTTGGGCCAACTTGACACACGGAATCCAGGACTCACTCTCTCTGTCTCTCTCCTTTCTGGGGTACCTTCCAGCTGCCATGGTTACCCAGAACTCTGTTCTCTGGTGCTTCAGAGCAGAAAGACTAGGTTTTTCTATTGGAATTTTAGACACCACAATGGCCTGCTCTCAAAATAAAACAAAACAAAACTGTAAACTCAGTATTATCTGTCCCTTCTAATTTTGACTGCCCTCCAGGATCTCCCTGCTTTTCTTCATTCTCCAAAGCCTTCAAATAGTCAAGTTTTGTGGTTTTGTCCTGAGTAAACGATCACTAGCTATGGAAAGTTAAGTCTGTTATGAGCTTCCACAGTCATGCTGAAAACATAGCCTGATACAAATTCAGGAGGGATTCAATCAGAGATGTCTTTTCTATTCCAAATGGCCAGGAAACACTCATTCCAGAGACAGTACAATATTGTTAAATGAGAAAAACAGTTCTTACTTTAAGACAGGAAGTCACTTCGAGGAACAAATTCCAGAGGAAAAGAACAAGGACTGGTCAAGGGATAAGTCTAGTTGTTTGTTGTAAGATGCACACACTATGTACACAGCTTGAGAGATCTGAGTACCCGCTGGAAGAGAGGTACTATAGAGAGGCCCCATAAAGGGAAAGATTTTCATTCAAATAGGTAGGAAAATGGGAGTCCGAGGCAGAGATTTAGAAAAAACAACCAGCTGATAATGTAACTTTCTCAAGAGGTCAAAAGGAGAAATATGCAAATCTAGACTTAAGACAGCCAACATCAGGATCAGGGATGGCAAAGAGCCTACTAAGTCGGACCAGCTGGGAATAGCTGCTTGGCAGCTACGTGAAGAAAGTCCCAGAGGCCTTGTTTGGGCTCAACAGAATAGTGTCATGATTGATTATTGATTTCTGCCACAGGAAGAGAGAGGGAGGGGCAGCACGTACAATCCAGAATCAAGAATAAGGTTACAGAATTTGAGAAGAATAAGATGTGACAGATTTGTCAACATCATCGTTATTAATAATATTGAGTATCTTCAGTATGCCCAGATGATGTTTAGAGTAATTCAAATTTAAGTGAAATTAAAAAGGGATATCAGACAGACTAAAATAAAAAAGTGCCTTGAATCTTAATAAGCCCACAGTACATAAACTGCCTCTAATTAGATTCAGGAATATGACTCCTTTTGAAACCAAGCAAGAGAAAACACTTATTCAGAAGATTTCAATGAAAAATTAATAACCACTTGGTTCCACTTTATCATGCACAGACCTCAACAGTGGATTTTAAAAAACGAAAGTACAGTCTGTCTCAGAGAAATTATACTTGTGAGTCCTTCAAGAGCTAGGACATTTTAATCAATAAGGTGTAAGGGCAATTTACTGACTTACATAAATGAACAAAACACTTGGTGTTCAAAATGAGTGAAGTCTGTCACTGGAATTGTTAAAAGTTTCTATAACCATACTACCAAATTAAGAGAAAAGCAAGCAAAACCTGCCCTCCAATCTGATTTTCATTCTCCAGTTAACCAACTCCTTATCTGAATAATGGTAGTTAGGTTTTTTAAAAGTTATTTGGTGTTATGCCAGTCTTTTTCCAAGAAATGTGACTTGCCCCAGATAAATACAATTACAGAAGGGGAGTATCTATGCCTCAGATTTCTGGTTCACACAGCTTCTGCTGCACCATATCATGATGTGCTAAGGAAGATAATTAAACAGGGTAATTAAGAGTCTAAGTTTCACAACTGAATGAGCACCACAAAAATTAACCTACCAATAGACAAAGTGAGGATGGGGTTTTCTGGGGTAGTGACAACTTTCTCTTTGGGTTCTGGGGAGTAATGTTCACTTTACGATCCCATATGAAACTACATATATGTTGTGGGGATTTTTTTCAGTATTTTGGGCTATTTCACAATTTAAAAAAGTTTGAAATGAAAATGTTTGAAGTCTCCTGGTCCTAAATTTAAATCTAGACTCTCATTTACAAATTGGGTGAATTTAGGCAAACTACTCAAGCTCTCTAAGCTTCAGTTTCTTCTTTGGTAAAAGGAGAATGATGGTCAATAATGATAATGATGGTAAAGACCTCACAGGACTGCGGTGGGTATCAAGAAGAAAATGTGGCATTAGTGGGCTCTGTTTGGGCTGAGCTGTCCCTGCAAAGGTTCAGAAACTGGCCCCTGCATCATTTACAAGCTGACACACATCAACACATTTCCAGACTGTAGTTGCACTTGACATTGCACCTCCTAGCTGACAGTGTGGCACTGTTCAAACTGCCATGAGGCAGCACACCACTGAATGCAAATGTATCATTGTGCCGCGGCCAGCAGCTCAGGCTTGGTCCATAAAGCAAGCCAGGAAGGACACACTTGAACATAATGTGGGGCTATTGGCCATCAAAAATCAAGAAGGAGAGGTGCAAGTGGAAGCCTTTACAGCAAACAGAGATTTAGGGAGGCATATGGCATAGGAGAAATCATGAAGACTTTGGGGTCTGACAGAGAAAGGGTTCAAATCCTAGCTCTGCCACTCACCAGCAATGCTGTAGTAGACACTAGGTGATTGCCCACTATCTTTTTTAAACCATTCTGCAGTCTCAGCCAAAGATGAGAATCCTACCTCTTTGACAAGGACCATTGCAGCAGTAAGCATATGACCTAATCTTCCCTAAGTGCGGAGTGACAGGAAGCCTGACAAGAGGCTTATGGAAAGAACTTCCTCCCCTAGGAGAATAACAAAAAGAGCGCATCTCTGTTCTTCCTATAGATTTTGTCTCTCTCCCAGAAATGCTAGTCATCTTGCTTCCAGAGTGAAGGCAGAACCACTACCGAAGCCTTTATAGCAGAGAGAGGCAAAAATCCTGGAATCTCAATCACATACACGAGCCACTGAATCACCTAACCTGGGGCACACCCTACTTCTGGAGTCCCTGATATATGCAATGATGAAGACTTCATTACTTAGGCCAGTTTGAGTCACAGTTTGTAACTTATAGCCAAAAGCATCCTAACTGAAAATAACTTAAGATTCTATGGATTTCAGTTGCCTCATCTAGAAATTAGGTTATTAATGCTGAGCTTGCCCAGTTGTAAAGGCTTAAGAAAAAAAATTATCTTAACAAAACAAATGAACAAAGAGAAGGGAAGGAAAACTAAAATTAGATGAAAATGGAGAGGCAGGCAAATCGTAAGAGATGCTGAGCTCTAGGGAACAAACTGAGGGTTGCCGGAGGGGAGGGGGGTGGGGGATGGGGTAACTGGGTCATGGGCATTAAGGAGGGCACTTGATGTAATGAGCACTAGGTGTTATATGCAACCAATGAATCACTAAATTCTATCTCTGAAACTAACAAAAAAAAAAGAAAAAAATTATCAAAAGCAATTAGGACAATGCCTGGTACCTATTTAAGCATCCAATAAATGTTCCCTATTTTTTCAAAACACACTCTCAAATGAGTTCTCATGAGAAGGCATTAAAATATTTCTTTTCCTTTATTCAAAAATTCATAGACCCGAGTGTTTCTTTTTCCTGTGCCAGAGTTAAAATGGATCCTAAAGATCACTAGATCCATGACTCTCAAACACTAATGTGGAAAATTTTGTTAAAATGCAGATTCCTGGGTTTTAGGCACAGATTATACCGAAGGGGCCCCAGGAATCTGCATTTAACAAGTATCCCAGGTGATCCTGATGGACGTAGTCTAAGAATCATCTTGGATCTTTCCAAAGAAACTCCAAACAGCATCCTAACTCTGGCCTCACTGCCTCTACTTTTGTGGCTATATTCTACTCTGTCCAGTAACCAAAGTGGTCTTCTGGAAACTGAAATCTAATCACATGGCCTCTTTGCCCTAAACCTTCCATTGGTGAAGCTCAGTTAAAAGGCTTAACTGAGCAACACAGCATGCAATAAACTTCAGTCCTCCTCTCTAGTCTCAATTATTTATAAGATACTAAGACCCTGAGATACATCCAACAGGTTACAAGAATTCAACTTAATGAGCAGTTTCATTTAATAAACCTAGTTTGACATACATGGCATTATTTACATTTACAAGGCTCGTTTTGGATACCTCATGCCTTGTGTGCAGCTGAAAACTAAGAAACAAGACACATCAAGCAAGCAGCCTTATATGTTTACATTTCTTCTGTGTGTGCGCATGGGTAGACAGTTCCTAATACTGATTATCTCATATATTGTTTGCATTGATTTTTTTCTGTATACTTTATGGTTTTCTTAAGCAGGACTTGTATTAAAGTTTCCATTACATAAACACTGAGTATCAATGAACATTTGGAAAGTCCAATATTAAGTGCACTATACGTAAAGCTAAAAAAAGCTAAAGGAATATGGATAACAAACATGTTACAGAGTAAATAATAAAGGACACTGTCTTGTTATGTATGCCATGTTATGGTGGCTGATTTTAACTCCTGAAGAAACTGTCCATTTTAACAGGATTTAGTGTTGTTTAGCATAAACTGGTGCTAATTTTGGAGTTCAGCCATGCACTCAAAAGCTTCCTATTGAAATTAATAGTAACTAAATATTTTTTCTTTCTCCAAATTTTTATTTAAATTCATTAGTTGACAGTGTAATATTAGTTTCAAGTGTAGAATTTAGTGATTCATCACTTACATATAACACCCAGTGCTCATCCAAGTGCCCTCCTTAAAGATTTAGAGAGAGAGCCCGTGAGTGGGGAGAGGGACACTGGGAGAGGGAGAGAGAGAATCTCAAGCAGACTCTGCACTGAGTGCAGAGCCTGAAGTGGGGCTCAATCTCACAACCCTGAGATCATGACCTGAGCTGAAATCAAGAGTTGGACATTCAAGTGACTGAGCCACCCAGGTACCCCAACAAGTGCTCTCCTTAATACCCATCACCTATTTAACACATCCCCCCACCCACCTCTCCTAACAATAACTATATTTTTGACTAATGAGAATTAGAATTTGTCTTAGGAGATTTTCAGAATCAAATTTCTTCCTAAGTTAGAGAAAGATAACGTTTGCTTTCTGGCAGGCGAAAAAAATGTACAATCTCTGTAGTATCAGAGCAATGCAGTATGAAATAATGAGAGGTTATTTCCCATCTAATAAACAGGAAAGCTTTTTTTTAATCATATTTGATACAGGTCAAGGTACTACACAACATACATTTTCATACACTGCATATCAATTTCTTCTATCTCTGAAAGGAGGCTAGGTTTTTTGAGGAATAAAAAAGTTAACCCACACAAAGTGCTTAGAATAGAATGCGGCATATAATATAAAACAAATTGTCAATAAATAGGAGCCACTATTATTCTTGTTATTGTTAATCACTACAGGGAGTATAAATTTGTTCAGCTTTTCTGGAGGGCAATCTGAAAGAACATCTAAAAAATTTACTTGATTAGTAAACAAAAACTTATGTTCAAGAAGGTTCACCACAACATTAAAACAGTGCAATATCAGAAATCATGTAAATGCCCACTAATAAGCAAATGACAAAATAAATTAGGACAGCTATTTGAGTGCAGCCTCCTTTTTCTACAAAGTATTTGGCATCAGAAATAATACTTGCAAAAATTTTAATGCATAGTTTAGTATTCCTGATTTGAGTGTCAAGTGGGAAGGAAGTAACAAACAAAATTATCTAATTAGTATGATTCTAATTTTGTTTAAAAGAAAATACATACATATACCTAATACACATGTGTGCCAAATAATGAAAAGGTCTACATTATTATTTACCATGGTGTTCTCTAGTGCACAGGTGACTGCAGGATATCTTTATGGTCTTTTAATGTATTTCTGTAGTTTCAAAGTTTTTTATAGTAAGTGCAAGATAAATTTTCTTATTCAGATATAAAATTAGAAATGGCATACTATTACCTGTCTAGACCAGACATCCAAAATATTTAATATGCATAGGCTTTATCCAAGACTATTCTTTTCTATCAATCATTGTATGTCAGCAATTTCATGCCTTCGAAATATTACTTTAGTCGTCAAAATAGTTTTTAAAAAATGTTCTCAAACTCTCACCAGAACTGAAGTTTTGGTATAAAGCCAAGTGCTACCTGTCAAGCTAGAAGCCATCCTATTTTGAGAGAGTTAGTAAAAACTTAGATGAGTGACGGGAAAAGCCAGACTTGGTGGGCAAAGAGGCATAAAATATCCAGATAATGACAAAATAAGGAACTTTTTTTTAAAATCAAAAGGTTTTCTCTCTAAAATAGTTTCACACCCAAACAAATGAAATATTTTTAAAAAGACCAGGTTTGGGCTCTACTACCCCCGCAGTTTATCTCACGGAGCCATTTGTTCTTTCACTTCATACCACAAAATAAATGGAAACATCAGGAGCCACCAAGTAAACTGAAAACTAAACACGACGTTAGGATTAGGACAACAACATGAACCAAAAAAGGATTCAGATAGTCTGTTCTCTATGAAGCGGATCTTACATTAGAACCAAAACCTTTTCCAACTACGGCCATGTTTATCTGCAAGGTTGCCATTTAGTATACTAAATTCTAACTGAAAAGCGTGCTAAAGGCTGTAAATAATATAGAAAAGATGTGCCAACTAGAGATATGGCACGAAGTTCCCCAGCCTGAAAATTAAGACCAGATATTATACCATCAACACTTAACTTCTCCGTTACAATCTATTCCAAATCACACTTATTAAAGGGCTCCTCAAGTAAAAGGATGGAGTAATTGATTTTCACATGGTGGGGGCAGAGGGAGGCTGGAGGAAAATGTCTGCAAGCAATGTCTGATTTTTTTCTCAATCAAATTTTTATGTATTCATGGGCATTTTTTTATTAAATGAGAAAGAGAATTATTCTCTCAACTTTTCAAGTTCTGATAATGCCATCCAGGTAGCCTAACTTCCTCCTGGATAATTTTTTTTTAAGATTTACTTATTTGAGGGCGCCTGGGTGGCTCAGTTGGTTAAGCGACTGCCTTCGGCTCAGGTCATGATCCTGGAGTCCCGGGATCGAGTCCCGCATCGGGCTCCCTGCTCGGCAGGGAGTCTGCTTCTCCCTCTGACCCTCCTCCCTCTCATGCTCTCTGTCTCTCATTCTCTCTCTCAAATAAATAAATAAAATCTTTAAAAAAAAAAAGATTTACTTATTTGAGAGAGAGAGAGAACATGAGTGGGAAGAGCAGAGGGAGAGGGAGAGAGAGTCTCAAGAGGACTCCCCACTGAGCATGGAGCCCGACACAGGGCTCGATCCCACAACCCTGAGATCATCACCTGAGCTGAAAATAAGAGTGGGATGCATAACCGAATGTGCCACCCAGGCACCCCCCTCCTGGATAATTTAAAGTTAATGATTATCCATCAAAAGCAGCAACTCCTTACCTTTGGTTAACTGTAAACATCTGTTAAATAGCAACTGGACGTACTCATTCTACAGAACTTTCATGTGCTAGATGCTAGGGATACAAAGATTAAAGAGACTCAGCTGCTGGAGGGGGTAGGGAAGCGATAATAGTAGAAAACACAGAAAACATTGTAAGAAGTACCATTTGGGCTAAATCTTGAAGATAACACAGAGTGATGTCAGGAAAAGTCCATTTCCAGCAGAGGAAACATAACGTGCAAAAGCACATGGACATCCAAGTACAATGTTTGAGGGGACCTCCTACTTCAGTGCAGTACAAACACGGGAGTGTATGTTTGCATGCTGCGTCCACGCACAGGAGGTAAAAAGAGAATGAGGCCCATAGGAGAGTGAAAAGGAAACCTGAAGGCTGTTTGCATACAATATGGTACCTAGTTTACTCTCTAAGACATGCTTTTGATGATCCAGAGAGAATACCATCAGAATGATTCTTCCTTGCCAAACCTGTATGTACGTGGTATTTATTGTAAGTTATTCAGCTTGCTGTTTGAGGAAAGCATATTAAATAATCCAACCTCACAGCACACCCATATGTAAAATGATCTATTAAGAAAATGTTAAATTCCTTAAACAAAAAGACAAAATGTATTATTATCATTCCTAACAAAACAACTAGCACTCCTAATACCATTACCATCAGCACCTTTTACTGAGTGCTCACTACATGCCCAGCAGTCTTTCTCTCTCTCTGTTAAGTCTTCACACTGCCCCCTTCCCCCCCCCCCCCACTGTGGTTCCTCTATTGAAACAGGCGGAAAATAAAGTCTAAGTTCTGAGAGTTTAAGTTCCCTAAGAACTTAAGAGCTAGTAAGGTCAGGTCAGGATTAGAATCCAGGTGCCTACACCTGTTTTTTTTTTTTTTTAAAGATTTTATTTATTTATTTGACAGAGAGATAGAGAGCACAAGTAGGCAGAGAGGCAGGCAGAGGGAGAGGGAGAAGCAGGCTCCCTGCCAAGCAGGGAGCCCGACATGGGGCTCGATCCCAGGACCCTGGGATCATGACCTGAGCCGAAGGCAGCCGCTTAACCGACTGAGCCACCCAGGTGTCCCTACACCTGTATTTTTTATTATGTTTTGTTTCGTTTTGCTTGCCCTTCTATTGCTTAATTTTTATTTTTTCCCTAGCTTGATTGAGATATGACAAAACTAAGATATATATATTTTTTTCATTTAGAGTATACAATGTAATGATCTGATATATAGATACATTGTGGAATGACTGCCCTCCCTTCCCCCCCCCCCCCCCCCCCCCCCCCCGCCCCAGCAAGTCAATTATCACATCAATCTCCATCTGTTCTCATATATACCGTTTTATTTTGTTTTGGTGATAACATTTAAATTCTACCTCCTAGCAAATTTCAATTATACAATACATTGGTTATCAACTATAATCACCATGTTATAATTAGACCCTCAGACTTTATTCATGTTTAAAACTTGAAGTTTATACCCTTTTATCAACCTCTCCCTATTCCCCCCCCATCTCACAATCCCCGGCCTACGTTCTTCACCCACCAAACCATATATACTGCTTTGCAGTCTTAGTTACGGTATTTGTTACTAAAGGCGAATGCAAACAGTCTTGAAAACACCAATTTGATTCCATGTAACAGCCATAACCTAGTGTAAAAGAAAACCCACAGATTTCTGTCCCAGTGATCATAAACAAGTTTTCACTGCCCATACAAAATGGTCCTGCCTTCTGCGTTAGGGCTGAATCCTTTTCAGTTTCTCCTAAGATTCTATAAACCACTGTTAAATGTTAAAGTAGAAGTACAACCTATACGTGGGATTCTTTAAACAGTCAAAGGAAACCTGAGCATCTATATTTTTTTCCTAAAAGAACCACACATAGGAAGCTGAGAAAAACATATCTGTTATCATCAACCACCTGAACCCATTTCAGCAACTTTTATTTGGTCAACATGCTATAAACGTTACAGAGACCATCACCAATTCGTAAGCTCTCCAGGTTCCTGTGGTCCATTACACTTCAGACCTAAGAAGAAAGCCTCTGAACAAAAAAAAACATAAACTCATTTCACCAAAATACCAAGTTTTGGGAGAAATATCTTTTTAATGCAGATAGAAAAGCTCAGCCAGGATTTATTAGGCCAAAGTCCATGGGAACATTAAACCAAATGTTCAATATTTCTTTGCAGAATTTCAAATGGTCCTTAATTCAGAAAAGCTTAAAAACCAAGCAAGGCCACGTACAGACACAAACCACAGAGTTTACACTGAAAACAAAATATACCCGAAGACCAAAATACATTTACGTCACTTGAATTAGAAGCTGTAAATGCCCTGGAATAGGAGTCAGAAGACCAGGGTTCAAGTTCCTGCTATGACCCAGGCAGCACAAATGGTCTTCCACATTTAATTTCTCTGCAATAAGGGTGCTTTCTTGTGTAAGAGATAATGTCAAAGATGCCTAACCATTCTCACATTCTAGAATTTCATCAGAAGAACTAAAAGTTTTCCTACTGCTATTTTAACCTAGATGAGGAAACCAAGACCCTGAGGATTAAACTAAATGTCCAATGCACAAGGCTAACAAGTGGCTTACATGTCACTTGGGACAGACCTGCGGCAGCAGGTGTTACGGGGGCTCCCCCCACATGACCTCAGATCCCTCCACACAGTCCCTGTGGGCTCCCAACCCCAGCAGCCAGCCCCCGTGGCCCTTTGTCATGGGGTGCTGATGCCAACTTCCCCTGGAGCACAAAAAACCACAAGTGCCTGGGAATTTATATCCTGATGGGAGGGGTGAGGATGTATGAATACCCCACCTCCCTTGCCCCTACTGGAGACAACCCCAGTGTGTAACGTACATACACCATCTCCCAGTTTGCCCTGTCAAATAAAAGCAAACTTGCCCTCCTTGAGTCTCAGCTGAATAACACACCCTCCTTATCCTTCTTCTCCTACTGGTTCAACTTCCCTGATCCCCTTCCAGATTTTCCTGGAAATACCTCCTCCCAAAAATTACTTTCACATGAATCCTTTTCTCACTATCTGCTACCAGGGAACACAAACTGAGAGAAATTTAAAGGTGACTCTGGTTCAAAGATTTCCAAATGACAATCGCTTACACACAATTCCTGCTATATCCACAAAACAATACTATTACCAATTTCTTTATGTGGTTGGCTTTAGCTTATTAAGGAACTTTATTTTAAACAACCACCTACGTTGTTTGCCTAAGTAGAAGGTAGTATCAATACAGTCTAAAAATAAAAGGGATTCAGCTCTGGCTAGTCCAGGTAAAAAGTCCTGAGCTTAAGATCTTAAAAGCACACTGGCACAGGACCGAAAATTCTCCTTGACGAAATCTTAAGGTTTCGAAGACATTTTAGAAGAGTAACTTCCTCACTCTGTGATTCACTGGTATCTGATGCTACCCTCCCTGTAATCATCTAGTCTTGCATAGAGCCAATGGTACGCTCTCTGCACTCAGGGACGCATTGCTTTAGTAGCCATGTTGTGTACGCACCTTACACATGGCATAATTCCTGGTACATAACCAATGTACAATAAATGTTTAACTGTTTAATGAGGAAACTGAGTCTCAGAGAAGCTGAACATCTTACCTGAAGCCACACAGTCGATCAGTGGGCTAGAATCGGATACAACTGAAGCCGTTCTCTCCATGCCACCTGCCAGCATTTAGAACCAGACGTGATTCATTCCTAAAACTCACGATGACTTTTCCTAGATGCCTTCATCTATGGCAGTAAGTCTATAAAGTATATACATTTTTACTCTCTTATAATCTTTGTTTCTCCTATTCTTCCCCAAAGTCTGAGAATTCCGTGGAACATTGCCACTGACTGATTTTCATCCACTATTTGCCTATTAGCATAACCTCTTTTTATTACTTTCTTTTTTCAACTACTGCTATTACTCCTTTTTTTCTTTCATTATAACCCTCAGAATTGATTTCACTTTTATGTTCATTATTGTTCACTCATAATCAGCTTTTGATTGCATGCTGATTATTCTTAAATTTCAACTTTGTAGTACTGAAGAAAAACAGTGCTTGGTGTTAATGCTTCTGATTACAAAATCAGCTGGATTAAGTTATGTAACTGTTTTTAAAAGGCCTGTACCTAAGTTTTAAAATGTAGGTTTTTTGTTTAACCTTAGATGAGCTGTCTGAATAGAGAATGGTTAAGAGCTGGGTGAGATCAAAAAAATAATGAGGTTTGTTTTCCACTTAAGCTATACAAAAAATATCAGAATTGACACATCTGAAGTAAGGCTCTGTATTTACTTCAACTTCTTGCTGCAGTTCAAAATATTTCTAGAATTCCTATTTAGGAAGTGGTATCAGAGCTTGCACCCCATTCCTTGGAATATTCTTCTCTCAACTGCAACTCTTCTTGCTTTAAATTGATCTCACTTTCAGAAATGGTCAGAGGTTCTCAAGCCAGCACTGGTGAATAATGTAGTAGGAAACAATGTTTGGTTCAAAAACAAGTATATGAAGCATAAAGCAAGACAACTTGTATTCATGGTCCATGAGCTGGCTTTCCAAGCAGCTATAAAAGATGTGCATCTCTAGGAAAGCTCAGAGATGCCAAAAGGGTCCAGGTGGAAAAGCTCAAGTTGAGTCAAGAAACTTGCATTACACACAACACTAAAAGGCATTATTAAGTTCATTTCCTATGGCTACCAGAACAAAGCACCACAGACAGTGGAGCTTAAAAGAAATTCATTGTCTCAAAGTTCTGAGAGCAAGGCATCATCAGGGTTGGTTCCCTCTGAGGCTGTCAGGAAGAATCTGTTCCATGCCTCTCCCTTAGCTTCTGGTGGTTTGCTGGCCTTCTTTGGTGTTCCATGGCTCGTAGAAGCATCACCGTGATCTCTTTCTTCATGTTCAGATGGGTGTTCTCTCTACCAGCATTTCTGAATCTAAATTTCCCCTTTTTATAAGGACACCAGTCTTACTGGATTGGGGCCCACCACAGTAACCTCAGTTAACTTGATAATCTCTGTAAAGATCCTATCTCAAAATAAGATTACCTTCTGAGGTACTAGGGGTTAGGCCGTGAAGGTAGAAATTTGGTTTTGGAAGGGACACCACTCAACCCATGACAGGCACAACTGACAGACCAATGCGAGTGGCAACCCAAGGAGTTGTGTGCGATAACAGTTGTGACAACAGCTCTGTGTAAAGTTTCTGAACCAGTTCGCTTTTTAAAATGGGCTTTGTAATGGCAATGAGAATGCCTATCTCCCAGGGTCACTGTAACAACTCAATGAGACAATCCTCTTCAAGTGCACAACACCAGGCTCACCCATGAGATGTGCTTGAGAAACATCCGGAGTCTATTCCTACATGTGCTCAACTTCAGGTTATCCAAACAGACGCTATCAACAGCCCCGGTGTAGATGAATTCCAAAGAAACGCTACAGCTGCATTCCAGAGAGCCCTGCGAAGCCCTCGAGAGCATCACGCACCTCTCCCTATAACTGCCCATTTCTCAGTGGTCTCCACCACACTAGACTATATACATTCCTTAAAGGCAGCAACAACCTCATAAGCCCAAGCTTCCCACCAACCCACCATCTCCACGGCCTAATAAGTGTGCCTATTGTGCACTTAACAAATACTCACTGGAAGAATAAAAGAATATGAATATTTAATAGAATATTAACAGTAAAGGTATTTCTTAAACATTTTAACCACACATGGGAAAGAGGAAATATAGCTCAAACTATACACCAGACAACATTTCTACTTAGGAGAATGTTAACATAAAATATATATTCATTGTACACTCATGCTCATAGCAGCATTATTCACAATAGCCAGAAAGTGAAAGCAATCTAAGTGTCCACTGATGAATGAATGGATCAACAAACATATTATGTTTATACATGAAACTGAATATAATCCAGCCTTAAAAAGGAAGGAAATTCTGGCACTTGCTATCACATGGATGAGATTTAAGGGCATTATGCTAAATGGAACAAGCCAGTCACAAAAGACAAATACGGTATGATTTCTCTTACCTAGGTCCCCAGAGCGGTGGCATTCACAGACACAGAAAGCAGAATGGTAGTTTGCAGGGGGCTGGTGAAGAGGGAAATGGGGAGCTAGTGTGTAATGGGTACCAAATTCCAGTTAGGGAAGATGAAAAAGTCCTTGGAGATGGATGGTGGTGATGGCTATACAACATTGTACTTAATGTGAACGTACTTAATGCCACAAAGAGGTACACTTAAAAATGGTTAAAATGACAATTTTATCCTACGTATATTATACCACAATAAAAAAGTAAATAATAAAAATTTTAAATATATATATATTCATATTTTAGGACCTTTAGAAACTTGGGAAGCAAAAACAAGGTTTCAGAGACATAAAAGGCATTTGCAGGGTCAAATTTTGAATCAAAAATGCAGTTCTTCTGCTACTTCCCTTAACATCCCAAATTCAATCACAAAAACACTGCTTTGCATTCATAATTAATTTTACTTAAATTACAACAATGTTGCTTGTTTAAAACATCAAAGTTCCCGTAAAGGGATTCTTTTCTGACCTATTAAAAAACACTTTGAAGTATGCTGGGGGGAAACAGATTCATCCTGTAGCAGAGAACAAAATATCTTCAAGAAAGAAATACTGTAACTCATGGATTACTGTAGACATAACATTATTGATATACTGCCAATATTAAGATAAATGAAATGTCATACTCACTTGTGGCCCTTTGATGGAAAAGGAAACAATAATTTTCTCTCATCTCTATCTGAAGCTTAACTCTCTAAGTTTTCCTCCACATTAAAATTATATTTTATGTAAAATATAGTTATAAAATCAATTTTATACCACTCATAAAAGCCTCACCATAAACTTTTATTGGACAAAAAAGAAAGCATCCATTACATTCACAATATGCCCTGCTAGGAGTTTTGGATCTGGTACTTCAATCCTAAAAGTACCTGCGATACTGTGATTTGTAATAAGAAATGCGTATTTGGACTTTATCCATGGTCCTAGTATGGAGCTCCTAAAACTCCTGGAAATTCCTAACTGATGAAAGGGATAAAGTTTTGGACCCCACCAAAGGATGGGGGCTGGTTGCTAGGGGAACCAAGCAAGTGATCAGAGGGTTGGAGCTTTCAGTCCCATCCCTCTTAGGGGAGGTGTGAGGGTCTGGAGATTGAGTTCAATCACCAGTGGTCAAAGATTTAATCAATCATACCTATGTATGAGGCCTCCATAAAAATCCCTGACCTATGGGATTCTGAGAGCTTTGGAGTTTGTGAACACACAGAGTTTTGGGGAGAGTGGTGCACTCAGAGAGCATGGAAGCTGTTCAACTCTACTCATATACCTCACCTTAGGCATCTCTTCCACCTGGCTGTTCTTGAGCTATGTCCTTTA
Source organism: Neomonachus schauinslandi (assembly GCF_002201575.2). Lineage (NCBI taxonomy): Eukaryota > Metazoa > Chordata > Mammalia > Carnivora > Phocidae > Neomonachus > Neomonachus schauinslandi. The sequence goes on along the minus strand of NC_058403.1, from coordinate 180,079,165 downwards.
TTATACTAAACCAGTAGTAATCTAGTAAGTAAGTACTCTAAGTTCTATAAGATGTTCTAGCAAACTGATTGAACCTGAGGCGGAGGGGACCAAGGGAACCTCCAATCTATGGTTGGTCAGAAGTACAGGTGACAATCTAGACTTGAGATTGGCAGGGGGGGGTTAAAGTTTTAAGAATGAGTCCTTAACATGTGGAATCTGATGTTATCTCTGGTAAACAGTGTCAGAATGGAGTTGAATTATAGAACACCCAACTGGTGTGGGAGAATCACTTGGTGGTGTTAGAAAACCCATCTGAACTGGTGTCAGAATCTACACCCTTAGGCTCAGCCTCCCCAAAGGACCAATCATAAGACTTCTGCCTCCATTTCAAAGGAGCCTACTCAACACTTAGTCATTCAACCCTTCCTCATCATTTTTAAATTAGTGAGGATAATCGGTTTATAATTTACTATCTCAAAATTTATCTAGTTTTCCTAATTAGCCAAATAGCACATTTATTTTTTCACGCTAATTATAAAAAAGTTAACAACTGAAAAATTTATTCTTCTTTTCCCTGTTTTCAGGTTTAATGATACAGCCCTTTAAAAAGAGTTCTGAACTGTAACAAAGAAACACTCGCCATTAATAGTTTATCCCCTTAATCAAAAATAATTAATAACTTTCAGCTTTCTTTATATTACTTATTTAAGGTCTATGTAAGCCCTAAGGCTGGAATGAGAGTGCATATTAAATGCGGTTTTCCTCCCCTTTTCAAAGGTAAGTTAGCCCAAATAAGTCCTTCAAAGTCCAGGCAGTTGTAACTATAGCATCTTGACAGCAATTAGGAGAGCAGGATCAGAAGATGGGGGCAACAAGCAAAAAAATATCAGAGTTTCCTTATACAAATGTGAAGAGATCCCCATTGATCTGGCAAAAACTAATATTTTCTAATAAGGCTAAAAATCTCCCAATCAGTGCTGAGGGCAAGAAAGTCCTTTTCCCAAGAGATTTCATTTTATTCCTTCTATTCCTGAGCACACAAAAGGCACCACAAGGATCCTCGCTCTCTCCTTTAATGTCATTGCCTACCCGACTCTTCTGATACTCTATTCTGGGCTTCCATTGCTGATCTTCCTTGCAAAGTGAGGCACTGAAGGGATTTAGAGGGAAGGCAGGGAAAAGATCTATGAAAATAAAGCCTTTCTGATTCTAGTTTGCAATAATAATCCCAAAACCAATCACTAATATTTATTGATAATTCAAGGCACAGTGCTAAGATGGTGTGCATGAGCTCAGTTAATGCTCAGTGCAATTCTGGGAGGTGAGTACTGTAACTCTCCGCATTTTGCAGATGAGGGAACTCAGGTACAGGGTAATTTCATCAATTTTACAACCAACAACTTTTTTGTACCACTTTCATGTATCATTGGGATAAACCTGCCAATCAATCTATGACACAAGTATAAAACATATCTGGAATTCAGAGATGTTGAAATGTGGGGGGAGAACAGTGTGTCTTAAAATAAAATACGTAAATAATTTTCACAAGACCATGGGTTTGAATGAAATGAACCCTGCACCCTGAGTCCCAGCTGACTGCACCATGGACTGATGTGGGAACCAGGAGCCTCTGCAGGTGGCTTAAAGGAAGCCCTGCCCAATAAGGAGCTCATTATTGAGTGGTGGCAAGAGACCAAATAAATCCTCTTTGGGAAGCATAAAGTGGAGGTAAACCAAGAGAAGTTGAGTTACTTCAACTCAGAATATTGTTTCAAACAAAGCTGAGGAAGTGTTCTGGGCCTGTATGAAGCCCACTGTCTACATGTATCTTAGAAATACTCATTTGGCTATTTGGATAAATGAGCTGACTTCTCATGACACCCCATTTTCCCATTTAATAATTCCTTCCTGAGAAATGTGTTTCATTTTAATCACAAGAAAACAGTCTAAAACCAGGCCCACTGCTATCACCTTCAAGTCTGGTAAATTAGTCCAACACAGATCAAAAAGGTGAAGAGTAAGAAAACCTTTAGAAAGTTGGAAATGTGAAAAAGGAAAAAAGCATCCATGAACATGTGATCTTGGGAGAAAACAAGATGGGTTAGCAGCAGTTCATGAAGGATGGAAAATATCATGATGCTCTAAATGGAGATCAGGCCACCCCACCAACACTGCACCCTGAGCTCTGCTACTCGGGGGAGCCATGGTGCTGTTCCTAAGACCTCCCCACCTCAGCCATGTGCTGTAGGACAGAGGAAGACACCTTATACAAAACAGTCAATCTTTCAGCTGGCCAGCGATTTAAACCTGAATACAAAAGGATGAGCCAGACAAATGAGATGTTCTTATTAGAAGTATAACATTATGGGAGACAGAAGCTGGATGATGTTTTGGGGACGGGGGCTACAGTAGGCATGGGAATGGATAATCAAAATCATGTACAGGTACCCCAATGTTTATAGCAGCAATGTCCAAAATAGCCAAAATATAGAAAGAGCCCAAATATCCATCAACAGATGAATGGATAAAGAAGATGTGGGGGGTGTGTGTAATGGAATATTATACAGCCATCAAAAAAAAAAAAAGAAATCTTACCATTTGCAACAACCTGGATGGAACTTAAGAGTATTATGCTAAGTGAAATAAGTCAACCAGAGAAAGTCAATTATCATATGATTTCTCTCATGTGGAATTTAAGAAACAAAACAGAGGATCATAGGGAAAGGGAGGGAAAAATAAGACAAAATCAGAGAGGGAGACAAACCATAAGAGACTCTTAACTACAGGAAAAAATCGGAGGGTTGCTGGAGGGGAGGGGAGTTGGGGGATGGGGTAACTGGGTGATGGGCATTAAGGAGGGTACGTGATGTAATGAGCACTGGGTGTTACACGCAACTGATAAATCACTGAACTCTACCTCTGAAACTAATAATACATTATATGTTAATTAACTGAATTTAAATAAAATTCTAAAAAATCATGTGCAGGTAGAAGTCATAAAGAGATGTAACCACGATAAGAGACCACTTACAATACAGAAAAGGCACAGAAGAGCCAACACCAAGGAAGATTAGCCTTGAGTTCTGGCACATGTCCCTTTCAATAAACTTATTTTCCTTGAGATATATCCAAGCAGGTCTCTTTCAACCAAAGCAACAGCACCACCCACACAAGACTGAGAGCATAGAAGGGAATAACTAAGCCAGACTGCACCATTTCAACAGGGGCCAGGATGTCATCAACATCAGAAAAGGCCTGGGGCTTGGGGCTTGGGGCTTGGAAAGTGCATCACTGTCACCGTGCTCAGGTTTAGAAACCTGGGCTTGGTAAGGCAGGGAGATTTACGGGGCTTTCTATTTCTCTTCTTTTACTTCCATGTTCCTTTCCTGAGGCCATAACAAGGCGTCCAGGGAACACTTGGGCATAGGGACAAAGTACATGGTTCTAGGAGCAAAGATAAGCAGAGATATTTTTTAACTAGAGTGGTTCCTCACACCCTCTCCACTCAGGGATGGTAAACAGGCTTTTATCACCATTTTGCTTTAGCACAGGATAAGGAGAAGCAAGCAATGGGGACCCAGCATGGAAACTATGGCTCCTGTCCAGTCTATTGCCTTAATAATGCCAATCTTTCTCTGCTATCCCCATTACCAACATTCAATCCAATTCAGTTACGGTTTTCCAGAGACGGTCTTGGTTTCTGTTATACCCCTGTTGCCCTAGTGTAATTACTCAGAGTGCTCACTTTCACTCTCAAGGTATCCCAATTTGGCAATAAACAATAAATTATGCAATCACCCTAATTTTGGTCCAAGCCCCCATCTTCTTCCATTGTATATACCATTGGAGGGGGAAAAAAAAAAAAAGAAACCTATCAGTCACAAGTGTGCAAAAAAGTTTAGTTTTCAGAGATACTGAAATGAGAAAAAGTTAGTCTTATAATAAAATATGTAATTGTTGGGGCGCCTGGGTGGTGCAGTTGGTTAAGCATCCAACTCTTGATTTGGGCTCAGGTCATGATCTCAGGGTCGTGGGATCAAGCCCCACGTCGGGCTCCACACTCAGTGCAGAACCTGCTTGAGATTCTCTCTCTCTCCCCCTCCCTCCACCCCTCCCTCCACCCCTCCCTCTGCTTGCACTCATGCACACTCTCTCTCTCTCTCTCAAATAAATAAAATCTTTAAAACATTTATAATTGTTACAAATCACAAAAATAATCAGTGTTGAAGGTAAGACTTAGACCCAGACAGTCTGATCCCAGTCCTGATTTATGCATATTGTCCTGACATAATTACTACTGGCACTGAATCAGTTCAACAGTCCCCCAAATGATCTCCATGCCTGGATTCCTCAAACCCTCTTTATCCTATATGCAGAAAGGGTACTCTAAAGAACAAAAGTGCCCCTGTCGCCTCACTATCTAACTCTTTGATGACTCCCCATTGCCCTCAAGAACAAACCTTAACTCCACTACTGGACTCACCAGGATCAGCAGAATGTCCCTGCTTATGTCTCCAGCCTAATTTCTCACTGCTCCCCCACCTCAAAATCCACAAGACAGCTCAAAATCCCTCCTGAAATTCCTCAGTACCCATGAGTCACAACCCTGGGACTCAAACAGCCCCAAAATGGAAATGGATCAAGCACATGGAGAAGTGGAGAGTGGTGGGAAAAGAAAGATTCCAGACCCACATCCCACCCGACTCACAAGTCCCACACTTACACAGACCTACTCCTAATGCTTTGGCATGTCTCCAGGACCAATTTATACATTACATCAAATCACTCCAATTTTAAAATAAAAATAAATTTTAGAGTTAAACATTAGAAAGGTATGCCTTCATGACTGGTGCTGAAGTGCTATTCTTTTGGAACCATTTCTAAAAAGAGGTAAAAGCTGGCCATGACATCAGCACACTGATCAAAGTCTGAACTCAGAACACCAGTTCATCCTCCATTAGCATTCCCCAAAGCCCTCTCTGCAAAGGCAATGCAATTTCACAGCTTCTCCTGAAGCTGAAACCCTCCTGAAACCCTCCAGGCAGTGCTTTGCACTTGGGTAGACAGCAAAGGGCACGTGCTGGTTGGCCTTTGGTACATATTTTGACTATGGTCTATTCTCTAAGTGTCCTCCCACCTCAAATCTTTGACACACATGAGGTCCAGAAGCCATCGCTACTAAGTCAACACCAAGACGTGCAAACATTTCTGGAATGACCCACATCCAGGATGGTGCAACTGAGCTCCCCATGTGACCTTCCCCACTGCTACCTTGGGCTTCTACAGAATTTCGCTTCATGTCATCTGTGCAATAATGAACAACTGGGGCCCAGGAGGCAGGCCTTGGATTCTCTGAGCCTCAACTTCCCCAGATGTAAACGGAAAAAAATCATCTCTGTCTCACGTGGTTGTTGCAAGGAGTAAGTGAAATAAAACATATGGAAACACCAAGCTAGTGTCTAACCCTGAGATGGCAGCAAACAGTACATGTTTATCAGATCTGAGAAAGGAAAATGTTTCTAGCTTAATAAAGCCCCCCCCCAAAAAATGAAAATAAATTTACCTTCTAATTCACTGCAAGAGGATTAATCATTATGAGCCAACTGTATCATTATAACGTCAAACGTTTTCTTTGTAACTATCTATGAGAATTAGCCCTTTTCAAAGAACAATAGAGGTTCAGCCAAGTTCAATAATTTGCAAAGCAAGAACGTGGCAGACCCAGGATTTCAACTTAGCTCTATTTGAATGCAGAACTCATACCCTTTTCTCCTCTGTTACTCTGTTTCCCAGACTCTGAAGCCAGGGGAGGAGAGAGTCAGTTAAAAGCCTGGAAAGGACAACTGTGCAGCACTGGTTAGTACACCTGAGTCAGCACAAGCCCAAGGACCAAAGGTGACTGCCACTCAGGGCAAAGAGATGGGGAAATGTAAGCAATCTGCAACCGGATGGTTCAGCCCAAATAGGATCCTTTAGCAATACAGTTTAATGTTTTAACAGCCTAAGTGGCTTGTCAGCATGAGGCAGGTGACTCCCGGGCACCGTGATTTTAAGCAGGTGACTCTGTGACCCCTGCACGCAGGCTTAAAGAAATAATGTGTAGAGATCAGTCTGCACGGGTCTCTGGTACATGTGGAATGACCAGTCCTATTATGAAAGCCCTTTCACAAGTAGACTTTCTACAGCCCCTTCCTTCCTCTCTTGACTCAATTTTTCTACATCATTGCTCAACTTCTGTTACTTTACCTGCCTCTGGCTCTTCTCTGTGTACCCCACCAACTTATTGAGACCATAAAAGCTTACTGAATACCTAGTCGGGCCAGCTGGGGAAACAGTGGTGTGTAAGAAAATCTCTGGCCTCACAGAGCTTACAATCTTATATTTGTAGGAGAGGGAAGAAGACAGACCACAAATAAATACACAAACACGCAGAGTAAACCACCAGGTAAAGTGTTATAAACTGCTAAATAAAGCAAGAAAGGGGCAGAGGATAATCCCCGGGGAGAGGGAGAATCAGAAAAATAGTTAGAGAAAGCCTGGTCTGAAGATCTAACACTGAGTCAGAGAGGTGAATAAAGGAAGGGCACACAGCCTGAGATTAGAGGGAACGGTGTCTCCGAGGCAGGGCACAGCAGGTGCCCCAATGCAGGACCAAGCAGTGCCTTCGAAGACCGGCAACATAGCTCTACTGCAGCTACACCACCTCGTATAATTACTGGTTTACATGCCAATTTTGCCACCAAAGTATGAGCCGCGTGAGGGTAGCCCCTGTATCTCCTTTCTGCATTCACTGTCATACATTCTGCATTCATTAATGAGGTGCATCCATATGCCCAGCATTCTCTTAAGCAGTGGATTTACAGGGAAGAACTAAGTCAACATAGTTTCCACCTTCAGGGAGCTTACACCAAATATAGCACTGGGCACAGACTAAGTGCTCAAAAAATGAACTAAATGAACAGTATTTGCTTGGTTTTTTGGTTATGGAGTTCTATACATGTTGAGTTCAAGGCTTTCTACAGCCCATCCTCCTTCCTCATTTGCCTAAAAGATCACCATCAGCCCTCCCCTTCGGTTACTCACCTACCTGCCTCTCCGTTCTCTGTACCCTCTAATCTCCCCACCTTCTCTCTGCCCTCTGCCTTTGAATGCAGCCCACCCCACCTGGAATGCCCTTCCTACTTCCATCTTCTTCACCAGACTCACTTGAGGATTATTTCCCCAAATTTCATTAGTATATTGATTTTACTACTTGCTTAAACATGTACAAGTCTCTCAAGCTCTTCAGGCAAAACATTTCCATCGAGTAACAGAAAGCGATAAAGTGACAATTCCACACTGAGTAGTAAAGAGAATTGAAGGACAAATGATCTGAGGTTACTTACATAATTTCTCTTTCTCCCCAAAATACAAGATACTATTTCAGGGACTTTCTGGGCATTGTGCCTACAGAACTGGGCTAGGATATGGGCGCAGCCAAATTCTCACTACTCCGGGTCTGGACGCTCCATCCCCCGCCGTAAAGGATAAGTTTCATTTACAGTAAACAAAACCAATTTGGGACACTTAAAGGTCTTGCCCACACAGAAGGTCAATAGTTGAGCTTCCAAATTATCTGAGATAGATTTCCTTTTCTAACAGCAGAAATTGCAGATGTACTTCATCTTAAAAAAAAAAAAAAAAAAAAAGATACTTATTCTTTTAGGCAAGAAGGCACATAGAGGTGAGTCACAACTTCCAAAGCAGCCTCCACAGCCTCATTTGGCCGATAAGGACTTGCACAGAACCTTAGGCATTGACTTCTAAAAGCCACACATCCATCTTTCTCCTCCTACTTCCTAAGAGAGGAGAAAAGTAAGCTGGAGCCATCCATTTTGAAGTCTACAACAGTAGGGGTCTAACCAGATTCCTCCAACAGTATGTGGACCTGACAGGCAGTGTTTCCCACGTAGTCTATGCTTCTCTTACAACGGAGCAGCTCTATGAACTTCACCCTGCCATAATGAGAGGGAAAATGTACCAGAAGGCACCAGTACCATGTTTAGAATTATCGTTAGCTATTTAAATTCTGTGCCCTCGACCAAGATTTCCCCTCAGACATGACCCATGCAATGGGCTCTGTGTCACAATTTCTGTGCCCACTGTGGCCGTGCCTTGCTATATGCCACGTAACGCAGCACCCTCTTCTCCTAGCTGACTGTTTGGACCTGGCAACATGGCCTTTATCTGTGAAAACAGCCCTAACAATGGTTAGATCTTTACTGGGTTGCTGAGTTCACAGAACATTCTCTCTAAAAGTTTCAAAGCCAGCCTAGGTCTGTATAAGTATACAGTACAGTGATTAAATGCCTTGTCTTCAGCAACCGGGACTGGGGTTCAGACCCAACTATTTTTTACAAGCTAAATAATTTTGGGCAAGTCACTTAACCACTCTAGGCTCTTATAAGCTCCTTATCAGATGCTGCAAATCTCCACACGATCTGGCCCCTGCCTACCTCAGACTACTGTTAGTACCACCACTTTCCCCTCTTCAACTACTTGGACACCCTGAGCTCACTCCCACCTCAGGGTCTTTGCACTTGCTGTTTCTCTGCCCAATACACTCTTCCCCAGAGTTTCACTTGGCTGGCTACTTTTCGTTCCTCAGGTCTCAGCTCAAATGTCAAAAAGTCACCTCCAGGATCTCATAAACATAACATTGAGAATGTGAGTCCACATTGTACAATTCCATTTACATAAAGTACAAAAAGGAACAAGACCATGGAATGGTGGTGTAAGTCAGGGGACTGGTTACCCTTTCCAGGGTGGAGGTAGCAACAGGTAGGAGCACCAGGGAGCCCTCTGGGTTACTGCTAAATGAGTTTTTTTGCTCTGGATCTGGTGACCTGGGCATGTTCAATTTGTGAGAACTCATCAAGCTGTCCACTTATAATATGTACATTTTTGGTTCATGCGTTATATTGCAATTAAAAAAAAATTAGGCCAAAACGAAACTAAAAACCCCACTTTATCAAATTGGGTTTGCCTTGACCATCTAATCTACACTCACCTTCTTGGCTAAGCTAGTCATTCTCCATCCCATGATCCGGTTTTATTCTCTTCATAGCCTTTGTCCCTGACTGAAGCCATCTTATTATTTACATATGAACAGTCTAGCCCTTCCCCACCCCCATGAAAATAAACTATGTGATCATGTTCTCTGCCTGCTTTGTTCACTAACCCCAAATATCAGCATCTAGAAGAGTCCTGTCCTCTATATGGGCTGAATAAAAAATACATATAAAATAAGAAGTGGCTAAAGGGGGCCTTCTTAAAATATAACATCAATCATAAGTCAAAACACTGAAGCCAAGAGCAGAGGAAATAAAAAATGTCAAAGACATTAAACCTCGGGAATAGGTCTCAAGTGTTAAATTTAACTATTGGGGGAGTAAAGTATCATTCTAAGGGTACCTTTGTGAATGGTTAAAGTTACTTCTCTAAGCAGAAACGGGGCCTTTTATCTCTATACACCCAATTGCTTTGCCCAGGGTCCAGTACAAAGTAGGTCTGAGTCAAGAATGGCAAAGCTTTCTGAGACACTTAGTGAGGATTTAAGTTTGGTGGGAAAAGGGGGGGTCATGTTCAATTGTCATGTTTGCCATGGTCAAGGGAAGAGTTAGGCACACCATCAAAGGAGACTCAGATGGAGTAGATACTAAGAAGTACCCAAGAATTTGAAGAGTTTCTCACAAGTCATGAGCAATGCTCACCTATTACTGTCAATTCTAAGATGTTTATAAAGAAATAATAAAAGTGTGTCAGTAGTTCTAGGACTTGGATATAGTTCGTTCCTACTTGGTATGCAGACTAACCTAAATCCTGACATAATACATTTTCATGAGGAAGTCTACACTCATCAAGTAACAGCCTGGTGTAATAGAAACTTAAACTATTCTGGAATTGGCTCTGCCACAAACTCTCTTTATAACCTTGAACAAGTCATTGAACTTCTCTAGGCCTCGATTTTTCCACCTGTGAAATGAGCTGGTTGGACTAGATGCTTGTTAATGTCAAGCTTGAAGATAGTGTCTTGGACACTATCTGCTCTCCCCAACTTAAAAAAATTCTCATCTTTGAAACCCTGTGTTTACCGGATAACACATCATCCACAAGTAATGTAAATCAAGGCTATTAGATGGAGTGAGGTAATGGATCCTTTCACCTAGTCTTCTTACCAAACCAAGGCTATCTGTCCCCAACCAGATTCTCTAGAGTGTTGTGTTCAGTTTCTCATTTCTTGGTTAGGCAGGAAACCCAATCACACCTCAGCTAAACACTTAGGTTTCTCTGCACAATTACTTGCTTTGCTTTAGTTTTCACTGCCCTGGGCCCCATATTTCTCATCAATTCAAGTCTACACTCATAGTTAGCACCACAGTTCTTGTTTTTTGTAACACTTAAATAATGAATAGGACTTGATCACCTGGAGGTATTCTCCTTACTCTATTACAAGTTATTAGTGATTTTAATTAGACAAAACTGCTATTCCTTTTGCTATCCCACCATGCAGTCAAGTGCCTATTAAGGATATTACAGTAATATGTATTAGCACCTTTTAAATTTACATTAACAAAAACAGAGAAATGAGAAGTCAGGAAATGAAAAGAGAAGGGGGGGGAGAAAAACCTTGTATGTGTTATAATTAGCCAAAGCTTAGAGTAACTCAAAAAATCATTAGTAGCTATCTTTTCACTTTTTATAAAAACTATACTATGCATATCCTGGTTAAATTTGCATGAGTGATAATCTGTCTCTCATAAATTAAAAATGGGAAAATGAACAAGGACATTGCTCTATGTGGCTGAGACCCACACTGCCCTTTCTTTAAAAGGGGAAAGAGGTTATTTACGGAGAATCAGAAATTGAGCAGTTGAGCGATTTCTCCAAGTCATCACCAACTCAAAACTCCCCAGAGGGCTTCTGCCTACTTCAACTCTTGTCATTCTGCAGAAGGTAGAATCTAATGGAAGCCAAGCTCCAACAGCTATTCAGCATGCACCCGGGCCTCCGTAGGTTTCTATCGTCCATAAAGCAGAAGATAGTGGACAGGGTCAATGCTATGACGTGTTTGTGATGGGACTGGCTGCTCCTGGAAAGAAGGGAGCGTGTTTCCCACTTTTTTCCTTGACCGCCCCCCCCACACACACACACACACATTTCACCAACTCAAGCGCCCTCAAGTCTGCAAAAGCAGTCACCCTGTAGAAAGTTCCTCAGGGAGGTGAGTTAATACGAGCCAGGCTGCGTTAGGTTTCTAGGCATGTTCATCACGTGGCCTAACAAACGCGCTCAGGGGTCAAGACCTTTCCAAAGCTGAACTGACAAAGCAGATAATAAAACCTCAGGACTCCAAAAACCCCAGCCCGAGGAATTTCTTGACTGGCCACGCAGCGCCAGGTGCGGTGCCGGCGCTCTCCACGTGTGCCCGGGGAAACCGCCGCCAACCGCCGCTGAGGGTTGGGCGTCGCCCTCCTCCGTCCCGGAGCCACAACTGAGCGGGGGCTAAGGAGTCCCCCGTGCGCCCGGGCGCAGCTCCGCGCGCCGCTTCCAGGGGTGCAGCGCCCGCGCTACCGCGCCCTCGCCGCCAGGAGAGAAGAGGCGGCGGCGAGGAGGGCCACGGGGCTCCTTGCCACGGGGCGCGCTCACCTGGGACCTGGCCGCCAGCAGCGGGGGCCGGAGCACCAGGTCTCGCAGAAGTTTCCGGGCCTGCGCTGCTGCGGGGGACGCCATCTTAAACAGGAAACCCGGCGCGGGGAAGCCAAGTGCGCGCGGGCGGGGAGGAGGCACGAGGGAGGAGAGGGGCGGGCCCGTCCGGCCCCCCGGGCCCCCCCCCGCGCCCCCCCCCCCGCGCTGCTCGCCAGCGCCCGGCCCCCTGCGTCCGGCCCCGCCCCTCTTTGTGATCAGACAGAAAGACTGCCAGAAGTGGGTTCCCTGGCTCTACATTCCTTTTGGGGCTCTGGGATTTCTTAGGGATAGTAAGAATTGATTAAAAACACGCTAGGGGTGCTCCTTCCCTGTGACAGGCACTACAGATTAGGCAGTGAAGAAGGTTGACAGATTTTCTGCTCTCAAAATTTAGAGTCTAGTGGGAGAAGTAGATAGTAACAATGATGCAAGTAAGGATTTAAATTACTATCATGAATAGGCAAAACACAGGATTTTTAGGGCAGTGAAACTGCTCTTTATGATACTCCAATGGTGAATATATGTCAGTATATATTCATCCAAATCTGTAGAATAACCAACACCAAAAGTGAATATTAATTTAAACTAAGGACTTTCAATGATAACTATGTGTCAATGTACAAATATGATAAACAATGTATTGATGTGTCCACTGTAACAAATACACCGCTCTGGTGGAGGATATTGACCAGCGGAGAGAAGCAAGACATTTGAGTGTGTGTGTGTGTGTGTGTGTGTGTGTGTGTGTGTGTGTGTATGGGGAGGGGGGTGGCAATAAGGGAAATCGCTGTACCTTCTGCTGAATTCTGCTATGAATCTAAAGCTGTTCTTTAAAAAAATAACGTCTTAAAATTAAAAAAAAATACTATCATGGACAATTCCTTTCTTGGGAGTATAGCAGTTAAAACGGAGGAATGTGAGGAGCCTGGGTGACTCAGTCAGTTAAGCCTATGCCTTCCACTCAGGTCATGATCCCAGGGTGCTGGGATCAAGTCCCACATCCTGCTCCCTGTTCAGCAGGGAGTCTGCTTCTCCCTCTGCCCCTCCAACCACTTGTGCCTGCTCTCTCTCTCTCTCTCAAGCAAGTAAATAAAATCTACAAAAAAATAAATAAATAAAAGGGGGGAATGAAATAGTTACCCTTAGTGTTTCCTGCATGAGTTGCATTTTAGAATAAGCAAAGAACCCAAGATGATAATGAAAAGTCCATCTTTATAAAGAACTCTTAATAAAGCAGGAAGGAGTAAAAGAGTCCAGAAATCACCATGCTATTCCCTTAAATAGTAATTAATGCGGGCCACACTCATCAGCGAGTGGAACTATTCAAGGGAAAGTTTGTGGGGAACTTGGCAATGAGGGGATCAGGCTGTTAACATCCCTACATCCCTAAAATTTTCCATCTCAGAATTCTCAAGGCTAGAAGTCTGAAATCCAGCACTGCTCCTCTCCCTCCAGGGAGCCTAGGGAAAAATGCATTCCAGGTCTCTTCCAGCTTCTGGATGCTGCCCTGGGGGTTTCTGGGCTAGTGGCCACATCACTCCAATCTCTGCTCCATCTTCACTAGAATGAGTGGGGCTGTCTCCAAACTTCCTCTGCCTCTCTAAGCATACATATCCTTGCATTTAAAGTCCACCCAGGTATCCTAGGGTACGTTCTTCTTCAGATCCTTAAATTACACATCTTTTGCCATATAAAGTAATAGTCACAGGTTCTGGCATTTGGAGGTGGACATAACTTTGGGGGGCCACCATTCATTCCACTGCATGTGTCTTCAGCTGGGATGCACTTTGAAGCATATGGCATCACTTAGAATGTTTTCTTGCATTGCATAATAAAGAAGAGTTTCTTTATTAAACTCTTGTCTTGAGTTTAATAAAGACTGTCGGGTTTATGATCATTTACAGGAATACTGGGGACAGAGAAATAATGTGAAAGGACTCTCTAATGAGGCAAAACCAAAACGTGGAACAGTCTTAGGACAACAGATGTGGTATTTGTGTATGTAAATCAATGGCATTTGAAAAGGTGAAGGAGAACTGTTCTAGAGTAAAAGAGATTTAAGGACATAAGCTTACCTAATGAAGGACATAATTTGTGATGCTTGTTTGGATCCTAATTCGATCAAAGCAACTCTACAAAGACCTCTTTGGGTCAATCGGGAGAATCTGATTTTGAACTGGTATTAGGTGATCTCAAGACATTAGAATGAACTTGAAGAGCTGTGGCAACAGCATTATAGTTGTGTCAGGCATTCTTCCTTGGGTCCTGGCTCTGGCCTCCCAGCTCCACGTTCACTCTAGCTATTGCTGTTGTGCTCAGAGTTGTGCAGGTGAAACGTGATGGCACCTCCCCTAAACTGCACCACAGATCTCTCAGTTTCTGGTCTGGGCTGCTCAGGGCTTCTCTGTGGCCTCCTGAAGGACACCTGTGGGAAATGTTCCACCCATTCTGTCTGGTTCTAAAGCATTCCATTGCACAGCTGGGCGTGTTAAGAGTGTTAACACCCACCCCATGGGGCATCCCTGACCAAGATGGGATCCAGTGGATAAACACTCCCCATTTCAGTCACTTAAGGCACATTGTGAATGAAATTCTACTGTTCCTGAGGGGGTTCTCAACAGAATCAAGCCCAGGTGCCCCCAGGTGCATCCTTGGATTGGCTTTGCCTCCTCCTGGGGTCCACTTTTGTCAGTTCCACATTGCTCCTTGGGATCACTTCCCAAAATAACAACTTGCATGCAAGTCCTTGTTTTAGGCTCTCCTTTTGGGGGGAACCCAGGCTGAGACTGCAGTTATGACAGAAATTGATTATTTAAAAGACATGACTACTGAAGTATTTAGAGTTGAAATGTCATGATGCCCAGGTTTTATTTCAACAACACAAAAGCAGAAAGAGAAGGAAAGGGGTAGATGAAGCAAATGTGGTGAAATCATTAGATTGTTGAAAGTGAGTATCATGTCTATAGGAGAATATTCTTGTGACATTTCCCATGTTAGAGCACATCCATCCTCTTTGCTCAACAGACAAAGGAGGATTTCAGTGCTGTGTCTCTGACTGAGTTAGGAGAATGCATTTGCTTATAATTTCAAAAAATAACAGGCCACGTCATTTTTTAAATTTGTTTTGCTTTATACAGCCTTATTGACAGTAGTTTCTTCCATTGATATTGACATCTAATTCCCAAGGAATACTGATATGTATCAATACTATGACGTGATAGTACCTTGCACATTGAACTGGCTTTTCATGTCTCAATTAGACCTGACCACAACCCTGTGGTGTTTTCTCTTTCTTTCCTTTTTCATTTACTTTTTTTTCTCATTATTCTCTCCCTCTCACCCTTCCTCCTGGTTGCTCAATAACAGGTATTTTCACCTGCAGCATCTTTTCCTAATCAATGGGTTGTGGGGTATATGGTGTATGGGTCTGTGAATAAATAGAAAAAAATATATTGGTCTCTGCCTCAATTCCTGGCACAGAACTCCAAAACCCTTTGGAATTTCCTGGGTTATAGGAGCATCTTTTGTTCCAATGAGGCAACTCTTGGTGGGCTCCTGGATAGCCTCAGAATGGGGGCAGGTCACCAGAAAGACTAAGCCATGACTGGAAGCTTGAAACTTTCAGCTCACCCCCCATCTTCTGGGAAGGGGAGAGTGCTGGAGATTGAGTGGAGGATTGATCAGGTCTACATGGTAAATCCCTCCATAAAAATCCCAATAGTACTGGGTTCAAACAGTGTCCAGGTTGATGAACATCACCATGGAGGGGTGCACACCCCAACCCCATGGGGTCAGGAACTCCTATGTTCAGGACCCTTCTAGACCTCACCCTATGTATCTCTGAATCTGGCTATTCATCTGTATCCTTTTTCACATCCTATATTGCATAATATATTGATAGATGTAAGTAAATATTTTCCTGAGTTCTGTGAGTTGTTCTAGCAAATAACCAAACCCAGGAAGGGGGTCATGGGATTTATAGCTGGTTGGTTGGTCAGAAGTACAGGTAACATCCTGGGATTTATGATTGGCATCTGAGGTGGGGGGGCAGGGGCAGTTTTGTGGGACTGAGCCCTTAACCTGTAGGGACTGCACTCTTGGTGTCAGAATTGAATTGAATTGAATTGAATTGAATTGAATTGAATTGAATTGAATTGTGGGACACACCCAGCTGGTATCAGAAAGAATTGCCTGGTGTGGGGAAAACCTCAGTCCATTCAAAGGGAGAGTTTGGTATTCTAAAGAAAATCAGACCAAATTACTAAAAACAACTGACATGGAAGTATGGATTCATTATAAAGTACTTGATTATAACTCAAAATACAAGTTGTATTTCTAAGCCAGGAAAAAAAATAAGTGAAATCTATTTGAGCTTCAATTCTAAAAAGCAAAATTTTGAAAGTTCAACATGGGGTATTTCCTGTGGCCTCATTGGATAGAAGCAATTCACTTGTTTGATGCAATTCATTCTAACTTGTCTATCTGACTAATTTCACATGGCAAGGGCAGAAAGGCCTAGTTTGACTGTGTACCAGGGGTTTTAGTCAGGACTCCTTTTGTTGTAAGAGACAGAAACTGAAGCCAAACCCATGGTATTCATTGGCCAACATAAAACACTCCAGAAGGAAAGAGTGTCCATTCTTAAAGATAACTGGCATCGGGCGCCTGGGTGGCTCAGTTGGTTAAGCGACTGCCTTCGGCTCAGGTCATGATCGTGGAGTCCCTGGATCGAGTCCCGCATTGGGCTCCTTGCTTGGCGGGGAGTCTGCTTCTCCCTCTGACCCTCCTCCCTCTCCTGCTCTCTGTCTCTCATTCTCTCTGTCTCAAATAAATAAATAAAATCTTTAAAAAAAAAAAAAGATAACTGGCATCATAGGCCCAAACATCATGAGGAGTCTGTCTCTCTTCATCGCGGGTCTGAGTTTCTCTCAGCTTGACTTCTTTCAAAACACTTTCTTTTACAAAATGAGGAATTTAGGTACTGGGAACTCTAGTATCAGATCCTTAACTTCTCTTGATTAGGTGAAAGAGAGCCCTCATCTCTCAGCTCAAATTCTAAAAATATCTAAGATTCTGATGAGGCAGTCCATTGGGGCCCCAGTTCCATTCCTGAACAAATCTCTGGGGCCAAAGAGACTTGCCATGCTTCTTTAGGTTGGGTTCAACTACAAGTGGTTTTATTAACGAAGTTCTCCCAGTGGGAAATGTTAAGGGGATGGAGGAAAGAAAAAGAGGAAAACAGTCAATCAAAACTAATTTCGGGTAAGTGCTAGCCAATCTCTGATCTCACAGGGAGCTCTGGAGCATATTCTCATATCAGAGTTTGTCCCCATCTTGAAGGAAGGGAGCCTGGCTTTTGCAACTGCACACTAGTCATTGATCACAGGTTGCCCTGAGGGACTATAATCTCCTAGATAGTTTTAGCTCTGGCTCCCTAGAGGTGAGGCAGCTCTAGTAGTCCAAGGGCAAACCTCTGAAGAAGGTTGCAGGTACCAACTATTTGCAGCATAGCCCGGGGAGGCTGGGGACTAGGCACATGGCACTGACTGGTGTCAGCTAGAGATGCTCATCCCTGAGTGGCATAATTATTTTGAGATCAATCATGTTGTTTTATGCATCAATAGTTCATTCCTTTTATTGCTGAGAAGCATTCCACTGTAAAGATACAATTTGTTAATCTGTTCACCTATTGTTGGAATCTAGCACTTTTATATATCATATATATTACATTTATATGTCATATTCTTTCATTGGTACTGTAAGGTAGGTTTAATGCCCATTTTACAAAAGAGGCATTTATGCTCAGAGAGATGACCTAAGTTACCTGATAAGTCAGCTCCTAAGTAGTGGAGCTTAGATCTCAGGCTTTTTCCCCTCAGCAAAGCCTATGCTTTTTTCTACTCTCCCCACCCTCCTAAGAACATAAATAGACACCAACTGATTGTTATTCACTTTAATTGGTAAAATGTATATATTCAGAAGTTTTCCAATTTTATGTTCTTACTTAAAAGACTTACCTTTAGCTTTGATGCTTTCTTTGTGCCGTAACTGGGAAATAACTAATTCTCTTCTTTCTTTCCTCTCAAAATTAATGAGACAAAGTAATTCAGTAGGATGTTTCCTAGAGATTGCCCAATGATTGGTCATTTTTACTCTACTATACCAAGTCATTTGTCCATTTCACTATTGAGCTAAACAGCTGATGGTTTAAGAAGGCAGCACTAAGTATGTGCCCTATTCAGATGCCTTGAGGTTTCAGACTAAAATGGGAAATGATACTAGATAAAAGCAATGGGAATTTCAGCAGATTTCTCCATGACAAAACCTCACATCTCATTTCTTAGAAAACACCACTGTGCCCACATTGGTACCTTAAATTTCTAAATTTACATTTTGGACTTGTATATGTCCAATCCCCCCAGTTCAGTTGTAAACTCTTTGAAAGCATCCACCAAACTAACTCTGTATAAAATCTGGATGTCCAAGCTCCAAGTTTTAAATTCATTCAACCCAGAGTATAGATGCTCTAACTTGCCAGCCTAAAGTCTTTAGATAAGGAGATGCCTAAGAATACAGTTTAAGAGATTTTACTTATGTTATAATAACTTCATAAAGCAGTGGGAGCTGAAGAGCTCGTCGAACAAGGAGCCAGAAGGAAAATGAGCAAAGTCTAGGTTATTAAGAATGCAGCACATTTTGTTGGAGTTCTGCCCATATCCCTTATGTCCTCACCTCTATCCCCTATGTCTTCACCTCTGTACTCAGAAGGCTACTTACTGAAATCCCTTCAATTCTCTCTGGCTGAGGTCATTTGTCTGCCTTTGAGAACAGGCTTGGCCAGCATGCAGAACAAGCCAAAAGAGCAGAAAGGTTAGTTCCTCTAGAAGCAATCCTCAACTGTTAACAGATTGTTGGTGCATAAATACTCCAGCTCCCTCGCCTCTTGAGTGGGATAATTCTGAAGGTGATCTACTTTGTCTCGTGGAGTTTCTCAGTGGCATTGAGCCCCACTTAATGTAACAGTCACCTACTCAGTAAATCACCCATTATTGTCTTCCTTCCATTCTCTGTCTCACTTCCAACACTTCTATCTGTGCTTCCTGGAATCACTTTCCAAATTAACTTCTTACACTAAAATCCTTGTCTAAGAGGCGGCTACTGGGGAAAGCCAAACAAATCAGACATTAGTTTAACTAGAGTAGTAACAGCAACCACTGTAGCAAGTACCCAGCATATTGGGTTCAGTGCTTCAAATACACTTACCCATTCAATACCCATAGAGAATGTAAAAGGTAGGTGTTTTTATTCCCATTTGACTAATGAGGAAATCAAGTCTTTGAAAAGTCAACACTTAATCAAGTTCATGCATTAAGTAGCAGAGTCAGGTCTCCCTCCCCAGGTCTGAGTGACTCCCAACTCTGTTTTATACACTATCAAAACTCTTAGGCCAGCCCCCTTGGAGTCGTGGAGTGCCCAATTAATACAAGCTTACCTAGTGGTCCTGGGAAATGTAAACATCTTTTTCTTACTTGGTTGATAGTGCCCAGGAAAGGACTGGGTATGTTGTAGCTTCCAGCAGAAACTAGTGAAATCGAAAAGATTTTTTTATTTGTTGTGACTCTTTTGAAGCCTTGACATGCAGTTTAAAATGAGCATTAGCTCTCCTAGCTGTGTTTGCAGAAGTAATATCAAAATGATACCCTATTCACATTTCTGTCTACCATTTATTCTGGCCTCACTGGTGTGCTGATGAAATTACTATAAGTGAACATTCTCATTCTGTGCTTCTCATTATTGAGGAAGGAAACTCAAGGAGTTCCCAATATATATATATATATATATTTTAATATAACACACACACACTGTTTTCCTTGTTCTTGAATATATGCAATTTATCTATCAGAGCAGCTTCCATTTCTTATTCATTCCTATTCTTATTTTTCATGCATATGCCAGAGAGAAGGAATTTTAATCACTGAAGGAGCATTTGTATAATAAAAGCGATCTCTGCAATTCCTTCAGTGAAGAGCAGGAATAAATGATCTATAGATTCTTAATGCATTGCTCCAAATATGAGTTTCAATTTGCACAGAAGATTCAATAAATTGTTCTGTGTCCCTAAAGACCTACAGATGCCTCAAGGGATATACTGCAAAGGATTCCGTTTAGAAAGAATTTTATGAGTAATATATTCTCTGCACTTGTCTCCCCTCTGTTAATGGCTAACAACATTGAATAATATAAGCATGCTGTTTTTCTTTTCCTTTTAATAAGAGGTCCAGCATGAACGTCCCTCTAAAGTTTTTTGAATTTTTCAGAATTTAGCACAAACTTCATTCAAGGATTTAAAAGCACAACACAACAACAGTTTGAGACCAAATGAGATCTTAAACTTGTTCAACAATTAATTATCTTTATACTTATGAAGTGACACCATTACACTTAGTTTTTATCTGTGGTACCTTTATAATATGCCTATGGCACAAGTATTATATCCATTTCTTAGGCTATAACTGAGGCTCAGAAAGGGTAAGTACTTTATTAAAGGTCACACAATTATCACAATGTTTTAATGTTACCCACAAGTTTTGTCATTTTGTACCTTTATAATCCATTCTACTTAGACTTATCATATAGACACTGCCCTGCAGGTTAGTCTAAACATCAAATATTTTGTCTCTAAGCCATTAAGTAGTTTATTCTTTACATTATGTGGCTGAAGGCTTTTCATATTGCTTTGCTGGAATATAAGGAGTGGTAACTAACATTTTTGAGACATCACAATTAATCTTAACTTATTAAACAAATAATAACATCAAATGTTTCCTGTTTTTGTTGTTTGGGTGGTTAAGAAGAGCACAGAATCTACCCACATATGCTCGTGATTCATTTCTGGCTTTACTGTGGTCTGGTAGCATTGATGGAAGACTGTTTAAAACATAAATTAATTATGCATAGAATAAAGAACTATTTTTCCTCTTAAATTTTAATTTTAAATTTTTTTAGCCTAAGGATGTTATGAAGCTTCATGTCTGATATCTGGAACCTTCATACGACTCTAACATCAATAGAGTATCCTTTTTGTAATTGTTTCTAAAATTTCATATGAAAGAGAAGAGGGAGGAAGCCATCATGCTTTTTTACCTTGCTGGATCTCTAACCTGTGCCAGGCATGTTCTGAGGTGTTACTTACACTCTTGTGTTGTTGTAACAGCCATGAGAAGCAGGTTCTAATGTATCCCAGACATTTCACCAAGGCTCTGCAAAGTCAAGGAAGTTGCCCAAGCTGAAGCCATTGGGAAGAGGCAGGGTGGGGACTGGAATCCTGAACTGTCTAACTTCATGGCTCAGGGATTTTCCATTCCAGTGTATCCCAAAACATGGATGGCCCAGAAAACTAATTTCAAAAATGATGGCAGGTATTATGTGAAAATAAGGTTTTCATATAGGCCAAATTAATTTGGGGAACAACAGAATTAACCAGAGTTCTTTACTCCAGGATTTTTTCAGAGGCCATACCATGCTGATTCACAAACTCAATCTGGATGGTGGCAGGCAAAATTCTAAGATCGCCTCCAAGATTACAACCCCTGGGTCCTATATAATATTCTCCCCTTGAGCAAGGGTGGGATTTGTGAAATAGATGAGCCACTGCTCCTGTAATTAGGCTATGGTATATGGCAAATGTGAAGGGAGTCGGAGTTGACTCGGAGTTAATCAAAAGGAGATTTTTCTGGGTGGGCCTGGCTTAATCAGGTGAGAGCCTTAAAAGAAAGACTGGGGTCATTCTGCTGACTGTGAAAAACAAGCAGGCATGTGTGATTGCCTATAGAGAGGGCTCTCTCTAGTTGCTGAGGGCCTTAATCCAAACTCCACAAGGAACTGAATTCTGGCAATTACCGCATGAGCTTGGAAGAGGGCCTAAGTTTGAGAAAAGAACATAGCTCAACCAACACTGATTTCACCCCTGTGAGAATCTGCAGAAAACCCAGCTAGGCCAAGCCTGGATTTCTGAGCCATGGATTACCCAGTTACCCCATCCCCCCACCTCCCTCCCTTCTGCAACCCTCAATTTGTTTCCCAGAGTCAAGAGTCTTTCATGGTTTGTCTCCCTCTCTGATTTTTTCCCATTCAGTTTTCCCTCCTTTCCTCTATGGTGCTCTGTGCTATTCCTTATATTCCACATATTAGTGAAACTATATGATAACTGTCTTTCTCTGCTTGACTTATTTCACTTAGCATAATGGCCTTCAGTTCCATCCATGTCAGTGCAAATGGTAGGTATTCATCCTTTCTGATGGCTGAGTAATATTCCGTTGTATATGAACCATATCTTCTTTATCCATCCATCCATTGAAGGACAT
This sequence comes from Neomonachus schauinslandi, assembly GCF_002201575.2. Taxonomy (NCBI): domain Eukaryota; kingdom Metazoa; phylum Chordata; class Mammalia; order Carnivora; family Phocidae; genus Neomonachus; species Neomonachus schauinslandi. The sequence continues at coordinate 180,057,092 of NC_058403.1, read as the reverse complement.
CTTAGCTCCTTCCATAGTTTGGCTATTGTGGACATTGCTGCTATGGACATTGGGATGCAGGTGCCCCTTCTTTTCAATACATCTGTTCTTTGGGATAAATGCCCAGTAGTGTAATTCCTAGGTCATAAGGTAACTCTATTTTTAACATCTTGAGGAACCGCCATACTGTTTTCTAGAGTGGCTTACCAGCTTGCATTCCCACCAACAGTGTAAGAGGGTTCCCCTTTCTCCACATCCTTGCCAACATTTGTTGTTCCTTGTTTCGTTAATTTTAGCCATTCTAACTGGTGTAAGGTGGTATCTCATTGTGGTTTTGATTTGTACTTCCCTGATGGCAAATGATGTGGAGCATTTTGTCATGTGTCTGTTAGCCATTTTGTATGTATCTTCTTTGGAGAAGTGTCTGTTCATGTCTTCTGACCATTTCTTGACTGGATTATTTGTTTTTGGGTGTTGAGGTTGAGAAGTTCTTTATAGATCTTGGATACCAGCCCTTTATCTGTTATGTCATTTGCAAATATCTTCTCTCATTCTGTAGGTTTCCTTTTAGTTTTGTTGACTGTTTCCCTCGCCATGAAGAAGACTTTTTATCTTGATGAAGTCCCAATAGTTCATTTTTCCTTTTGTTTCCCTTGCCTTTAGAGATATGTCTTGCAAGAAGTTGCTGCAGCCGAGGTCAAAGAGATACTCCCTATGTTCCCCTCTAGGATTTTGATGGATTCCTGTCTCACATTTAGGTCTTTCATCCATTTTCAGTTTATCTTTGTGTATGATATAAGAGAATGGTCCAGTTTCATTCTTCTGCATGTGGCTGTCCAATTTTCCTAGCACCGTTTATTGAAGAGACTGTCTTTTTTTCCATTGGATATTCTTTCCTGCTTTGTTGAAGATTTTTTGACCATAGAGTTGAGGGCCCATTTCTGGGCTCTCTATTCTGTTCCATTGATCTATGTGTCTGTTTTTGTGCCAGTACCATACTGTCTTGATGATCACAGCTTTGTAATATAGCTTTACGTCAGGCATTGTGATGCCCCCTGCTTTGGTTTTCTTTTTCAACATTCCCTTGGTGATTTGGGGTCTTTTCTAGTTCCATACAAATTTTAAGATTGTTACAGCTCTGTGAAAAATGTCAATGGTATTTTGATAGGGATTGCATTGAATGTGTAGATTGCTCTGGGCAGCATAGACAGGAAATGCTGCATTTTAAATGACATTCATCTCTCCCTTGGAGAAAGAGTAATGCTCAGCATACACTATTTGCTTCCCCCTTTAGGGGACCAGACTCAGTGGAGGATGAGTGTTGAAGCTGATGAAATAAAAACAGATTCAAAGGAAAATGTCAAAATTTAACTTCTGTGATGGTTAATTTTATGTGTCCACTTGACTGGGCCACAGGGATTTGGATTTGGTTAGACATTATTTCTGGGTGTGTCTACAGGGGTGTTTCTAGATGAGATTAACAGTTGAATCGGTAGACTGTGTAGAGCAGATTGTCCTCCCCAGCATGCGTGGGCTTCATTCAATCCACTGAAGGCCTGAATACAACAAAAGGCTGAATAAGAAAGAATTGTCTGTCTCTACTTGACTGTCTTCAAGCTGGGATATCAGTCTTCTGCCTTTGGACTTGAACTCACACTGGTTCTTATACCATTGGCTCTCCTGGTTCTCAGGCCCTTGAACTTGGACTGTAATTATACCATCAGGTCTCCTGGATGTCCAACTGGCTAACTGCAGATCTTGGAGTTCTCAGCCTCCATAATCATGTGAACTAATTCCTCATAATACATACATACATATATATTTATATTTATAAATATAATGCATAAATATAACCATCCTGTTGGTTCTCCAGAGAGCCTAGACTGATGTGGCTGGGTTCATAGTGACAGAGAGTGGTGAGGACCTAGAGCAATGAGTGGGCTACTTGGACAGTTCTTTATATGGTGACATTTATCCTGGGAAATTATTGCAGTTGGAGGCAATCCCCTTCTCAGCCCGACCAATTCTGAAATTTAAAGCATCATTGCCCCAGAGTTGATGAGTGATACCTTCCAAAAACACTAGAGGAATCCAAAATGCCAGTAATGTACAATGAGAAGCACAAGAGTTAGAAAGACCATTTTGAGTGGGCCTGATCAGGGCATTCCCTCCTGTAAAAAAGCCCCATTTGTGATGGCTTGCCTATGAAATTAAAGAGAAAGGGGCATATCCTAGAAGATTCCTAGGTTTCTGATGGCAAACCAGATGGCTAGTTGGTGGTGGCCATCACTAAACACAGGTTTAGCAGAGAAAGATCCTTGGTTAAGTTATGTTGATCTTGAGATGCCTTTGAGATATCCGAAAAGGAGATGTCAAAAAGGCAATGAAATATGTGGTCACTACTAGGCTAGAAGAGTACATATGTGGGCCACCTGCAAAAAAGTCAATGCCGAAGCTGTGACTGTGGAGGAAATTGTCCAGGGAGGGCGTAAAAAAGAAGCCCTAAAGTGCCCAAGGAATTCCTATAGCTGATGGGCTGATAGAGGAGGATAAACCTGAAAAGGTGACAAGAACCTTTTGGGAAATCATAAGATGATGACGTTTGAGCTCCTACTCGAAAGATAATTAAGCTTCTGACTAGAAATAGTAGGACAGACATTCAGGGATGGAGGGGACGTAATGAACTGAATCACTCAGGACAACCTGAGCAGGGCAGATATATAGAAGAGCAAGTTACAGTTTGATTGTTGAGCCTGAGAGGGAGACAGGACGACAAAGAAGATGGCTGCCATATGATGAGCTGTCTCCAATGTCATTGTTAGGGTTTGTACTCATTCGGCAGATACGTGGTTTTTAAACTCAGGAGGCTGAGTGTCAGGGCTGTGGACATCCTGTCTACACCTCAACAGCAGCACCTTCACTTTTTCTTTTTAGAGGTGGCTAAGACAGTATTTTGAGATCTAAATCTGTGTTATTTTTCCTCTGCATTTCACTCCATTCAAATAGAGATTTGCTCTGTGCTCAATTGCCTGTTCCGTTTTTCCATTCGTAGAGTCCAGGGGTTGGAAACATAAATTGCCTAGAAGCACTAGGCAGGTAATGCAAACAGGTGAGTGGATTGGGTACAGGAAAATTAAGGAACGATGAGGTCTGTGGTAAACTGGAGCGCACTTTTCTACTTCAAAGGATTCAGATTTAAGTTTAAACAAAAATACTGTGCAAGCCACACAAACATTGTCTGGGCCTGTTTATGACCTCAGGACTAAACTTTGGAAGAAATAGGTAAAGAAGGGGGAAGGGGGTAAAAAAGTAAAAGGTACAAAATTTACAGGTGTACTAGAATGTGCTAAAGAAGCAAAGGAGAGATGAAGTGACCACCCTTAGGACTGCCAGTGAAACAGTAACAAGTTACAGCCCAAAACCAGAGTAGGTTTTTGAAGAGGAGAGTATATAATCAGAGCTGTGTTTGGGGAAGATGCATCTGTGTAGGTTGGGTGGGAAGAGAAAAGGGGCTCTGAGATCATTTCAGGTGTACAGTGATTCTGATGAGAGATGAAAGGGGCTTGAATTAGGAAAGAAGCCTTTGAAATACAGAGGAGGGGCATGTCGTAGATGACACTGTGGTCAGCCACCAAACCGGGGGATGCAGAGTTAGGTTTGGTAATTACATGAAACCTTAACTCTGCTGGCTTATTTAGGCAATGGTGCCTTAACAAATAAGAATTTAAAACCCTAACTTAGATGATAAAATAATATCTATTTTCAGTCCTGTCAGTTTACCTCTACCAATTTATGAAGACTTGGGAACATTTGCCATCAGGCTCTGCCAGTGGTTTCAACCAGGGATGATTTTGTCTCCCAGGGGACACTTGGTGATGTCTGGTTATCACAGCTGAGGGATGCTACTGGCATCTTGTGCAGAGGCCAAAGATGTGGCTAAACATTCTGTGTGCTCAGATAGCCCTCCACCACAAAGAATTATCCAGCCTAAATGTCAGTTGTGCTGAGGTTGAGAAACCCCGGGCTTTGTGGAACAGCCTGAGAAAAAAACATTCCCATTACTGTATGAAACGTATATCCTAAGTCTGTGTATTGATGCATACTTTTCTATAAAGATGTTTGTTAGATTGGACAGTGAACTTTTTCAAGCCAACTGTTTCTTACCTCTGAATTGCTAGAACTCAGCACATCATAGATGCTCAACAGTTACTCAGTGGACGAAAGATGAAACTATAGCTAGAATTTATTGAGCTCTTATCATGTGTTGGGCACTACTTTAATATCTGACTTCATAATAACTCAAAATTAGGTACTATTTTTATCACTTCATTTTACAGATGAAAACAAGAAGATTGGAGAGGAAAGTCGCTTTCTAGAAACAAAAGGAGCCAGTACTGGGAACCTTACATATCTGACTCTAATTTTTGTTTTATTTTCCATCACAAGGTACCATATCTCTTTTAACATGGACCCAATTTATAAGCTTAATAAACTACCCTCCCCCACTTTTTTTGTTTTGTTTATTGCCACTCTCTAAACTTGCTATTGCTATATGCACATTGAATTTATAAAGTACCATATTAGTCAGGAACATTCTATTTTTTTATAGCACAAACATTTCCAGATGCATTCCTGGGATTTATGCATTAATAGCACCAGTTGGATGGGGTGTTTCATATTATTTTGGTAGATAAGAAATCCTTAAAAGGAGGCTTGATGATAACAGTGAGCAAGGATTGCCACTCCTCTCCCCATTTAAAAAAATCCATTCTATTATTTGGGAGTGAAATGTAAACCAACACATTTTCATTTCATTCCCTGCCTATATTGTTCTCTCAGTAACTTTTTTCAGGAGGGAAAAAAAAAGTTAACTGAGATGGGGAAAATTCAATAGCAATGTACAGTAGACTCTGAAGAATGTATACTGTCACTTACCACCATTTGGCTGTCTGATGGTTGATTGCTTTCCGAAAGCTCTAAGAACAGGAGATCAATATGCTGCAAAAGTCTGTTTTAGCATTGTGGGAACTTTTACCACACTCTAGTGCTATCAGCAGGTGGCTAGAATAGACTAATCCTGCTAACAATCCATAAAAAAACCTTCCACATTTGCCACCACCTGGCCCCAATCTACCTTTCCCATATTATCTTTTGTCCCCATCTACATTCCTACCTCATAATGCCAAATATTATTGACTGAATATGCCCTAAATATTCACCTGCCAGGACATTCAGATCTATTGGTCTTAAGTATTCTACTCTCCTAGGTGAAGACCAGTTAGTTCTTCAAAACCAAACTCAAACCTCATGTCACATGTGAGGCTTCTCCTCAGCTGATTCTCTCTGACCAGCCCATATTCATTCATTCATTCATTCATTTATTCACTCACTCAACCAAGTTTTCCTGAGCTCTATATCAGGTACTATTGAGAGAGTAGCAAACAACACAGAGATGGTTCCAACCCTCATGGAGCTTACAGCTTAGGCGAATCCAGGAAAAATTGATTACTGCCTTTCTTGGCACTGTTGCTTTTCTGTCTCTACTTGTATTCTATTATGTCTTTATTTTTAATTATGGGCACACCCCTAAGCATCATGGGCAATTTAATGCCCTACTCATCTTTTTGTTCCCATGGTCACATCCAGTCCTTCCCACACATGAGACGCTCAATCAACTTGTATATAGGAGAGTCAGATTTTCTATGTGATACCTCAGAAAAACCCAGTAAATGAATAAAAGACTCCTATGGCTTTAAGCAATATCCTGATACCAATCTCTCCCTTCTCTCCAACTATTGTTCCAGATTTGTAGTAGAAAAATAAGGAAACAGAATTGTCCCTACAGGAGCACGTGGTTTCTTCTGGTGTTAACCACCCCAGGATTTAACCTCATTTCATTCTGCATCTGTGCTATCCAATACATATGGCTGTTCAGCATCTGAAGTATGACTAGTCTGAGTTGAGATGGGCTGTCAATGAAATCCAGTGGATATCTGATAAATACTTTTGTATTTATTACATATCAAAGAGATAATGTTTTGATCATATTGAATTAAATAAACTATATCATTAAAATTAGTTGTACCTGTTTCTTTTTACTTTTTAAAATGTGGCTATTAGAAAATTTTTAATTGCATATGTGGCTGGCAATATACTTCCATTGCTATATATTTTTACTGGACATGCTGTTCTAGATTCTTGCCCTCCCAATGTTCTGACCTGAAACAATTCCTTTTGGGGAACTCCCATATCCTCCTGGCATCTGGGGTGAAAGTCCTTCATGCTGGCATTTTTTACATCTAGTGTTTTACCCAGTACTTTGGTGTCATAAAGTGTCATACTATCTATGCTTGGCAAAACACAAGGGTCTGGATTCTTGCTTTTGTTTTCCCCAAGACTCCTCCTGTCAGCTCTGCAAGGGCTTCCCAGTTATCCTCTTGGAAATATCTGGTCTTACAGGATATCTGTCTCTTTCCCGGGGGTAGTGTGCCTCAGCTTCTTCACCTAACCTTAATGGCAGAAGAGCTGCAGATGGGGGAAACTAGCTCCCTCCCAACAAGGAAAATACAGTTTGATATTTGAATCAAGTATTTTCTCCATATTTACTTATTGATTAAATTAAAATTTTAAGACCCCAAACCATTTTGGAGTCCATATCATGAGAAATGAAACTTGATTTTATTCTCTTTCTCATGGTCCAAAGGCATGGAAGGAAACCATATTTTGTTACTGTCTCTTTCTCTTGCAGTGCTATAGGATTTTTCAGAGATAAAATGTTGCAGTAAACCCCACAAGGACACAGGTTTTCTTGAAAAGTAAGGAAACAGAATTGTCCATACAAGTCAACTCAGTGGGTAAATATTAGTTTTGTGGACCAGTAAGCCCAGCCATTCACAATTTTCCCAGGATTTAAAATCTTAAGCCATGAGAATTCTGACTTTTCTCCTGCAAAAGGATGGAATGAAGGGATCTCCTGTAGGATTACTTGTTGTTCATATATCATGCCTCTCAGGGGGTTCCAACTCAAGACAATGACATAGGAAGATCCTGAAGTCACCTCCTCCCAGAGATACACCGAGTCTACAGTTACAAATGGGACAATTTCCTCTTAAGAAAACCTAAACCTGGCTGAGTGATGAATATACATTGGGCCAACGAGAAGAAAACCATACTGAAGTGGGTAGGAGAAGCTATTCTCCTACTATTCTCCTACTATTATAGATCACTATTATAGATCTTCTGAGTACAACAACCCATGACAAGGAGAAAACTCAAAACCTGGAGCTCCTCCCCAAGGAGCAAAGGATTTGAATTCCACATGGAGAACCTCAGCTTTTAGGACCTGTGCTTGAGAGATGATCCCCAAAACATCTACCTTTGGAAACAAACGGAGTTTGTGTCTTAAGACCTACAGGACTGTAGCGATCTGAGAGAGAGCTCCCAAAAGGTCCATGCTCTTGGACTTACCCTCCCAAGGACCCAGCTCAGAGGTAGCATATTGCACCCAGACTTAAAGTGAAGGAAGCTTACCTACTTATATTAAAGTCCCAGCTGGAAGGGCAGGCATCTAATTTAATACACATATCTAAGAGCCTTCCAGAACACTCTCCAGGGATGGAGACTGGCATTGTCCATCTTGGCACTCTCCCTCTGCTTTGCTCCAGCTCACCAGTATCTCCCCAAAAGGAGAGTATATACTTGTCTGGTGTCCTAGTTTTTGCAACTGCTCCCCAAGGGACACTGCTAGATCACCTGACCAATGAAACTTATGCATGTGGTCCTACAGGAGTGTATGTATTTGTATACTTTTAAAAGTTGTTACCTGAGGGGCTGGCTTCCAAGTAGTCTGAGGGACACTAACAGATCTTGGCACAGCCCCGACTACTGGAAGCTATCAAGAATATAATAAGCCACTTGGACAAGCACAAAGATTTGAGAGATGACAACGAGTGGAGTAGGGTTAAATGACAAGGGTCACCTCGTATGCAAGGCCCCTCCTTCAAGACTGGGAGAGGTGGTTGTTTCATGTACTGTATAGAGCCCTACAGAGAATCAAGCAAAATGAAGAAATGGAGGATTATGTTCCAAATGAGAGAACAAGAAAAAATTTCAGAAAAAAAAAAAACTTGATGGAATGGAGATAAGTAATTTATCTGATAAAGAATTCAAAATAATAGTCATAAAGATGCTCACTGAACTGGGGAGAAGAATGGGTGAACACAGTAATAACTTCAACAAAGAGATGGAAAATATGTGGAAGTATCAAGTAGGGGTGCCTGGGTGGGTCAGGTGGCTAAGTGTCTGCCTTTGGCTCTGGTCGTGATCTCAGGGTTCTGGGATCAAGCCCACATCAGGCTCCCTATTCATGGGAAGCCTGCTTCTCCCTCTCCTCCCCGTCCATGTTCTCTCTCTCTCAAATAAATAAATAAAATCTTAAAAAAAAGAAAGTACAAAGTAGAAGTCACAGAGCTAAAAAATACAATAAATCAACTTAAAAATATACTGGAAGGGTTCAACATCAGACTAGATGAAGCAGAAGAAGGAATCCGTTGATTTGAAGACAAAGCACTGGAACTCAACCAATCAGAGTAGCAAAAAGAAAAGAAATGATTTCGAAAATGTAAAGATAGCTTAAGGGGCTTACGGGACAAGCTCAAACAGATTACTGTTCACATTATAGGGATCCCAGAAGGAGAAGGAGGGGTCAGAAATCTTGTTTGAAGATATAACGGATGAAAACTTCCCTAATCTGGGGAAGGAAAGAGACATCCAGATCCAGGAATCCCAGAGAGTTCCAAATAAGATGAAATTAAAGAGACCCACACAAAGAAACATTATAATTTTTTTTGAGAAGATAACTGCCAATTGTTATTTAATGTTGACTCTAGAATTTAGAGCACGAGAAAGAGTTGGAGAATAGAAAGTAAGGAAAGATTTTATTTATATATATATCACATTACATTACATTACAACAAAACAAATAAAGAGAATAGCCTTCCTGTTCTATTATATTCTAATAGTGAAATGGGTGGTCAAAAGGTACAAACTTTGATTTGTAAAATAAGTAAGTCCTAAGGCTGTAATGTACAACACAGTGTCTATAATTAATAACACTGTATTGTATGTTTGAAAATTGCTGCGAGAGAAGATGTTAAAAATTCTTATCACAAAATAAGAAAAAACTTGTGATCATTTCACTGTATATATAATAATTAAACATATAAAAGACGTAATAATTAAAATGTCAAAAGTTAAAGGCAAGGAGAGAAAACTAAAAGAAGCAAGAGACAAACCACTTGTTATGTACAAGGGAACCCTCCATTAGACTATCAGCAGATTTTCTGGAAGAAACTTTACAAGTCAAGAGAAAGTGGCACGATATATTCAAAGTGTTTAAAGGAAAACTCCAAACCAAGAATACCTAGCAAAGTTATCATTCAAAATCGAAGGAGAGCTAGTTTTCCAGACAAGCAAAAGCTAAAGGAATTCATCACCGCTAAATCAGTCGTACAAGAAATGTTAAAGGGTCTTCCTTAAGCAGAAAAGAAAGCCTACTAATTGGTAACAAGAAAATACAGGAAGGAATAAATGTTACCGGAAAGGTAAATACATAGTAAAGGTAGTAAATTAATCTCTTATAAAACTAGAATGAAGATTAAAAGGCAAAAATGGCACAAATAATTATGAAAACAATGATTAGTTAATGGATATACAAGCAAAATGTGACATCGAAAATACAAAGCACAATGCATGAGATGAGAAATAAAAATGTTGAGCTTTACAATTAGGTCAAATGTAAGTTACCAATTAAAATAAACTACTAGAGATATAAATTGTTATAGGTAAGCTTCATGGTAACCACAAAACAAAAACCTATAGCAAATACACAAACAATAAAGAAAAAGGAATATCAGTATACTACTAAAGAAAGTCATCAAACCACAAAGTAAGAAAACAAGAGAAAAAGAAAGGAACATAGCAAAAGAAAGAACCTGGACCACTATCTGACATTATACACAAATATTAACTCAAAATAGATTGAGGACTTAAATGTAAGACCTGAAATTATAAAACTCCCAGAAGAAAACAGTGGTAATCTCCTTGACTTAGGTCTTGACAATTTTTTTTTGAATCGGATACCAAAAGCAGAAGCAGCAAAAGCAAAAATAAATAAATGAAACTCAACATTACTGAAAAGCTTCTGTACAGCGAAGGAAACCATCAACCAAATGTAAAGGCAACCTACTGAATGGAAGATAATATTTGCAAATCATATATCTTATAAGGGGCTAATATCCAAAACTATAAAGAACTTACATAACACAATAGCAAAAAACAAAAAATCTGATAAAAAATGGGCAGATCTGAATAGATATTTTCCCAAAGAAGACATACAGATGGCTAACAGAAACATGAAAAGATGCTCAACACCATTAATCATCAGGGAAATGCAAATCACAACCACAATGAGATATCACTAGTCAGAATGGCTAGTATCAAAAAAATAAGAAATAACAAGGTTTGGCCAGGGTGTGGAGAAAAGGGAACCTTTGTGCATTGTTGGTAGGAATGTAAATTGGTGCAGTCACTGTGGAAAACAGTATGGAGGTTCCTCAAAAAATTAAAAATGGAAATACTATGTGATCCAGCTCTTCCAACTTCTGGGTATTTATGCAAATAAAATGAAAATATAACTCTAAAAGATACATGCACCCATGTGTTCATTGCAGAATTATTTATAATAGCCAAGATATGGAAACAACCTAAGTGTCCATCAATGGATGAATGGATAAAGAAAATATTGTATATATAAACAATGGAATATCCTTCAGCCATAAAAAAGAACGAAATCTTTCCATATGCAACAACATGAAACTTGAAGATATTTTGCTAAATGAAATAAGCCGGACAAAGAGAAATATATCATCTCTCTTATATGTGGAATCTGAAAATAAAACAAAACAAACAAAACCAAACAAAAACAGAAACCACACTCAGAGAGAGCAGAGAACAGATTGGTAGTTGCCAGAGGAAGGGGGTGGGTGGTGGGAGAAATACATAAAGAGGGTACAGATATATTTTTAAATGTTTTAAAAAAGAAAAACAAACAAACAGAACACAATTCAATACGAAATATTTCCTTCCTTCAATATTCCACTCATTATGAGGTTGTATTGCACACAGGCTGTCATTATTAAAGCTTCTTGAATGCATCCTTTTGAAAATATTGCTTAAAAAATCTTTATTGTATTTCATAAAATGTCAAATGATTGCCCATGGATGCTTGCCCTGCCCTTTTAATTCCTAATGCATATAGTACTATCAATAAGCTGCGCCGCCCCCCCCCTCCGCCCAACCTCTGTATTGTTTATTCCATTTGCCTCCCTGGCAAATGTGACGGCTGTTATTTTCCTCAAATGAGTTAAAATTGTGAATTACATCAGTTCATCATAGCCAAACCTCTTCTTGATTGCAGAACTCAAATGTCCCCCCTCTAAATTAAAATGAAATTCATAAAATGCTGCCAACTGTTTTTCCAACGCTTCCAAAATGGAATATATCCAAAATGCTATGGAACATTCTGATAGATTACACCACATTAAGAGACATAAACATTTAAAATCACTTACATCTTCTTTGCTGTTTGGGGGAAACTTTAACATTGAGTCACGGAGGTGGTGGGTGAGGATGAGCGTCTATCTGTTGATGGCTGTTTGTATTCCTTTGAAGGTAAGGATCGGTTTTGCCAATTTTCAGTAGTACATCACTGAGATTTCTGTTATTTGTGATCAGGTACCAGAAGCTGCATTGTCTGTGAGAGAGGACAGGGGTATTAGGGATGGTCATTTAAAAATATTAATGGTTTGGGGTGCCTGGGTGGCTCAGTCGTTAAGCGTCTGCCTTCGGCTCAGGTCATGATCCCAGCATCCTGGGATCAAGCCCCCATCGGGCTCCCTGCTCAGGGGGAAGCCTGCTTCTCCCTCTCCCGCTCCCCCTGCTTGTGTTCCCTCTCTCGCTGTGTCCCTCTCTGTCAAATAAATAAAATCTTAAAAAAATAAATAAATAAAATAAATAAAAATAAAAATATTAATGGTTTATTTTTTTACAGCAGTTTTATTCAGAGCAAAATAGAGAGGAAAACACTGAGATTTCCCATATACTCCCTGTCCCCACATATGTACAGCCTTCCCCATGATCAACATCCCCCACCAGAATGATAGATTTGTTACATTTGGTGACCCTACATTGGCACACTTTAATCACCCAAAGTCCATAGGGCTCATTCTTGGTGCTGTACACTCTGGGTTTGGACAAATGTATAATGATATATATGCATCCTTATGGTATTATACAGGGTAGTTTTACTGCCTGAAAATCCTCTGTGCTCTGCCTACTCATCCTCCTACCACCCTCTCCCTTCCAGATGCTGATAACCACAGGTCTTTTTACTGTCTCCATAGTTTTGCTTTTTCCAGAATGTCATGTAGTTGGAATCCTACAGTATGTAACCTTTTCGGATTGGCTTTTTTTACTTTTTTTTTTTTTAAGATTTTATTTACTCGTCAGAGAGAGAGAGAGAGAGAGACAGAGGCAGACAGAGGGAGAAGAAGGCTCCCCACTGAGCAAGGAGCCTGATGTGGGACTTGATCCCAGGACCCTGGGATCATGACCTGAGCTGAAGGCAGAGGCTTAACCGACTGAGCCACCCAGGTGTCCCTGGCTTCTTTTACTTAGTCCTATGCATTTAAAGTTCCTCCATGTTTTTGTTGTTGTTGTTGTTGTTGATGGCTTGATAGCTCAGGGTTTTGTTTTTGTTTTCATTTTGTTTTGTTTTTATCACATGGAATAATATTCCATTGTTTGGATGTTTCACAGTTTATTATCTATTCAGGTAGTGAAGGACATCTTGATTACTTCCAGTTTCAGCAATTATAAAAAAAAAGGTGCTATAAACATCACTGTGTAGTTTTTGTACAGACATAAATTTTCAACTCCTTTGGATAAATATCAAGAAAAATGATTGCTAGATTGTATGGTGAGAGTATGTTCATTTTGAGAATAAATCACCAAACTGTTTCCCAAAGGGGTGGTACTATTTTGCATTTCCACTAACAATGTAAAAGAGTTCCTGGGGCTCCACATCCTCATCAGCATTTGGTGTTTTCAGTGTTCTGGATTTGGCCATTTGAATAGGTGTTTAGTAGTACCTCCTTTTTGTTTTAATTTGCATTTCCCTGATGACATATGTAGTGAGAGAGTCATTTTAATAGCCATTTGATCTTGTGCTTTTTTTGAACTTCAGCATCCTTGTTTGTAAATTAGAAATGACAATACATGTGCAGAAGAATGAAACTGAATCATTTTCTTTCACCATACACAAAAATAAATTCAAAATGGATGAAAGACCTAAATATGAGAAATGAAACCATCAAAATCCTAGAGAACACAGGCAGCAACTTCTTTGACCCTGGCTGTAATAACTTCTTACTAGGCATGTCTCTGGAGGCCAGGGAAACAAAAGCAAAAATGAACTATTGGCAATTCATCATGATAAAAACTGCACAGTGAAGGAAACAATCAACAAAACTAAAAGGCAGCTTACAGAATGGGAGAAGATATTTGCAAATCCAATAAAGGGTTAGTATCTAAAATCTATAAAGAACTTACCAAACTCAATACCCAAAAAACAAATGACCCAGTTAAGAAATGGACAGAAGACATGAATAGACATTTTTCCAAAGAAGACATCCAAATGGCTAACAGACACATGAAAAGATCCTCAACATCACTCATCAGGGAAATACAGATTAAAACTACAATGAGATACCACCTTACACCTGTCAGAATGGCTAAAATGAACAACACAGGAATCAACAGATGTTGGCGAGGATGTGAAGAAAGGGGAACCCTCCTACACGGTTGGTGGGAATGCAAACTGGTGAGGCCACTCTGGAAAACAATATGGAGGTTCCTCAAAAAGTTAAAAATACCCTACAATCCAGCAATTGCACTACTAGGTATTTACCCAAAGAATACAAAAACACAGATTTGAAGGAGTACATACAACCTGATGTTTATAGCAGCATTATCAACAATAGCCAAACTATGAAAAGAGCCCAAATGGCCATCGACTGATGAATGGATAAAGAAGAAGTGGTTGTGTGTGTGTGTGTGTGTGTAATGGAATATTATTCAGCCATAAAGAAGAATGAAATCTTGCCATTTGCAAGGACACAGATGGAGCCAGAGAGTATTACGGTAAGTGAAATAAGTCAGTCAGAGAAAGACAAATACCCATATGTTTTCACTCAAATGTGGAATTTAAGAAACAAAACAGATGAATATATGGGAAGGAAAAACAAAGAGAGAGAGAAGCAAACCCCATAAGAGACTCTTAACCATAGAGAACAAACTGAGGGTTGATGAAAGGAGGTGGGTGGGGAATGGGCTAATTGGGGGCCGGGTGTTAAGGAGGGCACTTGTTATGATGAGCACTGGGTGTTACATGTAAGTAAGTGATGAATTACTAAATTACACCCCTGAAATCAAAAATAGGTAAATAAATAAGTAAATTTTGAAAAGTGACAGTACATGTCTTGCTGGATTTGGGGGACAATCATAAATAACAAATGTAAAGCATATCGGTCAAAACAGTCTCTCAACAAGGAAGCTATTGTGAGGATCCACAAAACGACAATATCCAAGTTCCCCACAAGCCAGGTCCCATGGTCTTTTGGATTTCATGAACTAAAAAAAATTCAATTTTTGTTTTGATGGAGCTGAAAGAAAGCTGGCAAAATTTATCTTGTAAAGTGAAGACAATGAAGAAGAATGCCAAGCCAACCATCAGTAACTCTCATCATTTCTTTTAGAAGAAATAAACTTTGCAACAATAAAAAAAGAAGGGCATAATCTGAGAAAGAACACTATCCTTTAAATTAAATGAATGCAGCTTTGTGAAAAAAGTCCTCACTTTTCATTTCACTTTGAATGGTAAAGAAATTCATCTGAAACAGGCACTGCTTGAGCAGATGAATCTTCAGGGAAGCCTGGAACCCCTTTCTGTGTTCATTGTCATAAGCCATGTTTCCCTCCAGTGGCTGAGCTCCTCTTGTTTTCTGAATGATTGACCTGTCAGTCTTACTAGGGAAATATGATGACGGTGAGGGTTTTTCTTCCTCTACAGAGGTTGAGTTTAAATTCCCCTCTCAAATGCGTGCCTGTCAGGCTTTGGTGCTTTCTGATCTATTTTCAGTGGCTCTCCATCTGACCTGAAAACACGCATATGGTTGCTTGTTCACTGATGTTCCCATCTGTACAGATCTGCTTGTATTCTCAGATTCAACACACTCTATTTTATCAACCTTTGTTTTCTCTTCCCATTTTCAGAATACTGCATGTGAACTCCCTGAAAATGTCATCATCTTTGGCTTTGTTAATGATTTTTTTTTTTTTAGAAATGGTGATGGCCACCAGTATTAATTTCTGCTTCATGTTTTGCAGTGATTCTTTCCTTTATTGTTTAGGTAATAAATGCTACAAAGTTGCACAATTGGTTTAACATATGTATCGACAGTAGAAGTATACATTCTGTAACCATGGAAAAACACATGGGATTGTCTCCTGAATAGTGGAATACTTGGAGGAAGACTGTCATATTGTTATAGAATTAGAATTCTGTACTAAAAGATAGCCTTCTTGATAATATATAGACTAAGACCCTTAATGTCAGGTAGGAAAATTAATATCCAAAGAGGGGAAAGATCCACCATTGGTTACATAGAGTTAGACCTTGGAAAAGTGACTCAGAATCATGTTGCCAAGGATATTATGTTAGTGATTGGGCCATAAAGAATGTTTACCATTCTAGAATTATGTAACTAGCATTGCACTTACAGTTTTGGGTTATGGCCCATCTACAGTACAAGTGTGATTGTCCTGAGACTTAAGGATTGACATGAAACTGGGATCAGAGTCATAGAACAGAGTCAAGAAGAGAAATAGCCCATCAAACATAAACGCTGCATTTACACCTGAGCCCAGTTTCTGGTTAAACATTAAGCACGTACTGGCTGTTCAGACCACAGGGGAGGCAGTGTCTGGTGACGACTAAAGGTTTGAACTTTGGTGCTAGAAAAAACAGAGTTTGAGCCTTGGCTCAAACTTATTATTTGTATGAATTTCAACAATTTTTTAAATCTCTTTAAGTCTTAGTTTCTAATCTCTGAAATAATAATATTAACTTCAAGGTGTCACAACAGTTAATATTGTGATAATAAACAAGTAGAATGTGAATACTTACTGGAGTAAGGTTGTATCTAGAAGGCTACTGCTCTGAGAAGTTTTTGCACAAACAGGATACTAAAGAGCTTTGCAAAATCAAAATTAGGTGATCAGATATGACAAAATTACAGGGAGAATTGTGTAAAAAGTGTGAACAGGATGAAATATATAGTGGAACCATACAGGATGGTTTATGGCATCATTTGTAATGGTATATGGTATATGATGATATATAACATGGTGTGGCAAACTATAACCCATGGGTCTGCTGCTTGTTTTTGTAAATAAAGTTTTTTTTTTTTTAAGATTTATTTTTTTATTTGAGAGAGAGAGAACCTGAAAGCAGGGGTGGGGGGCAGAGGGAGAAGGAGACAGAAAATCTCTAACAGACTCCCTGCTGAGCATGGAGTCTGACACAGGACTCAATCTCATGACCCTGAGATCATGACCTGAGCTGAAATCAAGAGTCAGATGCTTACCCGACTGAGCCACCCAGGCGCCCCTGTGTAAATCAAGTTTTATTGGAACATGGCTATGTCCACTTTTTTATATATCATCTATAGTTACGCTGCTTTGTGCTATCAAGGCAGAGTTGAATAGTCATGACAGAGACCATATGACCCACAAAACCTAAAACATTTACTATTTGGGCATTGAGAGAAAATGTTTGCCAATCCCTGGTGTCTAATGATGATGATACCACAGGTTCACTTTCTTATTTACTGGGAAGGCAGCAAGGCAACAAGCAACCTTTATGTCCTTAGCATTCGGTACAGTGCCCAGCTCAGTGTTCTGCATATACTAAGCAACCTATACATTGTATAGTGTGTTTTTATTATCAATTTCCTTTAACTTTAGTAAAAGTACAGAGCACAGTAAGGTGCCCAAAGTACTCTCTAACATGGGTTTTGTAAAGAACTAACTGCATTCCTAAAACCTGGTTTGTGAAACCTCTTTCCCAGCACAAACCTTACTGGCTTAGCTTTGCAGGCAAAGAGGCAAAATTGAGACCACCATATAGGTACTTATACCACCATTTAAAGTGCAATCCTTTAAGACTATTCTTAGTTTGAGGACTGTTGAAAGATGGACAGCTGGCTGGATTTGGCCCCAGGGGCTGTATTTTGTCAGTCCTTGAGTTAGACATAAAAGAAGATGGGAGGGAGATTGGGGTGGAGAAATGGTCTGAAGGGTAGGAAAAAGAAGTCAGAAAGGCAAAACCTAAATAGAAACCCACTTTATCCTTCTCCTTAGGCCTGCTGTAGATACTGGCATCTGGTTGTTCAGTGCTGCGATAAACACAACATTATGTAGCCACTTTCTAGTTTAACTCAGTTGAGCTCATTATCTCAGTTACTGGTCTAAGTAATCTGATATAGCAAACAGCTCTGCTTCAAAGTATGTATAAAGAAAATACACTCTCTACTTCATTATCACAAATATAGCTGATTCTTTACACCTGTTTGCAGCCTACCATCATTGAGAAAGCTGCCTGGTGCACCACAAAATCCATTACCCCTGGTGCATCATCCCACCTCGGAGCCTGCCTGTGCCTGGGTGCATATGCTCACTACTGTTCACACATCCATATTAGCCATTCTCCCACCCACTCCCCTTCAGTGTCCTGGAAGCACATTGCAGAGTCCAGCAAAAACACAAATGGCTGCCAGTCATTGTGAATCTTGTCTATTGGGTGAGAAGCTTGGTTCCAAGGCTCTACCTTTGTTTGCATCAGTTTCTGCAAAGATTATCGAAAAACACAAAATCCTGCTTGGAACCCCTTGTGATATGCTCTGAAAGACGGACTCTATGACTTTGACTTTGTTGTTATTACTGACACCATTGCTGGTCGGTTTCGGGGTAAGCAGACTCTGAGACAGAGATTAGTACACAAGAAGTTTATTGGGCGCTGCCCTTGGGATCAATACCTGCTGGGTAGTGAAAGAAATAGGATTGGCAAGAGAATAATTTCTAGAGGGGCTTGAGGTGTGAGCTGTCAGTAGCCAAGCTTCTCATCAGCAGAGGGAGTGAATACTTCAGTTTTATATCTGGGAGGCACATCACAGCCTCCACTAAATATTTTTCCAATGTATTTTTTTCCATAAAAATAAAATAAGTATTTATATATAGAAATATAACATATTTCTATATCTATCTCTGAGCAATAAGAACATATTTTAAAAAAACATATACATAATACCATGATCATACTAAAGTTTATTAATAATTCAGTTTCCAATTGTCTGGTACATATCATAAAACTATGTAACTATATAACACTATATATAACATGATATATAACTAGATATCATGTAACTACATATAACTATGTATAGCATATCAGATAACCACTAAACTGTACATAATTAATTAATTTGGAATTTGTTTGATTTGGGGTTTAAGTAAGGTCCATAAATTATAATCAATTGATAGCTCTTAAATCTCTTTTAAATCTGTAGGTTTTCTTTCATTTTTTTTGAAATTTATTCATTGAATAAACTTGGTAAACCTCTGTCCTACAGTTTCCCAGAATAAATATTCATTTAAAATAAGACTTTATGGGGCGCCTGGGTGGCTCAGTTGGTTAAGCGACTGCCTTCGGCTCAGGTCATGATCCCGGAGTCCTGGGATCGAGTCCCGCATCGGGCTCCCTGCTCAGCGGGGAGTCTGCTTCTCCCTCTGCCCCTCCCCCCTCTCATGCTCTCTCTATCTCATTCTCTCTCTCAAATAAATAAATAAAATCTTTTAAAAAAAATAAAATAAAATAAGACTTTATGATTATGAAAGTAATAAATGTACATTACAGATAATGTAGAAAATATGGAAAAGTATAAAGAAGAAAAATATTAACCTTCTTGAAAGCTCTCTGATAATCACTGCAAATATATGGGTACATTTCTTTACAGCAGTGTTTCTTTTTTAATTTTTTATTGTTATGTTAATCACCATACATTACATCATTAGTTTTTGATGTAGTGTTCCATGATTCATTGTTTGTGTATAACACCCAGTGCTCCATGCAGAATGTGCCCTCTTTAATACCAATCACCAGGCTGACCCATCCCCTCACCCCCCTCCCCTCTAGAACCCTCAGTTTGTTTTTCAGAGCCCATCGTCTCTCATGGTTCGTCTCCCCCTCCGATTTCCCCCCCTTCATTCTTCCCCTCCTGCTATCTTCTTCTTCTTCTTCTTTTTTTTAACATATAATGTATTATTTGTTTCAGAGGTACAGATCTGTGATTCAACAGTCTTGCACAATTCACAGTGCTCACCATAGCACATAGCCTCCCCAGTGTCTATCACCCAGTCACCCCATCCCTCCCACCCCCTACCACTCCAGCAACTACAGCAGTGTTTCTTAAAGTCTGTTCACTGGACACTGCTCCCAAGATGTGCCCCTCCAAAACAGAATCATCTGCTGTATTAATTTTCTATTGCTGCTGTAACAAATTGCCACAAACTTAAAGGTTTGAGACACCATCTATTTATTATCTCATAGCTCTTTCAAAAGTGCTTCCAGTCAGAAGTTCCATGGGTTGAGCTGTGTACTCTGCTTAGGGACTCACAAGGTTGAGGAAAGATAGACTCTAAATAAGTACATTAGGAAAACATGTAGTATGTCAGGTAGTGATGTAGAGAAAATAAAAAGCAGGAAGAGATTGCTGGGGAGGGAGAGGAAGCTGGTTTTCAAATAGGCGATGTTAAAAGAAACAGCTAAATGAAGGGAGAGGGCGAGCAACCCATGTAGTTTCTGGGGGAAGTGTGCTCTGCTCAGGGGATCAGCAAGTGCAAAAGAACTTAGGGAAGTGTGTGCCAGGAAAGCTTAAGGAATAACAAGATTCCAGGATGACCTTGGAGACTGAGCTGAGGGGAGAAGAGCTGATGCTATCAGGTGAGTTGAGATACGCTGTTTATGCAACAGGACAATGAGGGAGGGCAGAGTCCTTTGGAAAAGCCATGGATATGTATACTCCAAGAAGAAAGATCTTTGGATCAACTTGGGGAGGTTATGTTTGAGTATGTTGATATGTCTTTTACAGGGAGAGTTCAAATACCTGACTGAGGGTTGAACCAAGCCACTGGTTTATGAACCTGACTGTTGAACCTTGGGGAGGTAGAAGTGGACATCTCCTCCCTGACTGTATCCTGGCCCTCTTCTCTGCTCTTAATATCTTGTTTTTTGTCTTTGATAAGTTACCACTCTACTATTTGCAGTTTTGATGGGATTCATAATTGACAATTGGTCTGTCCTTCCCTGACCAAGAAGTATGAATGTGACTCAGGTTAGGTGAGTCACATACTTTCCCATTGGAATTTAATCTCCAGCACAGATTGACACATGCATGGATGACAGTAGGGCCCAATTCATTCTAAGTCCTATGGAGAAACCACCCTTGAGTTGTTGTTACCCAGGCCCTTGGAGCTGCCCCAGTTCTTATGGGTTGAGAGGCCTATTTTTAGCTTTTCCTTTGATTCTGTAAGCCATATGATAATCTTCCAAAATATTTATTTTTCCTTAAGTAAGCTAGAGTTGGTTTTTGTTGCTTGCACCAAAAGAGATTCATGAAAATACTTATTCCCAGGCTTTACTCCCATCCCACTGAATAAAAATTGTGTAAGACTGTTGAATCACAGACCTGTACCTCTGAAACAAATAATACAATATATATTAAAAAAAAAAAAGAAGAAGATAGCAGGAAGGGAAAAATGAAGGGGGGAAATCGGAGGGGGAGACGAACCATGAGAGACTATGGACTCTGAGAAACAAACTGAGGGTTCTAGAGGGGAGGGGGGCAGGGGGATGGGTCAGCCTGGTGATGGGCATTAAAGAGGGCATGTACTGAATGGAACACTGGATGTTATATGCAAACAATGAATCATGGAACACTACATCAAAAACTAATGATGTAATGTATGGTGATTAACATAAGAAAAAAAGAAAAAAAATATACAGGAACAAAATTCTAGGATTCAGTAATTTGAAAACACTCTTTAGGTAACATGGCTTGTGTATGCAAATGTTGGACTAAATGGTGCTTCAGAGAGGCCCCTGCCCCTGAAATTCTGTGCCTTCCTGAGTCTGATCCTGAAGGTTTGGATTTAGTTAGCCTAGGGATTTGAATGGTGTATTTAGTTTTATTACCATAATTATTATTGTTATTATTATAGTGGTGGCTGTTTTGAATTGCGTTGTTTATAAGCACTCGAATAGGGGTGCCTAGTGGGTGGCTCAGTTCTTAAGCATCCCATTCTTGGTTCTGCTCAGGTCATGATCTCAGGGTCTTGAGATCCAGCCTGGCATTGGGCTCCGCCCTGGGCATGGAGCCTGCTTAAGATCCTCTTTCTCCTTCTCCCTCTGCCCCTCCCCCACTCTCCCTCTCTTAAAAATAAATAAATAAAAGCACTTGAAGAGATGATTGCTGAAGTACCCTCCCTCCCTGTCCTCCACATCCTAGAAGATGGTTCTTTTGAGAAAAAAATCATGCCACTATTCCAGTTGAGCATCCCTGAGATCCGTTCCCATCAAAGGTTGGTGCTTTTCCCAAGTTCTTGCTGATAAGCCTTAAAGGATTTTGTTTCCTTGCTTTAGGGCTGGCAAAACACACACATACACACACACACACACAAACACACCAAAAAGCAAAAAACCTGAAGTTATTTCACTGCTTTGTGATCAAAGACAAAGGCAGGCAGAAGTGGGTGGGATGACTCTACATTCCTCTTGGGGCTCTGGGATCTCTTAGGGATAGTAAGAATTTATTAAAACACCTTAGGGGTGCTCCTTCCCTGTGGCAGGCACTATGGATTGGTAGCGAAGAAGGTTGACAGATTTTTCTGTGCTCACAGAGGTTGGTGTCTAATAGAGGGGATAGATATTAAACAATGATGCAAATAAGGAATTAAATTAATATCATGAATAGGCAAAACACAGAGGATTTTTAGGGCAATGAAACTACTCTTTAAGATATATGTCACTATACATTCATCCAAACCTATAGAATATACAACACCTTGAGTGAATCTTAATATAAACTATGGAATTTCATTATAATATGTCAACATACAAATACTATATATGATGTATAAGTGTGTCAATTGTAACAACTATACCACTCTGGTGGAGGATATTAATCTGTGGAGAGACTAGGAATTTGTTGGGGAGGGAGGGTAATAAGGGAAATCTCTGTGCCTTCTGCTCAATTCAGCTGTGAACTTAAAGACATTCTTAAAAAAATTTTTTAAACTTAAAAAAAAAATTACTAGCATGGCCAATTCCATGCTTGGGAGTATAGCAATTAAAAGGGAGGAATGAAATAGTTGTCCTTAGTGTTTCCTGCATGAGTTGCATTTTAGAATAAGCAAAGAACCCAAGATGATAATGAAAAGTCCATCTTTATAAAGAACTCTTAATAAAGCAGGAAGGAGTAAAAGAGTCCAAATATCACCATTCTATTCCCTTAAATAGTAATTAATGCAGGCCACACTCATCAGCAAGTGGAACTATTCAAAGGAAAGTTTGTGGGGAACTTGGCAATGAGGGGATCAGGCTGTTAACATCCCTACATCCCTAAAATTTTCCATCTCAGAATTCTCAAGGCTAGAAGTCTGAAATCCAGCACTGCTCCTCTCCCTCCAGGGAGCCTAGGGGAAAATGCATTCCAGGTCTCTTCCAGCTTCTGGATGCTGCCCTGGGGTTTCTGGGCTAGTGGCCACACCACTCCAATCTCTGCTCCATCTTCACTAGAATGAGTGGGGCTGTCCCCAAACTTCCTCTGCCTCTCTAAGCATATATGTGCTTGCATTTAAAGTCCACCCAGGTATCCTAGGGTACGTTCTTCTTCAGATCCTTAAATTTCACATCTTTTGCCATATAAAGTAATAGTCACAGGTTCTGGCATTTGGAGGTGGACATAACTTTGGGGGGCCACCATTCATTCCACTGCATGTGTCTTTAGCTGGGATGCAATTGAAGCACTTGGCATCACTTAGAATGTTTTCTTGCCATTAAAGTTATTTGAGTTTAATAAAGACTCTCAGGTTTATGATCATTTACAGGAATACTGGGGACAGAGAAATAATGTGAAAGGACTCTCTAATGAGGAAAACCAAAACGTGGAACAGTCTTAGGATAAGAGACATGGTATTTGTGTGTGTAAATCAATGGCACTTGAAAAGGTGAAGGAGAACTGTTCTAGAGTAAAAGAGATTTAAGGACATAAGCTTACCTAATGAAGGACATAATTTGTGATGCTTGTTTGGATCCTAATTCGATCAAAGCAACTCTACAAAGACCTCTTTGGGTCAATCGGGAGAATCTGATTTTGAACTGGTATTAGGTGATCTCAAGACATTAGAATGAACTTGAAGAGCTGTGGCAACAGCATTATAGTTGTGTCAGGCATGTCTTCCTTGGGTCCTGGCTCTGGCCTCCCAGCTCCACGTTCACTCTAGCTGTTGCTGTTGTGCTCAGAGTTGTGCAGGTGAAACGTGATGGCACCTCCCCTAAACTGCACCACAGATCTCTCACTTTCTGAGAGATCTCTCAGTTTCTGGTCTGGGCTGCTCAGGGCTTCTCTGTGTCCTTCTCCTGAAGGACACCTGTGGAAAACGTTCCACCCATTCTGTCTTTTTTCTTTTTAAATTTAATTTAATCTTATTTTATTTAAATTCAATTAACATATAGTATATTATTAGTTTCTGAAGTAGAGTTCAGTGACTCATCAGTTCATTACATCACATGCCCTCCTTAATGTCCATCACCCAGTTACTACAAAACAAAAAACAAAAAGCCCAGGGCCAGATGGCTTCCCAGGGGAATTCTACCAAATATTTCAAGAAGAATTAATACCTATTCTTCGGAAACTGTTCCAAAAAATAGATTTGGAAGGAAAATGTCCAAACTCATTTTATGAGGCCACCATTACCTTGATCCCAAAACCAGACAAAGGCCCCATCAAAAAGAATTACAGACCAATATCCTTGATGAACATGGATGCAAAAATTCTCACCAATATACTAGCCAAGAGGATCCAACAGTACATTAAAAGGATTATTCACCACGACCAAGTGGGACTTATCCCTGGGCTGCAAGGTCAGTTCAACATCCATAAATCAATCAACGTGATACAATACATATAAATACATTTATATCTTCAGATATAAAATTTGTATGGAACCAGAAAAGACCCCGAATAGCCAGAGGAATATTGAAAAAGAAAAGCAAAGCTGGTGGCATCACAATTCCGGACTTCCAGCTCTATTACAAAGCTGTCATCATTAAGACATACAAATTTTAGGATTATTTGTTCCATTTCTTTGAACAAAGTGGATGGTATTTTGATGGGGATTGCATTGAATGTGTAGATTGCTCTAGGTCGCATTGACATCTTCACAATATTTGTTCTTCCAATCCATGAGCATGGAACCTTTTTCCATTTTTTGTGTCTTCCTCAATTTCTTTCATGAGTATTTTATAGTTTTCTGAGTACAGATCCTTTGTCTCTTTGGTTAGATTTATTCCTAGGTATCTTATGGTTTTGGGTGCAATTGTAAATGGGATTGACTCCTTCATTTCTCTTTCTTCTGTCTTGTTGTTGGTGTATAGGAATGCCACTGACTTCTGTGCATTGATTTTATATCCTGCCACTTGACTGAATTCCTGTATGAGTTCTAGCAGTTTTGGGGTGGAGTCTTTGTGGTTTTCCACATAAAGTATCATATCATCTGCAAAGAGTGAGAGTTTGACTTCTTCTTTGCTGATTTGGATGCCTTTTATTTCTTTTTGCTGTCTGATTGCTGTGGCTAGGACTTCCAATACTATGTTGAATAGCAG
>NC_058403.1:179941917-180031986 GCF_002201575.2 Neomonachus schauinslandi | reverse complement strand
CAGAGTAACAACGTCCCCAGAAAATATACTCTAAACAAATCAGAAAAAACCTGAAGCAGTGGGAAAAGAAAGGGAAAGAGAGAAAAAAGAAAAAGAAAAAAAAGAAAAAGATAAAGATAAAAACAAAAACAAACAAAACAAAACAACAACAAAAAAACCAGAATGTGATCAAATATGATCAGTGCCACACACTAGATTTGGGGTGTATTTTGGTCTTTTAGAAGAAAGTGCCTCCCAAAATTTTAAAGAAAGAAAAACTTATATATGTACAAAAATAAGGGTTGATATGATGAAGGGATGGAATATGATTGTAAAGATGGAAATTATAAAA
Source organism: Neomonachus schauinslandi (assembly GCF_002201575.2). Classification (NCBI taxonomy): domain Eukaryota; kingdom Metazoa; phylum Chordata; class Mammalia; order Carnivora; family Phocidae; genus Neomonachus; species Neomonachus schauinslandi. Next base: position 180,031,655 of record NC_058403.1, on the reverse strand, counting down.
AATTTTATAAAAGGAATTGATAAGAAGTTGTTTGAAAAAAGAAAGAAGAGGATTTAAAAAAAGAAAAAAAAAAAGGGAGAGGATGTGATCAGGCAGGGGAACAGAAAACACCATATACTAGAGATTTAGGGTATATTTTGATCTGTTAGAAGAAACTATCTCAAAATTTTAAAGAGAGAACAACTTATATATATAAGCCAAAAATATGGGTAACTACTATGAAGGGATAGAATATGACTCTAAAAATGAAAAATAAAAATGTTTTTTTTTTTTAAAAAAAAAGGGATTGATAAGATGTTGGTTGAAAAAGGGAAAAAGAAAAATTCAAAAAGAAAAAAAAAAGAAAAAAAGACAGTTAAAAAAAAATTAACTTTGAAAGACTACAGAATCATGGTAAAAAAGCCATGAATTCTATGTGCAGTAGTCCCCTAGAGCTGGAGTTCTGCCGTTCTCATTGATGGGTAAACTTGGTCTTGGCTGGCTGTTCTCGCTGATCTTCTGGGGAGGGGCCTGTTGCCGTGGTTTCCAAATGTCTTTGCCGGAGGCAGAATTGCCCCGCCCTTGCCCCCTCCCAGCTAAGTAATCTGCTGGGGTTTGCTCTCCGGGGCTTTTGTTCCCTGCGAGCTTTCCGTACAGCTTTGGAGGCGGAGAGTGAAAATGGCGGCCTCCCAATCTCCGCCCCGGAGGAGCCGAGAACTCGGGGTCCCGCTTCTCAGTGAGCCCCCAGAGAAAAGCCGTCAGTCACTCCCGTCTCCCCGGTCTCCAGCCGCACTCCGTGCTCACCCGGCCTGTGACCGCGCGTTTCTATCTCTGGCACCCGACCCCGGGTGGAGTCTCCAAACCCAGCAGATCCCTGCGGTGCACTCCCGCGCGGCTCCTCCCGGGGGAGGAAGGTGAGTCTCCCCGGGTCTGCCGCTTGTTGGGTCCCTGCTGGAGGAGCAGGGGCCCGACTGTGCCGCGGATCACGGTTTATGGCAACCCCGAGCTGAGAGCCCGCGCCTGGGCTCCGCCTCTGCAGCCGGCCTCCCTGCTCCGATACCTGGGAGCTCTGCCACACTCAGGCACCCCCAGTCTTTCTGTGACCCGTGGGTCCTGAGACCACACTGTCCCGGAGGGTTCCACCCCCCGCTTAGCCACCAGAGTGACGTCCCTCAGCGGAGCAGACTTTTAAAAGTTCCGATTTTGTGCTCCGCGGCTCTATCACTTGCCAGAAGCGGCCGCCGGAGGCCCCTCCCCCGCCGTCTATCCTCCCGGATATCGCCTCGGGTTCACTTCTCCGCACGTCCTACCTTCCAGAAAGTGGTCGCTTTTCTTATGAGAGAGTTGTTGCTCTTCTTTTCTTCGACCTCCTGTTGAGTTTGTAGATGTTCAGAATGGTTTGATCCCTATCCAGCTGAATTCCTGAGAGGAGACGAAATCCAGGTCTCCTACTCCTCCGCCATCTTGCTCCTCCTCTACGAGATATAGGGTATATTTTGATCTGTTAGAAGAAACTATCTCAAAATTTTAAAGAGAGAACAACTTATATATATAATGCCAAAAATAAGGGTAACTACTATGAAGGGATAGAATATGACTCTAAAGATGAAAAATAAAAATGTTTTTTTAAAAAAGGGATTGATGAGATGTTGGTTGAAAAAGGGAAAAAGAAAAATTCAAAAAAAGAAAAAAGAAAAAAAGACAGTTAAAAAAAATTAACTTTGAAAGACTAAAGAATCATGGTAAAAAAGCCATGAATTCTATGTGCAGTATTCCCCTAGCGCTGGAGTTCTGCCGTTCTCATTGATCGGTAAACTTGGTCTTGGCTGGCTGTTCTCGCTGATCTTCTGGGGGAGGGGCCTGTTGCCGTGGTTTCCAAATGTCTTTGCCGGAGGCAGAATTGCCCCGCCCTTGCCCGGTCCGGACTAAGTAATCTGCTCGGGTTGCTCTCCAGAGGTTTTGTTCCCTGCAAGCTTTCCGTACAGCTTTGGAGGCGGAGAGTGAAAATGGCGGCCTCCCAGTCTCCGCCCCAGAGGAGCCGAGAACTCGGGGCCCCGCTCCTTAGTGAGCCCCCAGAGAAAAGCCGTCAGTCACTCCCATCTCCCCCGCCTCCGGCCGCACTCCATGCTCACCCGGCCTGTGACCGCGCATTTCTATCTCTGGCACCCGACCCCGGGTGGAATCTCCAAACCCAGCAGATCCCTGCCGTGCGCTCCTGCGCATCTCCTCCTGGGGGAAGATGGTGAGTCTCCCCGGATCTGCTGCTTGTTGGGTCCCTGCTGGAGGAGCAGTGGCCCGACTGTTCCGCGGATCACGGTTTATGACAACCCTGAGCTGAGAGCCCGCGCCTGGGCTCCGCCTCGGCAGCCGGCTTCGTTACCTGGGAGATCTGCCACATTCAGTCACTCCCGGTCTTTCTGTGACCCTGAGGGTCCTGAGACCACACTGTCCTGGAGGGTTCCACCCCCCGGTTAGCCACCAGAGTGATGTCCCTCAGCGGAGCCGACTTTTAAAAGTTCCGATTTTGTGCTCTGTGGTTCTATCACTTGCCAGAAGCGGCCGATGGAGGCCCCCTCCCCCGCCGTCTATCCTCCCGATTATTGCCTCGGATTCACTTCTCCGCACGTCCTACCTTCCAGAAAGTGGTCGCTTTTCTGATGAGAGAGTTGTTGCTCTTCTTTTCTTCAATCTCCTGTTGAGTTTGTAGGTGTTCAGAATGGTTTGATCCCTATCCAGCTGAATTCCTGAGAGGAGAGGAAATCCAGGACTCCTACTCCTCCGCCATCTTGCTGGAGATGTTTCTAACCAGAACTTTCTGCAGCCAAGGTCAAATAGGTTGCTGCCTGTGTTCTCCTCTAGGATTTTGATAGTTTAGTTGACCATAGAGTTGAGGGCCCATTTCTGGGCTCTCTACTCTGTTCCATTGATCTATTTGTCTGTTTTTGTGCCAATACCATACTGTCTTGATGATCACAGCTTTGTAATATAGCTTGAAGTCAGGCATTGTGATACCCCTAGGTTTGGTTTTCTTTTTCAACATTTGGAGTCTTTTCTGGTTCCATACAAATTTTAGGATTATTTGTTCTAGCTCTATAAAAAGTGTTGATGGTATTTTGATAGGGATTGCATTGAATGTACAGATTGCTCTGGGAAGCGTAGTCATTTTAACAAAATTTGTTCTTCCAGTCCATGAGCATGGAAGGTTTTTCCAATTCTTTGTGTCTTCCTCAATTTCTTTCATGAGTGTCCTATAGTTTTCAGAGTACAGATCCTTTACCTCTTTGGTTAGGTGTATTCCTAATTATCTTATGCTTTTTGGTGCAATTGTAAATGGAATTGATTCCTTAATTTCTCTTTCTTCTGTCTTATTGTTGGTGTATAGGAATGCCACTGACTTCTGTGCATTGATTTTATATCCTGCCACTTGACTGAATTCCTGTATGAGTTCTAGCAGTTTTGGGGTGCAGTCTTTTGGGTTTTCCACATAAAGTATTATATCATCTGCAAAGAGTGAGAGTTTGACTTCTTTGGTGATTCATATGACTTTTATTTCTTTTTGTTGTCTGATTGCTAAGACTAGGACTTCTAGTACTATGTGGAACAACTGTGCTGATAGTGGGAATCCCTCTCATGTTCCTGACCTTAGGGGGAAAGCTGTCAGTTTTTCAACATTGAGAATGATATTTGCTGTGGGCTTTTCACAGAAGGCTTTTATAATATTGAGCTATGTTCCCTCTATCCCTACACTGTGGAGAGTTTTAATCAAGATAGGATGTTGTACTTTGTCAAATGCTTTTTCTGCATCTATTGAGAGGGTCATATGTTTCTGGTCCTTTTTTTAAATTATTGTAGTGTATCATATTGATTGATTTGCAGATATTGAACAACCCTTGCAGGCCCGGAATAAATCCCACTTGGTCATTGTGAATAATCATTTATTTTATTTTAATTTAATTTTATTTTTATTTCATTTTTAAAGATTTTTTTTAAAGAGTTTATTTTAAAGAGTTTATTTTTAAAGAATTTATTTATTTATTTATTTATTTATTTATTTATTTATTTATCAGAGAGATAGAGAGAGCACAAGCAGGGGAGTGGCAAGCAGAGGGAGAATTCAGCTCCCTGCTGAGCAAGGAGCCCGATGTGGGACTCGATTCCAGGACCCTGGGACAGTGACTGGAGCAGAAGGCAGATGCTTAACTGACTGAGCCACCCAGTCATCCCAATAATCATTTTAATGTACTGTTGGAACCTTTTGGCTAGTATCTTGGTGAGAATTTTTGCATCCATGTTCATCAGGAATATTGGTCTGTAATTTTCCTTTTTTGTGGGATCTTTGGTTTTGGGATCAAGGTAATTTCTATTTTTTGAAACAGCTTCAGAAGAATAGGTATTCTTCTTTAAATGTTTGGTAGAATTCCCCTGGGAAGCCATCTGGCCCTGGACTCTTGTTTATTGGGAGACTTTTGATTACTGCCTCAATTTCCTTGCTGGTTATGGGTCTGTTCCAGTTTTCTATTTCTTCCTGTTTCAGTTTTGGTTAGTTTATATGTCTCTAGGAATGCATCCATTTCTTCCAGATTGCCTAATTTGTTGGTGTATAGTTGCTCATAATATGTTCTTGTAATTGTTTGTATTTCTTCAGTGTTGGTTGTGATCTCTCCTCTTTCATTCATGATTTTATTAATTTGGGTCCTTTCTCTTTTCTTTTTGATAAGCTTGGCTAGGGGTTTATTGATCTTATTAATTCTTTCAAAGAACCAGGTCCTAGTTTCATTGATCTGTTCTGTTCTTTTGGTTTCTATTTCATTGACTTCTGCTCTAATTTTATTAATTCTCTTCTGCTGCTGGGTTTAGGCTTTATTTGCTGTTCTTTCTTCAGCTCCTTTAGGTGTCAGGTTAGGTTGTGTATATGAGACCTTTCTTGTTTCTTGAGAAAGACTTGTATTGCTATATACTTTGCTCTTAGGACTACCTATGCTGCATCCCAAAGATTTTGAACTGTTATGTATTCATATTCATTTATTTCCATGAATTTTTAAAATTCTTCTTTAATTTCTTTATTGACCCATTCATTCTTTTTTTTTTTTTTAAAGATTTTATTTATTTATTTGAGAGAGAGAGGGAGAGTGAGAGACAGAGAGCATGAGAGGGGGGAGGGGCAGAAGGAGAAGCAGACTCCCTGCCGAGCAGGGAGCCCGATGCGGGACTCGATCCCGGGACTCCAGGATCATGACCTGAGCTGAAGGCAGTCGCTTAACCAACTGAGCCACCCAGGCGCCCTGACCCATTCATTCTTTAAAAGAGTGCTTTTAACCTCCATCTACTTGTGTTCCTTCCAAATTTCCTCTTGTGATTGAGTTCAAGTTTTAAAGCATTGTGGTCTGAAAATATGCAGGGAATAATTCCAATCTTTTGCTATCAGTTGAGACCTGATTTGTGATCCTGTATGTGATCTATTCTGGAGAATGTTCCATGTGCACAGGAGAAGAATGCATATGCCATTGTTTTAGGATGGAATGCTCTTAATATATCTGTGAAGACAATCTGGCTCAGTGTGTCATTCAAAACCCTTGTTTCCTTCTTGATCTCCTTAGATGTATCTGTCCATTGCTGTGAGTGGGATATTAAAGTCTCCTACTATTATTGTATTATTATCAATGTGTTTCTTTAATTTTCTTATTGTTTTATATAATTGGCTGCTCCCATGTTAGGGGCATAAATATTTACAATTGTTAGATCTTCTTGTGGCATAGACCCTTTAATTAAGATATAGTGACCTTCTTCAACTCTCATTACAGTCTCTGGTTTCAAATCTAATTTGTCTGATATAAGGATAGCTACCCTAGCTTTCTTTTGATGTCCATTAGCATGATAAATATTTTTCCACCCTCTCACTTTCAATCTGGAGGTGTCTTTGGGTATAAAATGAGTCTCTTGCAGACAACATATGGGTCTTGCTTTTTTAATCCAATCTGATACCCTGTGTCTTTTGAATGGAGCATTTAGCCCATTTACATTCAGAGTAATTATTGAAAGATATGAATTTAGTGCCATTGTATTATGTGTAAAGTCACTGTTTCTGTATATTGTCTCTGTTCCTCTTTAGTCTATGCTACTTTTGGGCTCTCCACTTAAAGGATCCCCTTTAATATTTCTTTCAGGGCTGGATTAGTGATCACAAATTCTCTTAGTTTCCATTTGTCCTGGAAGCTCTTTATCTCTCCTTCTATTCTGAGTGACAGCCTTGCTAGATAAAGTATTGCCTGCATATTTTTCTCATTGAGCACCTGAATATATCATGCCAGTTCTTTCTGGCCTGCCAGGTCTCTGTGGACAGGTCTGCTGCCAGCCTTATGTTTCTCCATCTGTAGGTTAAGGACCTCTTGTCCTGCACTGCTTTCAGGATTTTCTCTTTGTCTCTGAAATTTGCAAGGTTCACTATTATGTATCGAGGTGTTGACCTATTTTTATTGATTTTGAGGGGTGTTCTCTGTGCCTCCTGGACTTGAATGCCTATTTTCTTCATCAGATTAGTGAAGTTCTCACCTATAATTCACTCAAATATACCTTCTGCCACCCCTGCTTCCTTTCCTCCTCCTCTGGGACCCCAATTATTCAATATTGTTTTGCTTTATGGTACGACTTATCTCTTAAATTCTCCCCTTGTGATCCAGTAGTTGTTTATCTCTCTTTTTCTCAGTTTCTTTATTCTCCATCATTTTAGCTTCTATATCACTGATTCTCTTTTCTGACTCATTTATTCTTGCAATTAGAAGTTCCAATCCTTATTGTATCTCAGTAATACCCTTTTTGATTTTGACCTGTTTAGGTTTTAGTTCTTTTATTTCTCCATAAAGGGATGCTCTAGTGTCTTCTATGCTTTTTTCAATCCCAGCTAATATCTTTATAATCATTATTCTGAATTCTAGCTGACATCTTACTTATACCCATATTGATTAAGTCCCTCAAAGTTAGTACTGCCTCTTGTTCTCTTTTCTGGGGTGAATTCTTCTGTCTCGTCATTCTCTCCAGAGAAGAATAGATGAACAAGAGAACAAAATACAAAAATAGCAACCACCATGATCCCAGCAAAATATACACTAAGCAAATCAGAAGAGATCAAAACTAAAAAAGAAAAAAAAGGTGGGGGGGAGGGAAGAAGAGAGAATATTATCACAGAGGTTGACAGAACTCCTAGGACCTGGGTGTATTTTGGTCTGTTTGTTAGAAGAAATTAGATCCCAAAATTATAAAGAAAGAAAAACTTATATATATACAAAGACAAAATTGAATCAAATGAAAGGAAGCTAAAAATGAAGAATATATATGTAAAATGTAAATGTAAAAATGAAAATTAAAAAACATAAAAAAAGAGTTGATAAAATAAGAAACTAGTTGAAAAGGAAGAAAACTAAAATAAAAAAAATTATAAACTGATAGACTAAAGAATCATGAGGAAAAAAACCCAAATTCTATCTATTTTCCCTTAGCGCTGGAGTTTTGCAGTTCTGTGTCATTGGTAAACTTGGTTTTAGCCAGATGTTCTTGCTGATCTTCTGGGGAAGTGGCCTGTTGCATGGATTCTAAGGTGTGTTTGCCCCAGGCAAAACTACACCACCCTGGCCACGGGGCCAGGCTAAGTAAGCAGCTCAGGATTGCTCTATGTGGCTTTTGTTCCCTGAGGGCTTTCCTTACCACTTTAGAGGATGAGAATGAAAATGGGTGTGCCCTGATCTCCAGCCCCAGAGCTGAAAATTCATATACCCATTCTTCAGTTAGCCAACACAAAAGAGCAGCCAATCACTCTTGTCTCCCTGGTTTCTGTCTGCACTCTGTATTCACCCAGCCTGTGACCAAGCATTTTTATCCTGGCATGCGACTCCATTTTGAGTCTCCAAACTTTGCAGACTCCTGCAGCATGCACCTGTGTCACTCCTCCCTGGGTGGGGAGGGGTCTTGCCAGGATTCTCCCATTCACTGGGCCTGGCTCTGAAAGCGGTTGCATGATTGTGCTGCAGTTCACAGTTTGTGGCAACATCATGTTGAAAGCCCACTCCTGGGCTGAATGATTGCAGCCAGCTTCCCTACTCCAATGCCTGGGAGCTCTGCTGCACTCAGGCACCCCCATTCTTTCTGTGACACTGGGGATCCTGAGACCACACTGTCCCACCTAGGGTTTTGCCCCGCTTTGCCACCTGAGCACCTTTCAGGCAGGGACATCCCCCACTGGAGCAGATTTCTAAAGGTTCCGATTTTGTGCTATGCTTCTATATCACTTTCTAGTAGCCAGCTTCTAGAGGCTCCCTCCCCCCATTGTTTATCTTCTGATATATCACCCCACATTCACTTCTGCACACCTCCTACCTTGCAAAAAGTGGTTGCTTTTCCATTTGTAGAATTGCAGCAATTCTTTTCTTAGGTCTCCAGTTGAGTTTGCAGGTGCTCAAAATGATTTGATAGCTATCTAGCTGAATTCCAGGGACCAGACAAAACTAGGGTCCCTCTACTCCTCCATCATCTTCCTCCTCTAATCTCCACCAATTCTGTCTTGCTCCCAAACATTCCATCACACGGCTGGGAGTGTAAGAGTGGTAAAACCCACCCCAAGGGGCATCCCTGACCAAGGCATGGGAGCCAGTGGATAAACACTCCTCATTTCAGTCACTTAATACACAATTTGAATGAAATTCTACAGTTCCTCAGAGGGTTCTCAATAGAATCAAGCCCAGGTGCCCGCAGGTGCATCCTTCAATTGGCTTTGCCTCCTCCTTGGTTCCATTTTTCTCAGTTCCCCATTGTTCCTTGGGATCACTTCCCAAAATAACAACTTGCATGCAAGTCCTTGTTTTAGGCTCTCCTTTTGGGGTGACCGTAGGCTGAGACTGTGGTTATGACAGAAATTGATCATTTAAAAGACATGCCTATTGAAGTATTTAGAAGTGAAATGTCATGATGCCCAGGTTTTATTTCAACGACATAAAAGCAGAAAGAGAAGGAAAGGGATACATGAAGCAAATGTGGTGAAATTATTAGATTGTTGAAAGTGAGTGTCAAGTCTATAGGAGAATATTCTTGTGTATTATTTTTAAATGTTAGAACAAAAAGTTAAAAAATGAACATTTTTGCAAGGGCTGTGAGACAGAAGAATGGAGTCTTCTGAGAGCCTATGCAGAGAACTTGGCCTAGGCAGAGGATGAAAAAGACTTTTTTGATGAAGTGGCTTTTAAGCTGTGGCCTAAAGGACAAAATGGATTTTTCAGACCCTTTGTCTCAAGGCACTTAAGGTACCTGGGTGTACCTGCCCATAGTCCCAGGATGGCTTCTGGAATCTTGCTTAGCACATTGGATACAAAGCCTGCCACCCATGTCCCTGTAGGGCTGCCTTCCTTTTTAGTACTTACTGCTTCCAAATGCCCCATTTGCCCTGTGTTGAATCTCTGCTGTAGGTGGTAAATCATCTTGTGTGAAATATATTCATTCACCTGTGGCCACCCACTGCATCTGTAAGTGACTCTTTGAGACATGAATTTTTCTTTTCTTTGTTGCAAATGGTAGAGAGAAAATGGGAGGGCTATTTTAGAGTGGTCCAATGTGGAATGAAGTGCTTGGTAAACCTGAGTGAACAACTGCCCTCCTTGGTATTTTTGTCATTGAAATGCTTAGGTCTATTTGATGCCCACGAATCAAGCCAGGTCCTCTGGGCTGTCATTTTGTGCTTATGAATGAAGCTGTAGGTAGAAACATTTCCCCTGTTAGAGCACATCCATCCTCTTTGCTCAATAGACAAAAGAGGGTTTCGTGCTCTGTCTCTGAGTTAGGAGAATGCGTTTTGCCTATAATTTCAATAAATAACAGGCTAAGTCATTCTTTTTAATTTGCTTTGCTTTATACTGCCTTATTTACAGTAGGTTCCTCCATTGATACTGACATTTAATTCCCAAGGAGTACTGATATGTATCAATACTATGACATGATAGTACCTTGCACACTGAACTTGCTTTTCATGTCTCAATTAGACTGCTCCACAACCCTGTGGTGTTTTCTCTCTTCCTTTCCCTTTACTTTTTTTTCTCATTATTCCCTCCCTCCCATCCTCCTGGTTGCCATTTTCCTCCCCTCCCTTTTCTTTGCTTTTATCCTTTAACTTTAAAAATAAAACTGCTAGGTAGTTTACAGAAAAAAAAAGGGGGGGGTGGGGTTATTTGGGAAGAACAGAGAGTTGCAATCCAGGACAAGGGAGCTAGAGCAAAAATCATAAGCAAGTCCACCAAGCAAAAGAAAGGAACACTCTTTTATAGAGGAAAGGACCTGGGAGGCTATTATAAACAAAAAAATCCATTGAAGTAAACTGGGTGTTGGAAGTACAGTGGCTTCTCATTGACTGCCTCTCATTGGCTGGGCTGTTGCCAGGGGCAGAGGAAAGTCTTTCTTCCTCCTGCTGGGATAGTAAAGTAGTAGCTAAAGTAGTATCCTGAGCAAGGTCCATCTCTTCTGGTCTGATTTGCAATTGATAGGGAATGGTAGGGCATGGGAGCTCCCCCTGCTAGCCTCCCAACTTTATTTTAGTGAGGTTTCCCTTTATTAATCCTCTCTCCCTCTTCCCTTCATTTTCCCCCCTCTTCCTACCTTTCTTAGTTGCAACAATTTTTTTTTTGTAAGTTAGCTTACAAATTTGATAACTTGAGTTCAAATCCCAGTTCAATCAAGTCCTATCTGTGTGACCTCGGGTGAGTTACATAAGCTCTAGGCCTAAATTTGTTTATTCATAAAATAGGCATAATAACTGTACTTTAGCATTGAGGTAAGTGCTTATTTGTTTACTGGGCTCAGCCTCTGGCTGAGGGAAAGTGATCAAAATTGTTTTCTATTATTGTTATCACTGTTACTCTTTTTCAATGTAGCAGTGACTATGACCAATGTGTTTGCTACATCCATGGTGTTTATCATGAAGCTACTGAGAAAACTGTAACATGCAGAGCCAGGGTTTAAATTTAGACCTTGTTGTTTATTTTTTTAAAAGTTTTATTTATTTTTATTTGAGAGAGAGGGAGAGAGCGGGGTGGGGGAGGGGCTGAGGGAGAGGAAGAGAGAGAATCTCAAGCAGACTCCCTGCTGAGTGAGGAGTCCAACTTGGGGCTTGATCTCATGACCCTGAGATCATGACCCAAGCTGAAATTAAGATCCAGACACTTAACTGACTGAGCCCTACAGATGCCCCTAGACCTGATTGTTTTTAAGTGTCTAATAACAAAACTAAATTTAGTAATCTGTTGATGTTTTTTATTCAAGGGGAAACAACCCATGGATTAGGGGAATACAGTGCCTCACAAGCACATTTTTTCTGGAAGGGTTTAGAGCAAGAGTGAGTTTTATACAGCATTAGCAGAGGCCGTGTGGAAATTGGGCTTGGTTGGCTAGGAGGTTGGGGATCCTCTGATAAGGCTAGCAGTCCTGTTTTCTTGGGTAATATAAGCTAGCTAAAGTTGAGTTGGAGGGTTGTGTTTGATATGTGTTAGGTTTCACTAACAGAGAGATATTTCTCCCAAGAGCAGGCTGATTTTGGTTTAGATTTGTGATGTGGGCTGGGCCACTGGGGTGGCCTCTATTTTGTCGGTCCCAATATGCAAATTAACTTGATCTCAAGGTAAGAGCCTTCTTCATTACTTTAATATTTTAGACCAAACTATCAATCAGGATTTCTTTTGAAAGTAGTCTCAGAATTCCCAATAATTGTGTGTTGTCATATCTATATCTGTATCTATCTGAAAAGTGTCCCAGTTTATGACATAGGTCATGTTCTTGCCCTCTAAGAGTCTGATTCCTGTCAGTTACACTTTGACAATTGAATATAATTTAATACTTCTCTTAGCTACATGCCTCTTTTCTGGAAAGTCTGACTCAATGTTTTTCCAAGCCCTTGATTATTTAATACAAAGATGTGATGGGAAGAGTCCATAATTTCACATGATGTCTACTTGCCTGAGTGGATAGGTGAATTCTTCATGTCTTTGACAGGTAAAGTGAATGAGACAATTAAGAATTGCAGAATGTCCTGATGATTTCATAGATAATGGCAGCCATTTAGCATGATTCTGGCCCAAATCTCTTTTTACTCAATAACAGGTATTTCCACCTGCTGCATCTTTTCCTGATCATTGGGTTGTGCGGTGTATGGTGTATGGGTCTGTAAAGCAATAGAAAAATATAATATATTGGTCTCTGCCCCAATTCCTTGTACAGAGCTCCAAAACCCTTTGGGATTTCCCGGGTTATAGGAGCATCTTTTGTTCCAGTGAGGCAACTCTTGGAGGGCTCCTGGATAGCCTCAAGATGGGGGCAGGTCACCAGAAAGACTAAGCCATGATTGGAAGTTTGGAACTTTCAGCTCACCTCCCATCTTCTGGGAAGGGGATAGTGCTGGAGATTGAGAGAAGGATTGATCAGGTCTACATGATAAATCCCTCCATAAAAATCGCAATAGTACTGGTTTCAAAGAGTGTCCAAGTTGGTGAACATCACCACATGCTGGAGGGGGGCACACCCTAACTCCATGGGACAGGAGCTCTTATGTTCAGGACCCTTCTGGACCTCACCCTATATATCTCTGAATCTGGCTATTCATCTGTATCCTTTTTCACATCCTTTATTGCATAATATATTGATAGATGTAAGTAAATATTTTCCTGAGTTCTGTGAGCTGTTCTAGCAAATAACCAAACCCAGGAAGGGGGTCATGGGATTTATAGCTGGTTGGTTGGTCAGAAGTACAGGTAACATCCTGGGATTTATGATTGGCATCTGAGGTGGGGGGCAGGGGCAGTGTTGTGGGGCTGAGCCCTTAACCTGTAGGGCCTGCACTCTGGTAAGTGTCAGAATTGAATTGATCTGAGTTGTAAAACACATCCAGCTGGAGTCAGAAGGAATTGCTTGGTGTGGGGAAACCTCCACACATCTGGTGTCAGACGTATAGTGAGTTTGAGTAGAAGAGAAGCGCCCAGACTATTTTCCTACACATGCTCCCATTGCCACATCCACACTGTGGTCACACTGCACAAATAAAGATGTACACACATGGGTCACTACTTGCTTATACTTTTTATGCATTCATCTAATATAACACAGCAGTTAAGAATGGGGAGCTTAGAGCTACCAAGACCCATTCTTTATCTTTTACTAGCTGTGTGACCTTTCAAAGCCCATGTTTATCATCTGTAAAATTAACAATGGTAATGACTTCATGGTGTGGTTGTAAAGAATTAATGAGAAAATTCCCATAAAGTATTTTGTGTAGGGTTTGGTGTATAGGAAAAAGTTGTTATTATTCACTTATTTGTTAAATATTTTTTGAAAGTCTAGTATGTACTGGATATAGTCCCAGTGGAGATGCAAAGGCAAGCTCTGTTTAATTTACCCTCGAGGAGTTCATGAAAGATTATAAAAATATTTTTAGATAACAGGGCAGAATTATGGTAAAAATGGTTATTGTTCAAAATTCCCCATCCACGGAGTTGTACTGATACATGTCAATTGTGTAGTTTGACAAAGCATTTAATTTGGTCTTCTGTATAACTGTACTGGTTTCAGATCTGACAGTTTCTTTTTACATTCAACTTCTGATGCTTCCATTCATCCTGAAGAATTATCCTTCAAGCAACACCGTGCAAATTGTATGTTAGAACATTATCAAATAACCTAATGCAGTTAGAGCCAGTCATTGCTGATGTGATCAATTTCAAAGCCTCTAGCCTTTGAATATAACACAGAATAATTTATGGTCAAATTCCACTGGATTTTTCAAATTAGATTCCATGTTATTTTAGCTGAGTGGGAACTTACAGAGCCCCAAGGTGCTAGGAAAATGTAAGCAACTGAAAAAAGAGAAAGAATGTAGAGTGACAGCTTTACCAAAGAGTGATCTAATATGAAATTTCACGGAAACTGGGCAGTCACAAAATGTTATACCACATAATTTCAAATCGATACTGACCATAAACTGGATTTGTTAATTACTACAATCTCTTACTGCTGCACAGAGATCAAACAGGGAAGAAAAAGAAGATGGTCATAAACCAAAGACTCAGACGGGTGTATGCCAACTTTACTAAAAAATATTTGCTGGCTTCAGGGCAAAGCAGTGCATACCCCAGGATTAATAGCATCTTTACCTCATCAGCAATGTTGGTAGAAGAAGCCACATGGCTTTTGTTTCTTTATTTGCATAAAAGAGAATATTGGAAAATTATTCTGTACCTTGGATTTAAACATCAAAACCAAAATGGCTTGGCCAATCTGGGTTGATGCCTCAGTTTCTTTTTAGTGAACACATACATTTAAATGAAATACTTCATGAGACATTTGGAAATCCATTCATCTGGTAAGCCAAGTAATTCATAGAAGTGACCCGTGAAGATGTGGCTTAAAGAGCAGAAGGTATATGATGCTGGAAATTTCCTGTTTCCTGGGATAAACAATAAGTGCATTTTCCTGAGTGCTGCTTTGTTAAACCTTCTTCCTTCCTAACATTATCCAAGTTACTCAAATCTTTCCCCCTATTTTAAATGAATTGATCCATCTTTATCTGTTATCTAGCTAATTTGAGTAGTCTAACACCAACATATATTTCCAGAGTAATTTTGCAGCTATCCCCATTGTACTCATTCTTCTCCTGGCTCTCTAGGACTGCTTGTGTTCCCTTGATCGTATCTTACTGTGGTCACAATTTGGCATTCTCTATTCATTTTCTGTTTTTGTTTGTTGTTTGTTGTTTGTTTTGATATGTGACAAAGTCCTACTCATCCTCTAAGACCCATTTCTAATATTCCCTCCTCTCTGAGACCTTGGCTATATTCCACAGTTAACATGTCCTGTTTACATTATCCTATGGTTATTCATTTGGTTTGGGTCTGCCTAAGTGGACTGTGGATTCCACAAGGGACAGGACTGTATCTCATTCATTTTTGTATCTCCAGAGCCTAGCACAGTCCTGGCACATAGTAGATACCTCATCGATATTTGCTGGATGCAAGTCTTCTTTATATGGTGATTAGCACCCTACACAGAGATGTCTAGCCAAGAGACAGTGCACTAAAATCCAGCTTGAGATGGTGTATACCCTGGTATATGCCTGTAACAGGCCTAAGGAGGGACATCTATTTTGCAATTTATTTACCAAGGAGGTCCCATTTTCGCACCCTCCATAGGGGCATAATATGTGCTAATAGCCAAACTGGTTGGATAGATAGATAAACAGGTAAATGAAATTTCCTATAATCCTCTAGGGCTATTTAAAAAGAAGAAAAAGACGAAGCAGAAACAGGAGAAGTCAACAAAAAAGCTTTTTCACTGGGCTGAAACTATCTAGTCTGCTTATGAAAACTGATCAGATTCAACAGGTGATTGTTCATCTCTTTATTCTGGTTGATCTCTGACTAATTCTGTGAAGGATTAGTCCTGGTGTCTGTGTCTTAGGCTGTATTATTCTATTGGCAATGGCATCTGAATGATGTTATTTTGAACATAGGCATTGTTTATGATGATTTTGTGTGTACTGTCCATCTCTCTCCTACAGATTGGTGGCAACTCTTGGACATTCTGCAAGGATGCTGAAACATGTTAACCAAGAGTCCACTGGATGTTATCTAAGTATCTACAGTCTCAGTAAAAAAGGATGGCCCTATGGTCTAGTTACATAACAGCCACTACCAAAAAAAAAAAAAAAATTCTAGGCAAAGTACAGGCTGTTTAGTTGATTTGAAATAAGTATTTTAGAGTGAATTTGTTTCAGCATACTGAAAATGCTCATACCTATATTATAATACACCATGATATATTATAAGTAGACCAAAAGGGAATGTTGGGTATGAGCTCATTCCTTCATTCACTCATTCATTTAGTCAAAAAATATTTACATTTCTTCAATACCTAACATAGAATAGATATTCAGTTAATATGACTCGAAGTGAATTTATTCATGTATTCACTCTTGCATTAATATTTATGGGACACTCACCTCAGGGCAGACACTGTTAAGTCCTAGGGATATATTGGTGAACAATGCAGATAGTCTTTGCCCTCATGGTGCTTAAAATAATTGATCTATTTTATAGGTTCTCCTCTGAATGATAGTTGCCCCTGTCCTTAAACATGCTACTGAGTGAGGCATTTAATGAGTAGTTTTCAATCCTCGCTGCACTTGAACACCTGAGATGCTTCTTTAAGATACTCATGCCTGGGCCCTAACCCAGGCCAATTAAATAAAAAACAGTGAGGGTGGGATCCAGGCATAGCTGCTCTTCAAAGCTTCCCAGGAGATTGTGGCACACAGCCCAAATTGAGAATACTTAAGTGATTCCCTACCTTTTGGGGCTATTACTGTTGTGGGTTAAATTGTCTCCTCCCCCCAAATTCATGTGTTAGAGTCCTAATCCCTAAGTACCGCAGAATGTGATCTCATTTGGAGAGAGGGTCTTTAAAGATGTAATCAAGTTAAAATGAGATCATTAGGATGGGCTCTCATTCAAGAAGGCCACTGTCCTTATAAAAAGGAGATATTTACGGGCAGATGCCCACATAGGGGAACACCAAGCGAAGGGAAGGCAGAGATTGGGGGTCATGCTTTTGTAAGCCATAGAATGCCAAGGATGGCCAGCAACCCACCAGAAGCTGGGGGAGAGGTATGAGACTGATTCTCCCTCACAGCCTCAGAGGGAACCAGCCCTGATGATGCTTTGACTTGGGCTTTTAGCCCCCAGAGCTGTGAGAGAATACATGTCTTTCGTTTAAGCCCCCCAATCTGTGGTATGTCGAGACGGCAGCCCTCACAAACAAACACAATTGTCATCTTGATAACTGCAGTGTTTTTTCAGAGCTAACTTAAAATTTTACAGTGGCTTTTCCTTCCTTTTCTCTCCTGAAAATGGGCCAGCTCCAGCCTCCAGACCCAGGTGGGATACATGTGTTGCGTCTTCTCTTTCTGAGGTAGGTAGGTTATCTTCATTAAGAATCAAAGTGTTGAAATGTACATGACCGGCCCGCCCGCGGCCAGAGCCATGGAGCCTGACTCCATGATGAATAATCAATGGGCAATGATTCCACTTGCCAAGCAGAGTGCGGTGCACAGGAGCTGCTTTGGGCAGATCGATAAAGTCCTGGGAGATGCTTGTTTCCGTGGCTCTTTACACTCCGCATCATCATTTGATTTGCTCTGACAACATTCAAGTCTTGCCTCTTTAAGTTATTGTTTTAGCAAATTCAATTTACAATTACTTTCGATAGAAAAAGCTTAAGAGATTCAGTTTAATGCCTTATTAGCTGTAAAATCACCCACTATTTCAACTGCACGGTACGAGGAGCAATAAAAAGGCCTCGGTTGCCTGCCTAAGTTTCCATCTGAGTTTGTGACCATGACAGCATCTTCAGTGGCAGAGCTGTCCCCTTAATACCTGCTTTCCAAGCTCCTAATCACTGGACCCAAATTCAAATTACATTTCCCTCCAGTATCAGCGATTCCTGGTGTAAAAACAAGCCAATTTGAAGATATTACCCCCAGCAGAGAATGTTTGCCCCTCAAGTGTGGATCCATGCAATGGAAAACTACCAAAGCTTATAATGATGCAGATTTTATTTTTAAATCAAGGGACACAATGGCTGTTACAGCAGGCTGGCTTTACGGGAGGGAGGCGGTCAGAGGGAAGTTTATTGCCACACCACTTGAATTATTTACAGCAATGCGTTTTTGTGTTTCTGGATCACTAAATGTTATACGTGAAGTAAATCCTCACTAATTGAAATATAACTGACCTCCTTACTGTGGAGCACCTACAAGCTCTTTCGGGTACCTGCTTCGCAGACCTCCATTTCAGGCACCCGCCCCTTCCTGTCCCGCAAGCATGGCAGCCTGATCCCCCGCTTAAATTTACCCATAGCATGTTGTTCCCTTACATTGTTTGCCTGGCTCCTTTTCTCTTAACGTTCGGCTTTCTGATGAAATGTCACAAAGCCAGACAAGCCTTCTCTGCCCAACTTCTCTCACCTCTGCCCACCTCGATCCTTCTTCATCCCTTTATCCTGCTTTGCTTTTATCACAGGGAGCCCTCACCTCTCTGCATGGGAAATTATTATTTATTTCACTGTTTTTAATCTGTGGTCTTTCCCTTCTCTCCCTTCAAACACTAGAATGTAAGCTCCATGGGAAAGGGGACCATTTGCTGTTCATCCCTGGCTTTCCACAGTGTGTACTCAGCAAAGCATTCTTGGATGAAGAAATAGCTAGGGCCGTACTTGACTCATCGCTGCATAACAAACTACCCCCCAAACTAAATAGCTGAAACCAAAACCTACAGATCCCCTGGGAGGTCAGGCAGTTGTGCTTTCTGGTTTGGGTAGGTTTGGCCAGGATGTGGCTTCTCTCCACATATTCTTTTATCTCCTATTCTTTCATTTCTTTTTTTTTTTTAAAGATTTTATTTATTTATTTGAGACAGAATGAGAGAGAGAGAGCACATGAGAGGGGGGAGGGTCAGAGGGAGAAGCAGGCTCCCTGCCGAGCAGGGAGCCCGATGCGGGACTCGATCCAGGGACCCCAGGATCATGACCTGAGCCGAAGGCAGTCGCTTAACCAACTGAGCCACCCAGGCGCCCTATTCTTTCATTTCTTCAGGCATGATGGTCTCAAGGTTTTTTTTTTTTTTTTATGTTATGTTAATCACCGTACATTACATCATTAATTTTTGATGTAGTGTTTCATGATTCATTTTTTGCGTGTAACACCCAGTGCTCCATTCAATACGTGCCCTCTTTAATACCCATCACCAGGCTAACCCATCCCCCCACCCCCCACCCCTCTAGAACCCTCAGTCTGTTTCTCAGAGTCCATAGTCTCTCATGGTTCATCCCCCCCCCCCCATTTCCCCCCCCTCATTTTTCCCTTCCTGCTAGCTTCTTCTTTTTTCTAACATATAATGTATTATTTGTTTCAGGGGTACAGGTCTATGATTCAACAGTCTTACACAATTCGCAGCGCTCACCATAGCACATACCCTCCCCAGTGTCTATCCCCCAGCCACCCCATCCCTCCCACCCCCCACCACTCCAGCAACCCTCAGTTTGTTTCCTGAGATTAAGAATTCCTCAAGGTTTTAAAAAGATGAGAGCATGAGCTTCAAAGCCCCTTGAGGCCCAGGCTATGGAACACGCATAAAGGGGGCAGAACACACACATTTTTGCCAGATTCTCTTGGTTAAAGGAAGTTGCAAGGCCAGCCAAAATTCAAGCGAGTGGAGAGATAGGCTTGGCCTCCTGATAGGAAGTGACGATGGAGCATGGGCATGGGGAACATCATTCATTATGGGATCATGATCATTAAACCCCAAAGGATGTTTTCGTGCAAACACTCCATCTGACCTATATATGAGTATAATTTTTGGACATAATTTATGTCCTACGCATTTGTACTTCAGACATTTGCATTTCCACAGCCGCTTACCATACCCCACAAATCACAGACCCTCAGTAAATGCCTCTCTGTTTTTGATGTCACTGCTATATTTAGGATAAGCGTCACTTTTACACTCACATCAGTGGGTGTGCAGGGATTCTCCAAAAACCTTAGGTACATTGTTTCAAGAACATAAGAGTGGATTCTGGGATAAATTATATTGATTTTAATTTGGACATTAAATATTTTTTAATTGCTTTTGCAATTGAAGAATTGATCTCAACAAGACAGAGCAAAAGTGGATCAGTTTTATTGAATTCATAGTGACCTGATTAAAAGACATAGTTGTTATGAGAAAAATAAGTTTACTTCCTATTTCACTACAGATTTTTTTTTCTTTCAAAGATTTTTTGGGTTAATATAGTAAGTAAAAGAGATAGTGAATTTTATTTAGCATTGTGCAGAATGGCTTGAGGGCAGTTAAAAAACACATTTCTTAGAATATTTCTTTCTTATTCAGATGATTGCAAAGCTTATTTTGATCAAGAAAGTGTGTCACTTTATGTGACAATTTTTATGTTGACTGAGCAACAGTCCAGTGCCTAGGCAATTAACATCGATATTGACTTAGATCTTTATTTTCTGAAAGAAATGTTGAAATGTAAGTCACTGTTCAAATTCTTAAAACAAAACATTACAAAACACTCAAGTTTACTTTAGAAAATTTCTATAATACAGAAGGGCATAGAGAAGAAAGTAAAAATCACCCATCTCCTGAAGTCTCATCTTGACTGTTTAAGATATAATATCCAACATTTAATTAAATTTTGAACTTTGTTTTTTGAATTCAAGATAGAAATAGATTTGGATACATATTCTGACAATTCCTTCACTATCCAAGCTACAGCCACCAAATAGATTTTGGGTAATGCAGAATCCCTTGTTACCTGAATTTGCTGTGAACTCCCGGTGACCAAGAACAGATTTGGATAGTAGATGTATTTGTATACAGGTTATCTATGCTCTAAAGAAATTGGTATCCTACTGATCCCATGGTCTATATTGCTTACAAGTTACTTTTTTTCACTGAAGAATATATTGGGAAAGGAAGATTCCAGTGGGGAGCATGATTTATCAATCTACCCCCCCCCATAAACACAAAACATTTAGGTAGCAAAACCAAAGCCCTTGGAGAATATTTAGCACAAAACCATATCCCATGGCCTCTTTACAAACTTTACATGCAGTCCATGGAAGGAAATGTGTGTATACCAGCAAAAACCATGGTGTCATAAATATTCTGTTCTGAGCACTATTAGGGTGAGGTTGGGGTTCAGGGAGTTCCTATAAAGATTTCACACAGCAGCAAAGAATATATTTTAAAATGTCATATCACTGGGGCACCTGGGTGGCTCAGTCAGTTAAGCATCTGCCTTCAGCTTGGGTCATGATCTCAGGTCCTGGGACTGAGCCCCAGATCTTGCTTCCTATTCAGTGGGGAGTCTGCTTCTCCCTCTCCCTCTGCCACTCCCCCTGCTTGTGCTCTGTCTCTTGCTTTCTCTCTCTCAAATAAATAAATAAAATCTTTAAAAAAAAATGTCATATCACCTACTTAGGGGCAACCTTCAGACATAGGGTTTTCATTCAATATCGCCCACATTCTTTTTAGGTTTAATTTACAAAACTAAAAAAAAAAAAAGTAACACAAGGTTTAGTAATTGTTGATCTCTCTTTTTAAAAAAAGATTTATTTATTTATTTGAGAGGGGTGGGGAAGTACAAAGGGAGAGGGAGAGGGAGACAATCTCAAGCTGACTCCCTGCTGAGTGCAGAGCTGGACATGGGGCTTGATCCCACAACCCCTAGATCATGACCTGAGCTGAAACCAAGAGTGTGACTCTCAACTAACTGAGCCACCCCAATGCTGCCCCTTGTGTTACTTCTTTATAATACAAGTGACACATGCTGATTTCAGAAAAGTTTTAAATATTAGGAAAAGGATAAAGATTACTCATGCTTTCAATTTTTGGCAAAAATTGCTATTTAATGTTTTGGTATATATTCCAGATCTTTTGTATGCAACTATATTGTTTTTCCAAAGCAATATAATGATTTATATACTGTTTGTAATCTTTGTCTTCTAACAATTTGAAAAAAAAAATCTCTACAGCTTTATTTTAAATAGATTTTTATTATGTTCAATTAACCAATATATAGTTTTATAGTATTTTATTATATGGATGTGACATAGTAAATTAACTGATCACCTATTATTAGATATTCTGATTGTCTTCATTTTTTTACTTTCACAAAAATGCTGTAATGGACATCTGTGCATTTATTTTGGCTAACTTGACTAATTGCTTAATTAAAAGTAATTCACAGACATGAGATTTATGGAAGAAAAATGTATGCATTTTAATGTTTTCAATCAAATTACCAAGTTGCCATTCAAACTGTCCCATTTTATACCTTACTTGAAATGTATGATAATGCCCTATTATCCATAAATAATGTATTTTTTGCAAGTAATGGATTTTTCCCATTGCTATTTTAATTTTCATTTATTTGATTATTAATAAGGCTGAACATATTTGCTATTTTATATTTCTTGTTTACTAATAGACCAAAGCAAGAGTTAATAGTAAATTTAGAGGAGAGAACTTAATTAAATTAGGACACGAAGCACTTATTGACTGGCCTCCAACTGACTGATTTAGTATATTAATAGAGGAATTTTAAAATAAATTTTAGCTTATCTATGTTGGAATAATGTGCAGCTTTGAAAAGAATTCAGTTGTCTCCTAATGTATTGAACAGAAAAAAATTTATAAGAGACATTATTAAGTGATAAAAAGCATGTTGCAGAATAATCCAGAAATTAAAATTCCATTAATGTAAAAAAAAATAAGGCAGACTTAAGTTTTTTATAATTAAAATTTGTTTACTTAATAATTAAAAATATAATTTTATTATACATTTTATTTACTTATTTAAGTTAAAAATGTACAAAAGATGATCTGTGCTGAGACTCCCTCCTCTCTATGTCTCGGCCCCTTGATTCCCCTCCCTGGAGGTTGTCAAGTTTGTTTTTCCTTTTTAATCTTTGTAGATATGTTTTCCTGCATTTAAAAAAATAAAAATGAATGCATACAATACACAATGTTCTGTACCTTGCTTTTTTCATTTGATAATGTATTTGAGATCTTGTGATATTTAGAAATAAAGAGTCCCTGTCTTGGCCTCAGAGATTTCTATTATATGGATGAATCATTTATTAGTCTCCTAGTGATAGATATTAAGTTTTTCCCTAATGTTTTGCTAGTATTAAAAATGCTATATGTATACTGTATGTGTGTGTATATATGAATATATTTATATTTTTCTATATTATGTGTAATACATGAAAAATAGAGGGGAAGGGGCGCCTGGGTGGCTCAGTCGTTAAGCGTCTGCCTTCGGCTCAGGTCATGATCCCAGGGTCCTGGGATCGAATCCCACATCGGGCTCCCTGCTTGGCAGGAAGTCTGCTTCTCCCTCTCCCACTCCCCCTGCTTGTGTTCCCTCTCTCGCTGTGTCTCTCTCTGTCAAATAAATAAATAAAATTAAAAAAAAAAGTTTAAAAAAAAAAAAATAGAGGGGAAGAATGAAGGGGGGGAATCGGAGGGGGAGATGAACCATGAGAGACGATGGACTCTGAAAAACAAACTGAGGGTTCTAGAGGGGAGGGGGGTGGGAGGATGGGTCAGCCTGGTGATGGGTATTAAAGAGGGCACGTTCTGCATGGAGCACTGGGTGTTATGCACAATGAATCATGGAACACTACATCAAAAACCGATGATGTAATGTATGGTGATTAACATAACAATAAAAATTAAAAAATAAAATAACATATGTAATAGTATACACTATATCATATAATATCATATTTTTTTATATATTTATAAAATTTCAAAATGGATTGAAATGTCTGGAAGCTTTAAAACAAAGAAGGACTACTGTGGAGAAAGAGTGGGGAAAGGAGTGTGTCAGGGAGGATTTTACTGCTCATTTCATGCACTTTTCTGATGGCCTCATTTCTGTTTTACTACTTTGAATTTTAAGATGAATTTAAAAATCATTGGATTAAAAATGGTGATTTAGACTCAGAATCGTGATTTGGATAGACAAATTCTTTTTTTAAAAATTAAAAAAAAATTTTCTTATTTTGTTGAGAAATAGGGGGAGGGCAGGGGCAGAGGGAGAGAAAGAATTTTTTTTTTTTAAGATTTTATTTAGTTTAGAGAGAGAGAGAGAACACGAGCTGGGGTGGGGGAGTAGCAGAGGGAGATGCAGACTCCCTGCTGAGCGGGAAGCCCAGCGTGGGGCTCCATCCCAGGACCCTGAGATCATGACCTGAACCAAAGGCAGCCATTTAACCAACTGAGCCACCCAGGTGCCCCCAGGGAGAGAGAATCTTAAGCAGGATCTATGCCCAGCACAGAGCCAATGCAGGCCTAGATACCACCCTGACATCATGACCTGAGCTGAAATCAAGAGTCAGATGCTCAACCAACTGAGCCTCCCAGGCGCCCCTGCACAGACAAATTCTTTTGGGAAGTTGGCACTGGGAGGAAATTCTAAAATCCTTCATTTCCAAACCAGTTCCTCCTCTTTCTGGGGGTGGTGGTTAGGTAGATACATATTAACACACAGAGGGGGGAAAAAAAAGAATTTTTTGTCCTTTGGATCCTCAGTTTTGGAAAGAAATAAGGCTTCAAACTTAATTTTATTCTTTTGACTGTCAAATTCCTCAGCTGGAAGCCAGGATGAATAAAGGCTGGGGGGCCAAAATCGCTGTATTGAGGTAATTACACACATGCAGACATTTAATATCTATGTAACACAGTATCTAGAGACACATTTGTAAATCAGCAAGTGATTCCCTGTGAACATAAAGATAAATACTTTTAAAATGATTTATCTTGTTATATGTTGACATCCAGACTTTTTACTGGATCTTAATATTTCACATTGTAATGCTTGATCAGATTGAATATTGAACATTAGAAAGAGTATGAGCATTTATGAAAAATGACATAATTTATTTTGTGAAACCAATTCCAAATACATGAAAACATGGGGCTTGAATCAATTCATCAAGAATATCAATAAGCTGATAAAGCAGGGGCATTTTCATTTCAATCATAATCTTTAAGCCATATTCACAGAAAAATTACTTATTAAAGCAGCCATATGTGTGATTAATGGGTTGGTAGTGGTACTAATTACTCATTAGAATGCTAGGACTAAAATATCCTAGGACTTGAAAAAATATAGTGATTTTCATTAAAAGTGTTGGCTAGGTCCCAAAGGCTCAATGGACTCCTGTTCTGAGCTGAAAGGACAGGGTTTTGATCTAAAATGAAAGACAAATTATCTTAGGAAGGTCTAAATTGACAATAACATAATGAAATCCTTCTTTTGTGTATGTTTATTTGAGATATGTATCTCAATGTTATTTGAGATAAATAACAAGTTCACATTTGTTTACATACATTTTAAAGTTAAAACTTTGGAATGTGTATTTTTTTTAACCTATTGAATGCTTGATCATCTACAGATAAATGTTTCTTCATTCCCCATTCAATTGTATGGGTGCTGTTCTACAATGGTAGCCTATTTGGCTATTTAAGCAATAACCACACTTTGAAATTCATAAATTCAATTAAGCATAAAATTAACAGCATTAATCATCATTAGAAAACAAATAGTGCATGTAAGAATGACTTTCTTACATATTAAAAATATTTTCTCCATCATTACAACTGAACACTGCAGTTCAGAGTGAGGATAGATATTAGGTAGAGGAAAATTTGCTAAGTAAAGGTAAATGTTCTGAAACAAATTTAAAAAGTAAGATATAATCTGAAAGAAGCCAGATTATTTTATGTTTTGAATGCCATGATCATGTTAAAATTCTAAGTATTAGCTATAATTTTCACACAAGTAACATCATTAATTTTCATGAGCTAACAAAACATCCCACCCCACAAAACACTTTTATTTTAATTAAGCACCATAGTGATAAATCCTGTGAATTACAGTGGTGTCTGATTTCAACAATGGATACAGAAAAGAGAGGTTGATTCTTTAATTTTCATAAAAAATTTTAAGAAAGATTCAAAATATATTAATGAATAGCTTAAAAACATTGAAACACCAAGTTAACATTTTGAGATATGAGAGGATTTGTTTGATCTTGTGAGTAATGGATCTAGTGAAATCTTTACCTGAGTAGAAAAAAGAGAATTTAGCAATTCTACCACTTTTCTATTTGTAGGATAGTAGGAAAAGGCAGCAAAAGCCCCTACCCACCAATAAAGAACAAGAAAGAACAGAATGGGAGCACCTGGGTGGCTCAGTGGATTAAATGGCTGACTCTTGATTTCGTCTCAGGTCATGATCTCAGGCTGGGATTGAGGCCCCCCCCCCCATTGGGGAGTCTGCTTGAGGATTCTCTCTCCCTTTCTCTCTGTCCCTCTCTCATTCTCTCTCTGTCTCTTTCTCTGTCTCTGTCTGTGGAATAAATAAGTAAATCTTAAAAAAAAAGAAGAAGAAATAACAATGATGTGAAGAAAGTGTGGACGTTAATTTGGACATTTTGCCATCCATAAATCTAATTCAATGTATACTTTTCAGTATGATTATTTAGTATAAATAGTAAATAGTATACACATTTAGTTGAATGTGTAACAATGCACAGTACCTTTTCTTGAGAAGGTTAATTATAATTTTATTTCTATTATATTTCAGGGGGTGTTTGACTAAAATAATTTGTCATTCTATAGTGACAGCAGGTCAAAATTTCATTGATAATGGAAAATGGCAATAATTATACTTGAGATTATCAACTCTTGACCTCTGAAAAGACCCACAGAAAAATCTGTTGGTCATGCAAAGCTATTATTAAAACGACTGCAGTAAAGAGAGAATAGCACATTTGCAAAGTCTTTGTACGGTCTGAAAATGTGAAGTGGCAGGGAGGACATGTATAAGGTTTTAGCATATGGGCAAGGTGATTTTAAGGTGAATCCTGGTTGTGACAGGGCAGACTCTATGACATAATAGCTTTGGATGAGTGGGCACAGTGAACTGAGCGTCTTGAAGCAGACTTAATGAGCAAGATGTTAGTCTAAGGAAAGTATCTTAGTTTTTACACTCTTATCTTCCAGGAATAGGTGTTTCCTGGAGCAAGGCTCTAAGTAATATTTGTTATTAGTATTTCTTAATGTAGGGAAAGTATGCCCATTCCAGAATTGTTTAACATGGGATCAGGAAAGAACTTAGGGTCAGTATTGTTTAACCTGGGATGAAGGAATATGTTGTGTGATAGGCAGCCTCTAAGATGGCCCCAATGATTTCTGCCTATTACAATTCATGCCCACATGTAATTCTCTCCCTTTGAGTGTGGTCTGGACTTAATGGTTTCCAATGAACAGAATAGAAGAAAAATGATAGGTTGTCACCTCTGAGATTAGGTTATAAAACCCCATGACTTCCATATTGCTACTCATTCTCTCACTCCCTCTTGCAGGAACAGCCTTGTTCCTTGTTAGCATTGTTCTAATTACAGGAAAATCGGATAATATATATTACGCATATATTTTTATGACAGGTCATTTAGAAAACAGGCTTAGTTTCTAATAATTTAACAAAGGAAGAGAGGGGTGGTCTAATTGAATAATGAAATCATTTTAAGTGTTAGTTTGACTGAAAACTTATGGCTCCAAATATTTCAAATCTGTGCTGAAAACAGCTGAAAGTATACCCAGAACCATCAGGATTTAATTCACAGATAGATATGTATATTTTAGATTTACATTGTCCTTTATTTCATTTTTAACCAGAGCTAAGCATTTTGTAGACACTTCTATCATTGTCAGCAGATGGCTGCATTGACACTAATGAAGTATCTTTTTAAATTAAACTTTTTATTTTGAGACAATCGTGATTATTTCCAAATGTAGGTTGATTCACAAGCAGTTGTAAGAAATAATCATATACCTTTTACCCAGTCTCTCCCAATGGCAAAATATTGCAAAGGTATAGGACAATATCACAGCCAGGATATTGATATTGGTACAATCAAAAACAAAACATTTTCATGACCACAAGTTTCTTCATGTCACTCTTTTACAGACATACCAACCTTCCTCCAGCCCCTATTCCCTCCCTAATGCCTGGCAAACACTAATTGCTCTCCATTTCTAGAATTTTGTCATTTTTAAGATGTTACATGGATAGCATTATATAGCATGTAACCTTTTGGAATTGACTTTTTCACTCAGCATAGCTTGGTGTCCTTGTGACTTGGGAATTGTTCCCTTCTCTTCTATTTTCTGGAAGAGACTGTATACAGTCAGTGTTACTTTAAACGTTTGATAAAATTCTCCAGTGAAACAATTTGGGCCTGGAGATTTCTTTTCTGGGAGTTTTAAAATTATGAATTCAAATTCCTCAATAGCTACAGGACTATTCAAATGGTCTACTTCACACTGAATGTGTTGTAGCAGTTTGTGCTTTTTTTTGAAGAATTGGTGAATTTCATACAAATGGTCAAATTTATGTGTGCAGAGTTGTTCATAGTGTTCCCTTTCTGCAGGGTCTGTAGTGCTCTCCTGTGTTTTGTTCCTGCTATTGGGAATTTGTGCCTTCTCTTTTATTCTTTGTCAGTATTATCAGATATGTGATTTTTCAAATATATTCTTCCATTCTGTGGGTTGTCTTTTCATTTTCTTGATATTGTCTTTTGAAGCACAAAAGTTTTCAATTTTGGTGAATTCCAACTTATGTGTTTTTTTGTTTAATTGTATATGCTTTAAGTGTCATATCTAAGAAACCACTATATAATCTAAAGTCATGAAAATATACACTTATTTTTTTTTCTAAGACTTCTATAGTTTCAGCTCTTACATTTACATCTTAATCCATTTGAGTAGTTTCTTGTGAGTGGTGTGAGTTACCATGTTCAATTTCATTTTTTTTTGCATGTAATTACCTTTATTTTGATTAATGTTTCCAGGATATATATTTTTCCATAATTTTAATTTCAATCTGTCAACAGTGTTATATTTAAAGTGAGTAGATAGTGTAATTTCTATCCTTTAATTGGTGTATTTAGACCATTTATGTTTAATGAAATTATTATGTTAGCACTTAAACCTGTCATTTTATTTTTGTTTGCTGTTTGTTCTCTCAGGTTTTTTGTTTTTGTCTTGTTTCTCTGTTTTCTTTTTTCTGCCTTTCTATTTGTACATTTTCTAGAATTCAATTTTCTTTTATCTATAGTGTTTTTGAGTATATCTCTTTGCATAGCTTTTTTGGCAGTTACTCTAAGTATTACATTAGATATACATGACATCAGAGTCTATTGGAATTTTCATTTTGCTAGCTTGCGTGAAGTATAGAAAATTTGCCTTCCTTTATATTTCTTTATTTTCCCTCATGTATAATATAATTGTCTTAAATATTTCCTGTTCATACATTTAAAACCACATCCAATGGCATTATAATTTTGGCTTCAACTATCAAATATAAATTAGAGAATTGTGGAGGAGAAGGAAAGCCTATTACATTTATCCATATTTTTGCTTACCATGTTCTTTCTTCTTTCCTGATATTTCCAAGTCCCTTCTCTTATTATTTCCTTTCTGCTTAGAAAATTTCCTTTAGTCATTATTTTAGAGTAGAACTGCTAGAGACAAATTTTCTTATGTTTTCCTTTATTAAAGAAATGTCTTGATTTCTCCTTAATTTATGAAGGATGACGTCTCTGGATAGAAGGTTCTGGCTTGGTATTTCAATTTTTTTTTTCCCTTGAAAAATGTGGGAATTCCTTCTGGTCTCCATTGTTGTTTATGAGAAATTCATTATCATCCAAATTGTTTTCCATGAGGAGTCATTTCCCTCACTGAATTGAAGATATTTTCTTTGTGTTTACTTTTAAGAAGTTTGATCATGATGTGTCCTGGTGTTATGGACTGAATTATGTCTCTCCCAAATTCGTATGTTGAAACCCTAATGCCCAATGTAACTGCCTTTGGAGGTGGGGACTTTAAGGAGCTAAGTAAGGTTAAATGAAGTCATAAGGGTGGATTCCTAATTGGACAGGACTGGTGTTCTTGTGAGAAAGAGATACCAGATCTCTCTCTCTCCCTCTCCATCTCTCTCCATGAATGCACAGAGGAAAAGCCATGTGAGGATGGAGTGAGAAAATAGTCATCTATAAGCCAGGAGGAAAGTCCTCACCAAACACTCATTTGCTAGGACTTAGATCTTAGACTTCTAGCATCCAGAACTGTGAGAAAATTGATTCACTTAGGTTTTTGAGTCTGTAGGTTTATGTCTTTTGCCAAATCAGGAAGAATTCAGCCATTATTTTCTCAAATATTTTTTTAGTCCTGCATCCTTTTCCTATCCTTCTGGGACTCAAATGACATGATCCAATGGTTAGATCTTTTGTTGTAGTCCCATGGATTCCTGAGGCTCTGTTTATTTATTTTTTAAATCTGCTTTCTTCCTGTTAAGGTTGAGTAATTTATATTGCTTTATTTTCAAGTTCAATATTCTTTCATCTATCCTCTCCATTCTGATTTTCAGCCCTTCCAAGGAGATTTTAAATTTTAGTTATTTTATTTTAGGTTTAAAATTCCATTTGTTGTTATTGTATTCAGGTTTAAAATTTCCATTTTGTCTTTCTTATATCTTCTATTTCTTCAGAAAGATTTTTATTCCTTTGCTGAAACTTTATGCTTTTTTTTTTCCCGTTTGTTTTAAGTGTATTCTTAATTGCTCCTCAAAGCATTTTTATGGTGGCTGCTTTAAACATTTTGTCATGTGACTCTAACATCTATGTCAGCATTGTGTTGGCACTTATTGATGTTTTTTATTAAATGCACGATATTTCTGGTTGTTAGTATGATGTGTGGTTTTTTATTAAAACCTGGAATTTGGGGTTTTATAAATTTTGGGGTATTTCTGAATCTTACTTAAACCTTCTGTTTCAGCTGGCTTTCCCTGACATTACTAGGCAAAGTAGTTCCTGCTCCCTACTAGTCTTTTAGTGTGGAACGGGGAGGCTTGTTACTGTTCTTGTGGGGATGAAATCTTGGCTACCTGCTCTGCCTTTTGTTACTGCTTTAGCAGAGTGTTTGGGGTGCTTTGTTCAGTTTGACAGAGGTGACATCTAGGTTCCCGCATCAGCCTTTGCTGTTACAGGCTGGGAAGGGGCCATGGTGTTTTTTTGTGGCGTGTGGCTGGAGTAGAGCAGTTATTTTCTGAAAGGTTTTGGTCTAGCTTGCTAGGCTGCCTTTTTGCTGGCCTTTGTCTGGAGAGAGCAGAATTTAGTTGGAATATCTTTTGTCTGTGCCTATTAGAATTTCTGGATTGCTGGTGTCTTCTGTCTAGAATATATGAAGCAAAACAACCGCCCCTCCAATAGATATATATATATATATATATCACCAAACCTGAAAATACCCCAAACCCAACAAACCAAGGAAGCTTATCACTGTGTGTTACTTGGGTCACAAGGCCCTCAGATCATCTGTCTTCTCTCCACCTTTCAGAATTTCCTTATGTTTCCTCTGTATGTAATGCATAGGGTTTTTAGTTATACTTAGCAGGAGGAATAAGAAAAAGTATTTCTACTCCATTTTTCCTGTCATGGAAGTCCCTTGAATTCTGTCATTTTAATGGCTAATGATTTTTAATTCATTATAATGCACATTTTTTTTTTTTAGAGTAGACACAAGACAAACACAAATTTTCTTTTCATGTGTTCATCACCTAGTGAGGAAAGCCCCCTAGAACATGTATCAAGTAACCTTTGGCAATAAAATTAGCATCTCCCAAAAGGAATATGTTGACAAATATATAATACATACAATTCAAGGCTGGCTTTATACAGCTGCATTTAAGTCTGTGCATATTATGTGGCTTTAATATCTTAAATAGCTTGTTAACGTACTACCAGCAATACATTCCATTTGGAATTAAAACCTTTCTGTGGACATTAAGTAGCTATAGAAAAAGCAGAAATCAGTGCTTTAAAATTGGTTTATTTTATAACCAAATGTCAACTAATTACTCCAGTAAGTTGAAAATTCTTGCTTGTATTAACCAGGGTTATGTTCCTTTTCAGAGAAAAAAATCCTGTGTCATAAAATCTCTCTTTTTCCCTCCCACCTCCTTGTTATAAAAGGTTAAGTGTTTCCTCATCTGGGTTTTACTATAGGAGTCACATAAATGACCAGATTTATTAAGCATAGACTTCTTGAGAGCATTCGGGAAAAGTGAAGATTACAGCCTTCAGTCAATGGACAGCTCCTTATGGGTCTGCAAAGCCTGATCTATTAGCCCCTGTCTGGGGCCACTGCCAGAGGCCTCCCCCAGGGAATTGTTTGACTTTGTCTATTCTCAACCACTGTCTTTCCTTTGACTGGGATTATGTCCAAGGCATGCCCACTTTTCCTGTCTTCTGCTTCTCTCACCTCAGTTTATCACATCTCAGGGAATCCCTTTCTTATCTGTCCCCATGGCTTTGTTTAGCCCTGATCCACCATCCTTTCCCTTCCACTTCCAATTACTTCAGAAGTCCCAGAATCACAGTTGCTTATTCACAAATATGGGAGGAGAGACCTCAAGAGACTAAAGTGGTTTTGCTAAGACATGCATATTAATAGTGAAACAGAGGATAAGAACTCCCATTCTCTAATAAAAAAATATTTCTATCTTTGTTACATTTCTATAATTCCCTCTTTCTCTTTTTGTTAAATTTCTATAATTTCCCTGGGGGCAGAGAAGGGAGGAATAAAATGTCACTAACAATGGGTGATCAGTGGTAAGAATTAACCCAAATCAAGAAAAGGAAAGTCATACATAGATGAACAAAATATAACAAAATAACTTGTATCATGTAATTCAAATTCCCTTGGAATTATCTAGAAGCCAATTCACCTGGTGTCAAAATCTGGAAAGAGGTTGGATGGATCTTCCTTGGTATTCCCATAGAAGTAGTCTAAAACATACATTACTAGTTGACATTTGTTGTAAAATAAACCAACTCTTTTGCTTGAAAGTGACAGAAAGCCAACTGAAAAATTCCTGAAACAAAGGAAAAAAATCACTGGCTCATGTATTCAAGAAATAGGTTTGAGGCATGGGTGTTTAAAAATTGTGGTCAGGAATTTATCTTTGTACATCCTTTAGCTCTGCCTTCCTGTGTTGGCTTAATTTCCAAGTAGGCTTGACTTTTTAAATTTTTATTATTTATTTACTTTTATTTTTTATAAGCAGCACCAGGCTTGCATCTTAAAAGCTTAGACACTCTAGGGGAATGAAGGTTTTTTTTTTCCAATAGTCCTGGTAAGAGTCATGCACATTTTCTGACTGGAACTCCTAAGGTCATGTGTTCATCTCTGGAATAATCAATCAGTTGGGAACTGGAATGCTCAGACTGGCCTAAATTCCTGGTTACATTTCTTAACCCCAGAGATGGAGTCAGTTCTATGTAAACTACATAAATTAAGAGAAGAGTAGGAATATTTGCTCTAAAGGTATATTGAGATGCTATCACCAACAAAAGAAGGAAGGGATGCCATGAGGGTAGATCAACATATATCTGTTGCCCATGGAGGAGGTCATGATATGACTAGAGAATGAGGTCGGGGAGAATTAATCCCATGAACACCAAAACTTTCCTGGTGATCCCTGGTTTGTTTTCTGAGTTGGGGATAGTATCCTAAAGATTCAGATTTCTCCCCAAATCTGCTTTAGAATCTTCCTAAAATTTTATCTATCACATCCCTTTTGTTTTAGGAATTTGTGTGTCATCCTTGCCCAGGGGCCATACTAATCTTCTCTGTATCATTCCAATTTTGGTATATGTGCTGCTGAAGTGAACACACACACCCCTTTTGTTTTAAAACTGTCTTTTTTTCCCCCAAAGCATGAGCCTTCAAGACACATTTTTTAAAAAAGAAATTATTATTCAATTTTCTTTCTTCCACTTTGTTTAGCTATGTACATCAAAGTGATATCAACCCATTGTGAATATACTTTATTCTAGCAAAGTTACTGGCTAGGTAAGTTTGGAAGGCCAGGCTGGAAATGTAACCACTTCTCGTAAGTATTTTTTAAATGGAAAAATGAATTTCATGTTCCACCCAACTAATTTACAAATGAACCATTGGAATACAATCCATTTACAAGCATATACTGCTAAGAAATCTAGCCCATGCATCAATGAACTTTAATTACATGGGATCATTTGATTAGCTTAGTCTTCCTTCTCTATTCCAATAACCAGGTATTTTCCTGGAGCAAAGTTAGAGCAGATATGATCAGTTGTGTGAGTTGGGGCAATTGTGTTTATTTGAATAGATGACCTAGGTATAACCATGCCTTAAATAAACTCTCTTCCCTTCCTGGTGAACATAGAGGGATATTAGTAAGGTACTCTCTTCTTCAGTGAATTTATCAGAAAATCTTGTTTCCAAACAGATAAAAATATTTTAATGACTCTTAAGATAGGCACAATCTTTGAGCTGATGATTTTGGAGAAGCCCTTTAAAGAATGTAATTCTCAGAAGAGAACTTCCCAGGGGTTCAGAGAAGCAGTGTTTTTATTGGTCACCCTTGTGTGCTACCTTTGGTTTCCAGACTTGCAAGACTGATGGCAGTAATGTTAAACTACATTTCAACCCTTTAGAGAGACTTCACTGATCCTCCTATCCATTCATTCAATAAGTATACACAGATACAGGATTCCGAAAAATGGGGCCAGCCAGGCCATTGGGCCCCAACATTTAAGTTTAAAGGAAACTTGACTTTTGACATCTGATCAGCTCCACATGTACATGGGAGTAGCATGAAGTCTCATCACAAATGCTGAGCCCAGCTGAAATCTGAGGGATCCTCAAATAACTAAGTAGGAGGTTGAAAAGGTGTCCTCAATCTGAATCTATAAGTTGCTTGATTCCAAGGGAAGATCTCAGGAAGTGGTATAGATGTTTTTGTGGGAAAATATGGAAATAAATAAGGATGAATCTCAGGAATCTACAGTCTGATGGGGGAGACTGATGTGGAAAAATTCATTATAATATCAGACAGAGAAAAAAAGTTGCTAGGCTAAAAGCTTTGGGCCGGGGAAGGATTCATGATAGCTGTACCCTGCATTCTTGTCTGTAAGCTGGACAAGCTTTGGTTCCTACCACTCCTGTGGTGAGTATCTTATTCTTATTCTGTATGATTCTAAACAAGGAGAACCCCCTTAGCCCAGAGACTCACAAAGTCGTTAATGGTAACTCTAGGCCAAAAAAAAAAAAAAAAAAACCCAAGAGTTTTATTAAGTAGTTAGGTCCAAACAATTTCAATGTATGACATATAACATATTTTTTTTTTAAAGATTTTATTTATTTGGCAGAGAGAGAGAGACAGCGAGAGCAGGAACACAAGCAGGGGGAGTGGGAGAGGGAGAAGCAGGCTTCCTGCGGAACAGGGAGCCCGACGCGGGGCTCGATCCCAGGACCCTGGGATCATGACCTGAGCCGAAGGCAGACGCTTAACGCCTGAGCCACCCAGGCGCCCCGACATATAACCTATTTATGTCCTAACAACTTAGTAGCTGTTTGAAAAAATACACATACACTGAACAAAAAAAAATTATTATATTTTTAAATAACCATAGTTATTTACTGATAGATGGGTGTGCCTGTTCAGTAGCGCACACTTCTGAAACCTTGGTGCCAGATAGAACAGTGCCACCCTTATTTCCAGTTCCATGGTGAGTTTTGCCTGGCACTAGCTTTTTATCAGAGCAGCTGCTGAAAACTCAGCTTTGCAAAGGTAGGGTGTCATCAAAAGGAGCTGGAGTTAATGTTGAAGCCATGAACTACCGCAGCTACAAATTCATGCAGTGGTGACAGATCTTGAGGATCTCTGTGTGTCTTTTACAAATATGAAACACCATGCAGTGCTTGTGTGTTTGCTCTAGTGTCCCATGCACAGTCTGAGAACTCAGACTTCAGCTATCTTTTTTCTGTTTCTCGTAGTGATATCCATGTCCTCCAATCCCCACGTCTTATATTCGTGTTTGGACAAAGAGCTTTCTGCTGAGTCAAAAATATGGACTCAGAGAGCTGCCAGTAAACATCAGTTATGTTGAACTACAGCAATGGAGATGAACTATCAAATCTGGAGAGGATAACAGAATACACTTATTACTTAAATTTAGAGTCAGTGTAGATTGATGTATTTGTATTTTTCATGATTCAGAAGCACTTCCAAGTCCTGAGGTCCTCACCATGATTATTCATTAACATGGTTCTATGAGTTCAGTGAGGCCCAGTTTATAAATTTATGGTATCAGAATGCCAGATTAGCTGTACTATGCAATATATTATTTCTCTAATTCCAGTAATGTCAAATTCGTCTAGAGCTGCAGATGACTTTAGAATAACTATGTTTTCTGGCAGCATTGAAAGAGAATGGTTTCTGGGAACAAGAAATCCTTATGAAGATGGAGAACCAATAGATTTGGCACAGTCTTTTTGTTGGACGGGATGCATATAAAGGGATTAATGTTCCTTTTCTCATTTAAGTAAATCTTGCTCTAAGGTTCCCCACCCATGAAATCCATAGCACTTGTTGGCTTAGGGGAAGGACAGGTACCATCCAGAAAAAAGACATCATTGCTGGGCTCTGAACCTCAGAATATTCTGGAGTCCAAACAGCAATGGTTATCCAACTTTAGTAAACATCAGAAGCAATTGAAGGATTGCTAAGAGAGACATTACTGGGCCTTATTACAGAAACCCATTCAGAGTTTCTGGCTCAGTAGATGTTGGGTGGGCCCCCAGAATTTGCATTTCTTCTTTTTTTTTTCTTTTTTTTATTATGTTACGTTAATCACCATACATTACATCATTAGTTTTTGATGTAGTGTTCCATGATTCATTATTTACATATAAGACCCAGTGCTCCATGTAAAATGTGCCCTCTTTAATACCCATCACCGGACTAACCCATCCTCTCACCCCCCTCCCTTCTAGAACCCTCAGTTTGTTTTTCAGAGTCCATCGTCTCTCATGGTTCATCTCCCCCTCCTATTTTCCCCCCTTCATTCTTCCCCTCCTGCTACCTTCTTCTTCTTCTTCTTCTTTTTTTTTTTTAACATATAATGTATTATTTGTTTCAGAGGTACAGATCTGTGATTCAACAGTCTTGTACAATTCATAGCGCTCACCATAGCACATACCCTCCCAATGTCTATCACCCAGATGCCCCATCCCTCCTACCCCCCACCACTCCAGCAAACCTGTTTGTTTCCTGAGACTAAGAATTCCTCATATCAGTGAGGTCATATGATACATGTCCTTCTCTGATTGACTTATTTCGCTCAGCATAACACTCTCCAGTTCCATCCACGTCATTGCAAAAGGCAAGATTTTATTCTTTTTGATGGTTGCATAATATTCCACTGTATATATATACCACATATTCTTTATCCATTCATCTGTCGATGGACATCTTGGCTCTTTCCATAGTTTGGCTATTGTGGACGTTGCTGCTATAAACATTAGGGTGCACGTACCCCTTCGGATCACTACATTTGTATCTTTGGGATAAATACCCAACAGTGCAATTGCTGGGTCGTATGGTAGCTCTATTTTCAACTTTTGAAGAACCTCCATACCGCTTTCCAGAGTGGCTGCACCAGCTTGCATTCCCACCAACAGTGGAGGAGGGTTCCCCTTTCTCCGCATCCCCGCCAACATCTGTCATTTCCTGACTTGTTAATTTTAGCCATTCTGACTGGTGTGAAGTGATATCTCATTGAGGTTTTGATTTGGATTTCCCTGATGCCGAGCGATGTTGAGCACTTTTTCATGTGTCTGTTGGCCATTTGGATGTCTTCTTTGGAAAAATGTCTGTTCATGTCTTCTGCCCATTTTTTGATTGGATCATTTGTTCTTTGGGTGTTGAGTTTGATGAGTTCTTTATAGATTTTGGATACTAGCCCTTTATCTGATATGTCATTTGCAAATATCTTCTCCCATTCTGTCAGTTGTCTTTTGGTTTTGTTGACTGCTTCTTTTGCTGTGCAAAAGCTTTTTATCTTGATGAGGTCCCAATAGTTCATTTTTGCCCTTGCTTCCCTTACCTTTGGTGATATTTCTAGGAAGAAGTTGCTGCGGCTGAGGTCGAAGAGGTTGCTGCCTGTGTTCTCCTTTAGGATTTTGATGGACTCCTGTCTCACATTGAGGTCTTTCAACCATTTTGAGTCTATTTGTGTGTGTGGTGTAAGGAAATGGTCCAGTTTCATTCTTCTGCGTGTGGCTGTCCAATTTTCCCAACACCATTTGTTGAAGAGACTGTCTTTGTTCCATTGCACATTCTTTCCTGCTTTGTCGAAGATGAGTTGACCATAGAGTTGAGGGTCCATTTCTGGGCTCTCTATTCTGTTCCATTGATCTATGTGTCTGTTTTGGTGCCAGTACCATACTGTCTTGATGATGACAGCTTTGTAATAGAGCTTGAAGTCTGGAATTGTGATGCCGCCAGCTTTGCTTTTCTTTTTCAACATTCCTCTGGCTATTCGGGGTCTTTTCTGGTTCCATACAAATTTTAGGATTATTTGTTCCATTTCTTTGAAAAGACTGGATGGTATTTTGATGGGAATTACATTGAATGTGTAGATTGCTCTAGGTAACATTGACATCTTCACAATATTTGTTCTTCCAATCCATGAGCATGGAACCTTTTTCCATTTCTTTGTGTCTTCTTCAATTTGTTTCATGAGTATTTTATAGTTTTCTGAGTACAGATCCTTTGCCTCTTTGGTTAGATTTATTCCTAGGTATCTTATGGTTTTGGGTGCAACTGTAAATGGGATTGACTCCTTAATTTCTCTTTCTTCTATCTTGTTGTTGGTGTATAGGAATGCCACTGATTTCTGTGCATTGATTTTATATCCTGCCACTTTACTGAATTCGTGTATGAGTTCTAGCAGTTTTGGGGTGGAGTCTTTGGGGTTTTCCACATAAAGTATCATATCATCTGCAAAGAGTGAGAGTTTGACTTCTTCTTTGCCGATTTGGATGCCTTTGATTTCTTTTTGTTGTCTGATTGCTGTGGCTAGGACTTCTAATACTGTGTTGAATAGCAGTGGTGATAGTGGACATCCCTGCTGTGTTCATGATCTTAGGGGGAAAGCTCTCAGTTTTTCCCCATTGGGAATATTCACTGTGGGTTTTTCATAGATGGCTTTTATGATATTGAGGTATATACCCTCTATCCCTATATTCTGAAGAGTTTTGATCAAGAAAGGATGTTGTACTTTGTCAAATGCTTTTTCTGCAACTATTGAGAGGATCATATGGTTCTTGTTCTTTCTTTTATTAATGTATTGTATCACATTGATTGATTTGCGGATGTTGAACCAACCTTGCAGCCCAGGGATAAATCCCACTTGGTTGTGGTGAATAATCCTTTTAATGTACTGTTGGATCCTATTGGCTAGTATTTTGGTGAGAATTTTTGCATCCATGTTCATCAAGGATATTGGTCTGTAATTCTCCTTTTTGATAGGGTATTAGTCTGGTCTGGGGATCAAGGTAATGGTGGCCTCATAAAACGAGTTTGGAGGTTTTCCTTCCATTTCTATTTTTTGGAACAGTTTCAGAAGAATAGGTATTAATTCTTCTTTAAATGTTTGGTAGAATTCCTCTGGGAAGCCATCTGGCCCTGGGCTTTTGTTTATTGGGAGATTTTTGATGCCTACTTCAATTTCCTTAGTGGTTATGGGTCTGTTCAGGTTTTCTATTTCTTTCTGGTTCAGTTTCAGTAGTTAATACATTTCTAGGAATGCATCCATTTCTTCCAGATTATCTAATTTGCTTCCAGATTATCCAATATTATCTAATTTGCTGGCATAGATTTGCTCATAATATGTTCTTATAATTGTTTGTATTTCTTTGGTATTGGTTGTGATCTCTCCTCTTTTATTCATGATTTTGTTTATTTGGGTCATTTTTCTTTTTGATAAGTCTGGCCAGGGGTTTACCAATCTTCTTAATTCTTTCAAAGAACCAGCTCCTAGTTTCATTGATCTGTTCTACTGTTCTTTTGGTTTCTATTTCATTGATTTCTGCTCTGATCTTTATTATTTCTCTTCTCCTGCTGGGTTTAGGCTTTATTTGCTATTCTTTCTCCAGCTCCTTTAGGTGTAGGGTTAGGCTGTGTATCTGAGACCTTTCTTGTTTCTTGAGAAAGGCTTGTATTGCTATATATTTTCTTCTTAGGACTGCCTCTGCTGTATCCCAAAGATTTTGAACAGTTGTGTTTTCATTTTCATTGGTGTCCATGAATTTTTTTAATTCTTCTTTAATTTCCTGGTTGACCCATTCATTCTTCAGTAGGATGCTCTTTAGCCTCCATGTATTTGAGTTCCTTCCAACTTTCCTCTTGTGATTGAGTTCCAGTTTCAATGCATTGTGGTCTGAAAATATGCAGGGAATGATCCCAATCTTTTCGTACCTGTTGAGACCTGATTTGTGACCTAGGATGTGAGCCCTTCTGGAGAATGTTCCATGGGCACTAGGGAAGAATATGGATTCTGTTGCTTTGGGATGGAATGTTCTGAATATGTCTGTGAAGTCCATTTGGTCCAGTGTGTCATTTAAAGTCTTTATTTCCTTGTTGGTCTTTTGCTTAGATGATTTGTCCATATCAGTGAGGGGGTGTTAAAGTCCCCCACGATTATTGTATTGTTGTCAATGTGTTTCTTTGCTTTTGTTATTAACTGCCTTATATAATTGGCTACTCCCATGTTAGGGGCATAGATATTTACAATTGTTAGATCTTCTTGTTAGATAGACCCTTTAAGTAGGATATAGTGTCCTTCCTCATCTCTTATTCCAGTCTTTGGTTTAAAATCTAATTTGTCTGACACAAGGATTGCCACCCCAGCTTTCTTTTGGTGTCCATTAGCATGGTAAATGGTTTTCCATCCCTCTACTTTCAATCTGGCGGTGTCTTTGGGTCTAAAATGAGTCTCTTGCAGACAGCATATCGATGGGTTTTGTTATTTTTATCCAGTCTGATAGCCTGTGTCTTTTGATTGGCGCATTTAGCCCATTTACATTCAGGGTAACTATTGAAAGATAGGAGTTTAGTGCCATTGTATTGCCTATAAGGTGACTGTTACTGTATATTGTCTGTGTTCCTTTCTGGTCTATGTTGCTTTTAGGCTCTCTCTTTGCTTAGAGGACCCCTTTCAATATTTCTTGTAGGGCTGGTTTCGTGTTTGTAAATTCCTTTAGTTTTTGTTTGTCCTGGAAGCTTTTTATCTCTCCTATTTTCAATGACAGCTTAGCTGGATATAGTATTCTTGGCTGCATATTTTTCTCATTTAGTTCTCTGAATATGTCCTGCCAGTCCTTTCTGGCCTGCCAGGTCTCTGTGGATAGGTCTGTTGCCAATCTAATGTTTCTACCATTGTAGGTTACATGTCTCTTCTCCCAAGCTGCTTTCAGGATTTTCTCTTTGTTTATGAGACTCGTAAGTTTTACTATTAGATGTTGGGGTGTTGACCTATTTTTATTGATTTTGAGAGGGGTTCTCTGTGCCTGCTGGATTTTGATGCCTGTTTCCTTCCCCAAATTAGGGAAGTTCTCTGCCATAATTTGCTCCATTATACCTTCTGCCCCTCTCTCTCTTTCTTCCTCTTCTGGGATCCCAATTATTCTAATGTTGTTTCGTCTTATGGTATTGCTTATCTCTTGAATTCTGCCCTCATGATCCAGTAGCTGTTTATCTCTCTTTTTCTCAGCTTCTTTATTTTCCTTCATTTGGTCTTCTATATCACTAATTCTGTCTTCTGCCTCATTTATCCTAGCAGTTAGAGCCTCCATTTTTGCTTGCACCTCATTAATAGCCTTTTTGATTTCGACTTGGTTGGATTTTAGTTCTTTTATTTCTCCAGAAAGGGTTTCTCTCATAATGTCCATGTTTTTTCAAGCCCAGCTAGTATCTTTAAAGTCATCATTCTGAACTCTAGTTCCAACATCGTACTAATGTCCTTATTGATTAGGTCCCTGACAGTCGATACTGCCTCTTGTTGTTTTTGTTGAGGTGATTTTTTCCGTCTTTTCATTTTGCCCAGAGGAGAATAGATGAATAAAAGAACAAAATGCTAACAGGGTAACAACATCTCCAGAAAATATACACTAAACATATCAGAAAAGACCTGAAACTGAAGGAAAAGAAAGGGAAAGAAAGAAAAAGGAAAAAGAAAGAAAGAAAGAAAAAGATAAAAACAAACAAAAGCAAAACAAAGCAAAAAAAAAAAAACGAGAATATGATCAAATATGATTAGGCTTGTGCATAGATCAGTGCCACAGACTAGATTTTGCACGCATTTTGGTCTGTTAGAAGAAAGTGCCTCCCAAAATTTTAAAGAAAAAAACATATATGTACAAAAATAAGGGTTAATACAATGTAGGGATGGAATATGACTGTAAAGATGAAAATTATAAAATATTTTATAAAAGGAATTGATAAGAAAAGAAGTTGGTTGAAAAAAGAAAGAAGGTGATTTAAAAAAAAGGGAGACAATGTGATCAGGCAGAGACCAGAACAAAGCCACACACTAGAGATTTAGGGTATATTTTGATCTGTTAGAAGAAACTGTATCTCAAAATTTTAAAGAGAAAAATTTATATATATATATACCAAAAATAAGGGTAACTACTATGAAGGGATAGAATATGGCTCTAAAAATGAAAAATAAAAAATATTTTTTTTAAAAAAGGGATTGATAAGATGTTGGTTGAAAAAGGGACAAAGAAAAAGTAAAAAAAAAAAGTTAAAAAAATAAAAATTATCTTTGAAAGACTAAAGAATCATGGTAAAAAAGCCATGATTTCTATGTTCAGTACTCTCCTAGCGCTGGAGTTCTGCCCTTCTCATTGATTGGTAAACTTGGTCTTGACTGGCTTTTCTTGCTGATCTTCTGGGGGAGGGACCTGTTGCTGTGGTTCCCAAATGTCTTTGCCAGAGGTGGAATTGCCTCGCCCTTGCCGATCAAGGCTAAGTAACCTGCTCAGGTTTGCTCTCAGGAGCTTTTGTTCCCTGCAAGCTTTCCGTACAGTTCTGGGGGCCGAGAGTGAAAATGGTGGCCTCCCAATCTCTGCCTGGAGGAGCCGAGAACTCAGGGCCCCGCTCCTCAGTGCACCCCCAGAGAAAAGCAGTCTCGATCACTCCCGTCTCCCCGGTCTCCAGCTGCACTCCGTGCTCACCCAGCCTGTGACCGAGCATTTCTGTCTCTGGCACCCAACCCCATGTGGAGTCTCCAAACCCAGGAGATCCCTATGGTGCACTCCCGCGCCGCTCCTCCTAGGGGAGGAAGGGGAGTCTCCCCGGATCTGCCTCTTGTTGGGTCCCTGCTGGAGGAGCAGTGGCCCGACTATGCCGCAGATCATGGTGTATGGCAACCCCGAGCTGAGAGCCCACGCCTTGGCTCCGTCTCTGCAGCCGGCTACCCTGCACCGATCCCTGGGAGTTCTGCCACACTCAGGCACCTCTGGTATTTCTGTGACCCTGACGGCCCTGAGACCTCACTGTCTCACGCAGGTTCCTCCTCCTGCTTAGCCACTGGAGCGACGTCCCTCAGTGGAGCCGGCTTCTAAAATTTCTGATTTTGTGCTCAGCTGCTCTATCACTTGCCAGAAGAGGCCGATGGAGGACCCCTCCCCCGCCTTCTATCCTCCCGAATATCACCTTGGATTCACTTCTCTGCACACCCTACCTTCCAGAAAGTGGTCACTTTTCTGTTCAGAGAGTTGGTGCTATTCTTTTCTTTGATCTCCTGTTGAGTTTGTAGGTGTTCAGAATGGTTTGATCCCTATCCAGCTGAATTCCTAAGGCCAGATGAAATCCAGGTCTCCTACTCCTCTGCCATCTTGCTCCGCCCCTCCAGAACTTGCATTTCTAATAAGCTCCAAGGTGATGTTGATGCTGCTGATTTTCAGGCTGCACTTTGAAAACCACTGCCCTAGAGTGACAATAGTTCTTGAAAATCAAATGTACTGAGAAAGATGGGGGATTTGTAAATTTCAGAGTTTTCATTTCCATATCAAAAGCAAAGCCTAGAGTTCTAAACCTGGACTTCTATCAAAAATTGATGTTAGTAGGAATTACCAGACAGGATAAGTCCCTTCTGCTAATGCAGAAAAATGACAAAGGATTGGGAAAGGAGACAAAATAACAATAAAGAGACGGAATGTTCTCACCCCCTTTCCTAACACCACTTTATAGAGTCTAATTTAAATGGCATGAAGTAACAATCATTAGTTAATGTGGGGAAATTGAGTATTATCCAAAGATGGTGCCCATTTTCTTGCCTTGAGAGATGTCAGACCCCTCATAAAAACTCTGCTAGGGTGTTTCAGGATTCCACCCTATCGCCATTAGATTTTTCCTATGCATAAAAATATTCTAACTTCAGAATCCAAGGTACAGCCTTATGAACAGTTCTGCATACATGGGCAGTGAATTCACCGGAGACTTTAAATAAGATATCATTCTACTGCTGAATGAATCAGTGTTTTCCAAA
The DNA here is from genome assembly GCF_002201575.2 of Neomonachus schauinslandi. NCBI lineage: Eukaryota > Metazoa > Chordata > Mammalia > Carnivora > Phocidae > Neomonachus > Neomonachus schauinslandi. The sequence goes on along the minus strand of NC_058403.1, from coordinate 179,987,581 downwards.
GCATCAGATATCTTCCCACTACTTTTTTTTTCTTCTTCTTCTTTTGGTGAACAAAAGGTGTATCAAGGCTTTTAATTGTTAACAATCTTCCTTTTGTTTCCCACTGAGGACAAAAGCTATAGCCTTTTTGCAATGGGCACAACCCTATAATGGCATTCTCTCCTATTTGGATATGACAGATACCCTCTCAGGAACTAAACTCATTTCTACAAGATGTACTTGAGACTTGGAGAAGTAAACCACAATTTATCTCCTCTAAATAGCACTCCCCATTTCAGAGCATGAGGCAGATAACCTCAATGTGAACTTTGCCTATGGATGTTTATCTACAGCCTCCAAGTAATATGGATTTATTCTGGTAATATACAGACCATTTTGCAGATAATGTCGAGAGCAAACATTTTATTACTAATTTCTTGTAAATTACACATGGCTGTGTTTTAATGGATTTTCCTTCCAAGCCTCAGTCTCATAACATGAGTAGTTATACAGATTTTTATTATGATCTTGAATATTGACTTTTAATTATGCACTGGTTAACAAAACAAATAAGGCTGTCATTTACATCAAGGGAATGCTAAGGATGGAGGGACTCTTTTGACATCCCTCCTGACTTCCCATCCCAGTACTACTTACTTTAACATCACCCACACCAGGCATAAAAATGTAAAAATCTCACATTACTTTAAGAAGACCCTGGAGCAGTTTTTAATTATGTTTATTGCAGAGGATACAAGGCTTACAGTAATGATAGTTGAAGGGCACCCTAACAACCATATTCAAGGGTAAAAAAGGCTGTTCAAAGGGGTATATGAGAACTTCCATCTCCATAGAAGACACAGTGGAAAAAAATTCATTTAAATTGAAGACAAGAAAGGTAGACAATGAAATGATCTTCCCGACCACAAGGTTATCAGGGGAAACAAGTCATTAAAAAATCCAAGAACTAAACTCCACTCTTTCTGATACATCTCAGTTCTTAAGATGGCCTTATAGAAGATACAGCATTTGACAGCAATGGCCCAAGAGTCCTGCACATCTGAAGTCAGCATCTAGAATTGGTGACCCCTCTAACACTGCTTCCATTCTAAGACTCAGTGAGCTCATCCTTGGAGATAAGAAGAGGTGGTAAGGATCTTTTATCAGATGTGATATTTTTAGATTCTGTTTCTAAGTATGAAGAGGGTTAAAGGCTTTTGAATTTCTTTCCTGGCTATTCAGACAAGAAAATAGGTCAAGAGCTCAGTAAGACCAAGGAGATCAGTGGTTTATTTCTGTATGGCAGTTAGCATTCTCCTTAACCCTTTCTCCCAAGAATATCCTGAAATATATTCTGTGAGGAAATATTAGTGGTGAAGACGATGTCAGGATATTGAGGTCTCAATGACTGTTCGTTGTTTAATAAATCTGGGTAGGATTGAGAATGAGAGAATAATAAATGAAATTTTGATAATGGCATAGTGGGGATCAAATCAGGTTAATGTATTTTATTGAGAAAATTTTATATAGAAAACCAGAGTAAGGAAGGACCTCAGAAATGAAATTTAATCCATTTAAAAAAAGTAATGGGGTAACTGAATAACTTGGTTTTTTTGGCCTTCTGAATAATAGTATCAGAACTGGGAAGTAAAGCCAGTACAAAGGTGTTTCCATTACATTATACTCTTTTGGGATGCCAATTCTCTCTGCAACTTACCTTCTGGAAAAATCTGTTTTTCATTCCTATACACAACAAAAACAGCCAAAACCCTAAGCCAGTTATTTTGCTCAATCTGGGAAAAATAGAAACTACTCTAACATCTTACCTCGTATTAAAAATTTTTCCATTATTTCTGGGACCACCCATGCCAGCTTGGCAAATGAAGTAATTAAGTTTGTGTTAATTACTTAAGAATTTTTTCACTACAGAAAATAGTTTTGTCACTGTTTTAAAGTAACACTTTCACAGACTATAGCTAACAAGAAAATTTGTTGCTGGAAATACATTATCAACCACTCCACAAGTCAATGGGGTCCTTCACTTTTATCAGCTGTTTCCTGACTTGGTTGAAATGGAATGAAATCTTCACCATATTGAGAAAGATTGGGAATCCATGGTCACTCTGAATGGAAAATGCATATATTTTGGGAGCAAAGATGAAAGTGGGCCATTTTTCCCAGTGTTAGGGTTGTCTTAACACTTTTGGAGACAGAAGCACCTGCCCCATAGAATTTCAGCCACTCTGGTCAATTATCAGAAATTCTTTCTATCCTAATAATGGAATCAACTCTCCAGGAATAAAAGAACACAAACAAACTGCAACCTGAGGAAGCTCTGTTTATTTCAGAGTCTGAAGGAGCCATGTGCTGTTAAACAAAATATAAAATGTGCAATAAACTTTAGGTATAAAGGACTTTGTTGGCTATAAATTTTATTTTACTGCTGTCCTCCTATGGCTTAACATGTCCAAGATCAGTAAATTATTAAAATATTTGAGATGACAGAACATGAAGTCTAATTCCAGAAATACAGCAGTGAGAAAGAATGACAAGGGGCAGACACGGAGGGGCTATACTGTCATCTCTACAATGTCCATCATTTCAGTATGTACTTAACTAAAAAGGATATAGAGGGTAGAGTGAGCATCCTTAATTGATCATCTCCATCACTTTCCACACAGACACCAGTTGAAACCGAGAGTGAAAACTTTAAGCCAGAATCTTGTGACAGTGAGTGGAATGCGGGCACTTCCATCTTAAACAGTCAGAATGTTGAAGAATTTTCCTGAGCCCAAATTGTTGTTTTCGTAAGTCTGTGGTAACTCAGAAAAATGCATACTGTTTTGAATTTCCCTAAATGTGCAGGGAGGCAAGGATTTTTGTTTTTAAATAGAAAACCCCCTACATACTGTCTAAAGAAATCCTTTGTTACTGAAATCAGTCTCTCTGTGGAAAATTATAGTTTTCAGGGGAGCTATCCCTACTAATCAGACTTGAGGCTGTTTGGACATTGCAAAATTACATTATATTCCCTGAGGAGAGGAATTACTGAATAAGGGAAGTAAAATCTTAAACACAAGAGGATGATGGTGTTTTCCACGGAACCACTTGCAAAATAGGAAAATTAGAAAATTCTTTTGGATCTTCTGTCAGACTTAAGAACATAATTAGAATGGCATTGACAAAAGCCACCATCGTCATTGCTTTTGGAGTATTACTGTTATATTTGAACTTGATTTTTCAAATTCTAGCTTTCTGGTAGGCACATTTGGTTTATTGAGGCTTTCGTTGTTCCTGTGTATACATATGTGTATGTCTGTGTGTGTGTGTGGGGGAAGTTCTAATTATTATATTGTTAGTTTCTAACACAGTGCCTGACACATAGTAGCCTGTTAATCAATATATCTTAAGGGAAGACATTTTAGTTGACTTACTTTTATGCCCTATTTACAAAAGTTGTAGTTATTCATTATAGAAAAAATTAAGATAATAGAAAAATTAAAAAAATTAAATTCACCCATTATCATACCATCTAATTTGGATTAATTGGTATTAATATTTTGGTGTGATTCCAATTACCTAATTGGTATATATATATATACATGTACACAAATACACCTAGAAACACAGAATCACACACATATATACATGCATATATACCAGGCACTCAAATTGGTATCAAACCAAATATTCAGTTACATATTCGCTTTTCAATTTAACTTTAATGAGTTGGGAAATATTTTTCTTTTTTTTTAATTTAATTTTATTATGTTATGTTAGTCACCATACAACACATCATTAGTTTTTGATGTGGTGATCCACAATTCATTGTTTTCGTATAGCACCCAGTGCTCCATGCAGTACGTGCCCTCCTTAATACCCATCACTGGGCTAACCCATCCTCCCACCCCTCTCCCCTCTAAAACCCTCAGTTTCTCAGAGTCCATAGTCTCTCATGGTTCATCTCTCCCTCCGATTTCCCCTCCTTCATTTTCCTCTTCCTTCTCCTAATGTCCTCCATGCTATTCCTTATGTTCCACAGATAAGTGAAACCATATGATAATTGACTTTCTCTGCTTGACTTATTGCACTTAGCGTAATCTCCTCCAGTCCCATCCGTGTTGATGTAAAAGTTGGGTATTCAGCCTTTCTGATGGCTGAGTAATATTCCCTTGTATACATGGACCACATCTTCTTTATCCACTCATCTGTTGAAGGGCATCTTGGGTCTTTCCACAGTTGGGCTATTGTGGACATTGCTGCTATGAACACTGGGGTGCATATGGCCCTTCTTTTCACTACATCTGTGTCTTTAGGGTAAATACCCAGGAGTGCAATTGCTGGGTCATAGGGTAGCTCTATTTTTAATATTTTGAAGAACCTCCACACTGTTTTCCAAAGTGGCTGTACCAGCTAGCATTCCCACCAATAGTGTAAGAGGGTTCCCCTTTCTCCACAACCTCTCCAACATTTGTTGTTTCTTGCCCTGTCAGTTTTTGCCATTCTAACTAGTGTAAGGTGGTATCTCAATGTGGTTTTAATTTGAATTTCCCTGATGGCTAATGATGATGAACATTTTTTTCATGTGTCTGTTAGCCATTTGTATGTCTTCTTCAGAGGAGTGTCTGTTCATGTCTTCTGCCCATTTTTTGACTTGATTATTTATTTTTTGAGTGTTGAGTTTGAAAAGTTCTTTATAGATCTTGGATACCAGCCCTTTATCTGTAGTGTTATTTGCAAATATCTTCTCTCATTCTGTGGGTTGCCTCTTTGTTTTGTTGACTGTTTCCTTTGCTGTGCAGAAGATTTTTATCTTGATGAAATCCCAAAAGTTCATTTTTGCTTTTGTTTCACTAGCTTTTGGAGATGGATCTTGAAAGAAGTTGCTGTGGCTGATGTCAAAGAGGTTACTGCCTATGTTCTCCTCTAGGATTTTGATGGATTCCTGTCTCACATGGAGGTCTTTCATCCATTTTGAGTTTATCTTTGCGAATGGTGTTAAAGAATGGTTGAGTTTCATTCTTCTGCATGTGGCTGTCCAATTTTCCCAGCACCATTTATTGAAGAGACTGTCTTCTTTCCATTGCATGTTTTTTCCTGCTTTGTCAAAGATTATTTGACCATAGAGTTGAGGTTCCATATCTGGGCTCTCTATTCTGTTCCTTTGGTCTATATGTCTGTTTTTGAGCCAGTACCATGTTGTCTTGGTGATCACTGCTTTGTAATATAGCTTGAAATCAGACAACATGTTGCCCCCAGCTTTGTTTTTCTTTTTCAACATTTCCTTGGCGATTCAGGGTATTTTCTGATTCCATATAAATTTTAGGATTGTTTGTTCCAGCACTTTGAAAAATGTCATTTGAATTTTGATTGGGATGGCATTGAAGGTATAGATTGTTCTGGATAGCATAGACATTTTAACAATGTTTATTCTTCTGATCCATAAACCTTACCAAAGAGGTAAAAGATCTATACTCTAGGAACTACAGAACACTCACGAAAGAAACTGAAGAAGACTCAAAAAGATGGAAAAACATTCCATGTTCATGGATCAGGAAATATTTCATCTAATGTAAAATTGTTTATAGAGTTTACAGGGCCCACTCACTAAACTCTCAAACCATGAACTTTGCAAACTGGGGTTTAAGAAGCTTCCCTATGTTTCTCTTACTGGCTAGTAATAACATTTACTGAGCACTTACTAAGAACCAGAAAGTCTGCTAAACCCTTGATTCATAGTATACTGTTTTAATCTTCACAACAACTTTTTGAAGTAAATGTTATTTGGATGATCTATCATCTACCTATCATCTGTCATTAATCTATGATTTATATTTATTTTTTGAGATAAAATTGGTATATAGCCTTATATAAGTTTCAGATATACAACATTATAATTCAACATCTTTATTCATTACAAAATGATCACCTCAAAAGTCCAGTTACCATCTATCACCCATTTCACCATCCCCAACCCCCTTCCCTTCTGGTATCCACCAATCTGTTCTTTATGTCTATAAATTTGCTTTTGTTGTTTTGCTTGTTCACTTGTTTTGTTTAGATTCCACATGAGTGAAGTCATACTGCTTGTGTTTTTTTCCTTCTGATTTATTTCACCAACATAATAGCCTCAGTGCCCATCCATGTAGTCACAAATGACAAGGTTTCATTCTTTTTATGGCTACATAGTATTCTGTTGTGCTTCTCTACCATTTCTGCTTTATCCATTCATCCATAGATGGGCATTTAGATTGTTTCCATAACTTGGCTATTGTAAAGAATACTGCTATGAATATAGGGGTGCATATATCTTTTCAAATTAGTGTTTTCATGTTCTTGAGATAAATACCCAGATACAGAAATAGCTGGCTCATATAATAGCTCTATCCTTAACTTTTTGATGAATCTCCATACTGTTTTCCCTTGTGTCTGCACCAATTTACATTCTTACCAGCAGTGTACATAAGTTCTCTTTTCTCCACATCCTTGCCAACACTTGTTATTTCTTATCTTTTGATGATAGCCAATCTAATGAGTATGAGGTGATATCTCATTGTGGTTTTGATTTGCATTTTCCTAAATATTAGTGATTTTGAACATGTTTTCATGTGCCTATTGGCCATTGGTATGTGTCTTCTTTGGGAACATGTTTATTCAGATCCTCTGCCCATTTTCAATTGGGTTGTTATATGAATTTTCTATATATTTTGAGTATTAACCCCTTGTCAGATATGTAATTTGCTTAGATTCTTCTGTTTAAAACCTAAAGAGTAGAAGTAATTTGCCCAGGTTCACCCAGCAGTAGGTGGCACTGCTGGGTTTCAAACCCAAGACCGTGAAATCCAGACCCTGAGCTCTGAACACTTGAGCTTAGTACTGACTTGACTATTACCATGGGTTACACATCTGGACATATGTTTGAGTCCTTCTACCTTTTGATCACTTAGTCTTATTGATCATATTTTTGAAATATCCCATTTTCCATTTTCCCTTCCATGTCTTAACTCATTGGTTTTCATAATCAGGGAGAGTTTGCCCTCCAGGGAGACATTTGGCAACGTGTGGGGACTTTTGCTGTTGTTATAGCTTGAAGGGGGATACTACTGACATCTACCCAGTAAAGGCCAGGGATGTTGTTAAATATCCTAAAACACCCAGGCTCCCACAGCAAAGAATTCTCCAGCCCAAGATGTTAATAGTACCAAGGTTGAGAAGCCCTGCCGTAGCTCATTTCCACGGCCTCGTTTATCTAAACATAAACAGCCTCCTGATTAGTTTCTCTATCTTAAGGTTCATTCCCATCCACACTGCAGCCATGGTCACGTCTTTAAATGCGGATCAGACCATGCCATCTCTTGCCCTGTTTAGCTTTGTAGCTGTAGAGGACTGTCCATGTCCAGATATAGATTCAAACAGTTCTAGATTGTATGACTTCAGGAAAGTGATTTAACATCTCTGAATTTCAACTCCATTACCTGTAAAATAAGGGCATAATAACGACTCCTAAATTTGATAGGGTTCTTGTGAGGCTATCAACATTTCATGACTGACACTAGGTAAGTCCTCAATAAATGTTATCCATCCATCATTCAGAAGGAAACTGTTGAAGAGTCCACTCATCCATCCATCCATCCATTCATTGGTTGTAACACACAGTAGTTAAGGTAACAAGCTCTGGAATCAGATTTCCTTAGTTCCGAACCAGGTTCTGAAATCAAATGCATGTAACCTTGAACATTTTACTTGGCTTTATGAAGCCCTCATTTCCTTGCCTCTAAAATAAGTATAATAACATTATACATCTGATAAAAGTATTGTGAGGACTGAATATAGGTAGAGTATCTAACATGTTGCTTGCTGTGTATAAGCCCTAAATAAGTGTTAGCTGTTACCCAGTTTGTATTTGTTGAGCATCCACTCTGTGATAGGTCCTCTTCACGTTGTGCCTGCATTTGGAGGCCTGAATCTCTCATAAGATAAAGAGCTTGTTTTAAAAAAGTAGTTAAAAAAAAATCTCTTCACAACAACACTTGAAATATAGGTGATAAAAATACCATTTCTGTCAACATCTGCCTGTGTTTCATAAAGTTCTGCTGGCCAGTATTTCTCTCAGAAAGATACGCATCTACTAATATGGGAACAATTGTCAATCAAAAGGAGTCGGCTGTTCTTCTGCAGTGGAAAACTCTCCACCATTTCCAACTCACCTTTTAAGCTGCCTCTCTAGGCGTAATATAATCAAGAGAAATCTCTTCAAGATTAAGATAATGGCTCTTAGCTTTCTCCATTACCCTAGAGCTGAAGAGATGATAGTGACATATTTCAGTTTCAGAAGGAAGTCAGTGGCTACTTAATTTTACATGTGAATTTTGAATGCTCTGTATTTTGTTAAAATCCAGATTACATTCTTCTCACTAAGCAAGTGATCCAATCTGATTAATATAATACATTCTCCTCTGTTGCCCAACATTGCCAAAGGCAAGGTATTACTTAGGGAACCAGGCCCTCCCCCCAACACATACACACTTAATGCAAAATAAATAGATCTGTACAATCATTATTGAGCTAAAATAGCACTTAGAAATGTATTTTTATTGTGAAAAATGGCCAAATAAGAGTTGTTGAATATTTGTAGCCCTGTAATGTAAGTCAGATAAATTGGTGCCCAGAAGTCTGACATTTCAAAAGCCTGAGAGTATGTTGCATTTTTTCTGATATGCCATTTTTGTAATTCCCCCCACTATTTTCCTGTAGCAAGAAGCAATTCTTCTGTTCCCAGGCAGTTGAATTAGAGCATTATAGAAGTTGTCAGAATGACTTCAACATAAGTACCCCTGAGCAACAGGTATAATTTTGGAGAGGAACAAGTTCTCCTCTTACCACCCTGGTGTGGGCACTGGTGTTAACTAATTTGGAAAAAGAATGCACCATTTGAATCTTCTCAACTCAGTTAACTTGCCCAGAGACTTAGAAACATACTATCTCACCTAGAGCAGGTTCTCAGCTCAGCATCCTTATGCCCTTCTTTAGCAACAGCACCCTCATTGTGTTCTCAATGCATATGTGTTAGGTGGCTCCACCTCTGGGTAGTTTAGATGATACCCACAAAGATACCCTGCCCAAGCATGGGCAGGCCTTAGAGGTTGACCTCTAGTGAATAGAATGCAGCAGAAATGACACTGTGTGACATTTGAGACCAGTTCAGGGGTCAGCAAACCTTTTCTATAAAGGGCTAGATAGTAAATATTTTTAGCTTCACAACTACATAGCTCTGTCTCTGTAACATGGAACACAAATGGGCTTGGCTGTGTTGTCATGAAAAGTTATAAAATTAGGTGGAGGGTCAGATTTGATCCGCAGGCTGTAATTTGCCAATTCGTGGGTTAGGCTATAAAAGATGACATGGCTTCTGTTTAACTCTTTCTCTTATCAAGTAAACTTTTTAAAAAAGAAGTTTTAGGTTCAGAGCAAAATTAAACAGAAAGTACAAAGATTTCCCATATATCCTCTATCCCCACACAACCAGAGCCTTCTCCATTGTCAAAATCCCCCACCAGAGTGCAACATTTATTACAATTGATGAACCTATATTGACATGTCATTATCACTCAAAGTCTGTAGTTTACATTGGAGTTCCCTTTTGGTGTTGTACATTCTGTGGATTTGGATAAAGGTATAGTGACATGTATCCACCCCTGTGTATCATACAAAATAGCTTCACTGTCCTGAAAATCCTGTGTTCTTCACCTTTCCCTCCCTTCCTCCTCCTAAATTCTGGCAACCACTGATGTTTTTAGCATCTCCACAGTTTTTTTTTTTTTTCCTCCCAGAATGTCATATAGTTGGAATTAAACGTTATGTAGCATCTTCATAGTGGCTTCTTTCATTTAGTAATACATATTTAAGATTACTCAATGTCTTTTTATGGCTTGATAGCTCATTTCTTTTTAGGGCTATATAATATTACATTGTATAGATATACCAAAGCCTATCCATTCACCTACTGAGGATAAGTTTGGGCAATTATGAACAAAACTGTTATAAACATTTGTGTGCAGGTATTTATGTAGACATAGCTTTCAATTCATTTAGGTAAACACCAATGAGCATGATTGCTGGATCATAAGATATGAGTACGTCTAGTTTTGAGAGAAAACTACTAAACTGTCTTTCAAAGCAGCTGTGCCATTTTTGCATTCTCACCAGCAGTAAATGAGAGTTCCTATCGTTCCACATCTTTGCCAGCATGTGGAATTGTCAGTGTTCTGGATACATGGGTAGTATATCTCATTGCTGTTTTGCATTTCCCTGATGACATATGATGTGGAACAACACATATACGTTTCGTACACTTTTCATATAATTATTTGCCACCTGTATACCTTTCTTTGGCATCTCACTCTTCAAGCTACCATTTCTAGCCATCCCAAAGCCACCATCCAGGAAAGGTCATGAAGAAAGACTATATAGAAATAGAAGGAGATGCTCGCGGAGACCTAGTTGTCCAAGTCTTTCCTCACGGATATATAAGGAGGAAGTCTTCAAGATGAATCCAGCCTAGCCAAAATCTATCTGACTGTAAGAAGATTATAAGACCCACAGTGAGAACTATGTAAGTGAGTGCATTCAAGAATTGAGAGATGATGAGATGGGCATATGACCTAGTTCTACTCTCACTATGTTTCAACACCCGGCTCATATTGCTTTGTACAGGGATGCATGTGCATCTCACTTTGATCCAGTAAGACTCAATTATTTGATCTTCACAGTGGGAAAGAGTAGAGGAGTTCTCTTTTTGCTTTTTTTCTAACTGGAGAGCACGTAAGCCTGGGGCTACCAGTGCACATTCTGATAACATACAGGAAGAGCCTATCCAAGACAATAACCAATGAAAAAGACAGCAGAGGGGAGAGAGAGAGAAAGAATCACGAATGGCCTAATTTGGGTGCCTGTATGGAACTATTCTTGAGGGTTAGCCCTGGGTATTTCAGTTATAAGAGCCAATTGTTAGTGGTGGTTGTCAGAGAGGAGGGGTAGAGAATGAGTGAAATGAGTGAAGGGGGCCAAAAGGTACAAACTTCCAGTTATAGAATAAATAATTTGTGGGAATGTAATATAAGCAGCATGGCAACTATAGTTAACAATATTATATTGTATATTTAAAAGTTGCTAAAAGGGGCAGTTGGATGGCTCATTTGTTGGGCATCTGCCTTCGGCGCGGGTCGTGATCCTGGGGTCCTGGGATTGAGCCCCATATCGGGCTCCCTGATCAGCGGGAGGCCTGCTTTTCCCTCTCCCACTTCCTCTGCTTGTGTTCCCTCTCTTACTGTGTCTCTCCCTGTCAAATAAATAAATAAAATCTTAAAAAAAAGTTGCTAAAAGAGTAGATCTCAAAAGCTCTTGTCACAAGAAAAAAATTCTGTAACTCAGTACGGTAATGGATGTGTTGGTCATTTCACAATATATATACATATCAAATCATTATGTTGTACACCTGAAAATAATATAATGGTACATGTCAATTATACCTCAATAAAAAGAGCCAATTTTTGTATTATATATATTCATAAATCATAAGTGTACAGTTGATGAATTTTTTTTGATTTTTTTTGCTTTAATGTTTATTTTAAAAATTTTAATCCCAGTATGGTTAACATACAGTATTATATTAGTTTCAGGTGTAGAATGTAGTAATTCAATAATTCTGTGCATTTCTCAGTGCTCATCAAGATTAGTGTACTCTTTTTTTTTTATTCTTATGTTAATCCCCATACATTACATCATTAGTTTTAGATGAAGTGTTCCATGATTCATTGTTTGTGCATAACACCCAGTGCTCCATGCAGAACGTGCCCTCTTCAATACCCATCACCAGGCTAACCCATCCTCCCACCTCCCTCCCCTCTAGAACCCTCAGTTTGTTTTTCAGAGTCCATTGTCTCTCATGGTTTGTCTCCCCCTCCGATTCCCCCCCTTCATTCTTCCCCTTCTGCTATCTTCTTTTTTTTTTTCTTAACATATATTGCAGTTATTGGTTTCAGAGGTACAGATCTGAGATTCAACAGTCTTGCACAATTCACAGTGCTCACCATAGCACATACCCTCCCCAGTGTCTATCACCCAGTCTCCCCATCCCTCCCACCCCACCCCCCACTCCAGCAACCCTCAGTTTTTTCCTGAGATTAATAATTCCTCATATCAGTGAGGTCATATGATACGTGTCTTTCTCTGATTCAATTATTTTGCTCAGCTTAATACCCTCCAGTTCCATCCACATTGTTGCAAATGGCAAGATCTCATTCCTTTTGATGGCTGCATAATATTCTATTGTATATATATACCACATCTTCTTTATCCATTCATCTGTCGATGGACATCTTGGCTCAAGTTACCATACGATCCAGCAATTGCACTACTGGGTATTTACCCCAAAGATACAAATGTAGGGATCTGAAGGGGTACATGCACCCCGATGTTTATAGCAGCAATGTCCACAATAGCCAAACTGTGGAAAGATCCGAGGTAGATTTTTATTATTACCTACAACTTCATCAGGCACAAGCATAGAGTGGCAGCCCATGTCCCTTTCTCTGCTAAAATGGGAGTCAGAGAGGAAGGGATATTTAATTTCAGATGGACTGCAAGGATGAATTCCCTGTATTTTCTGTCTTCTCTATTTGCCTTTTAAAGTAACTTGCACTAGAATGCACTGCTTTGTTGCTCCTTGCTCCCTTGTCTACCCAGTGTCTCTGGTGATCCTTAATGATCCTTCAGAAGCCCACATGAAGAAATCAGTGCATTCCTTTTCTTTTTTTAAAGATATTTATTTATTTGACAGAAAGAGACACAGCAAGAGAGGGAACACAAGCAGGGGGAATGGAAGAGGGAGAAGCAGACTCCCCGCTGAGCAGGGACTCAATCCCAGGACCCTGGGACCATGACCCGAGCTGAAGGCAGACACTTAACGACTGAGCTACCCAGGTGCATCAAAACAGTGCATTCCTGATGGAGCAGGCAATGGAACTTCTAGCCTTAACATTTTTCAGGGAATTGCCTAATCTTCTCAGAAACTCTCAAATTCTTCCTTTCTTTCACGCTATGGGCAGCAAGATGTAAATCAAGCTCAATACTTATAAGCAGTGGGAAAAAAAATCTCTTTTCCACCCTCTTCTCAAATCTACCTTCATCTCCAGGTAACACATGTCCATGTGGATTTTTAAGGTTCTCTCCCCACACAGCCTTGTTATTTAATTTACCCTTCAAGTTCATGCCAGTAGAGGAATCCATTATCAACTAAAAAAAAAAGGTAGCTAGGAGACCGGGAAGAAATAGAAATTGACAAATCTGTTAAAATGCAAATCCAAAATAAACATTCATCGATAAATAAGACCACATCTATCACAGGATTATGAATATATTTGGCTTTTTAGAATTCAGATATACTGAAGGTATAAGAGATTACACGATGCACAGGAAATATTTTATTAACCACTTTGCTGACTTGCAAGTAGGTTTTATTCCAACCACAAAAAATAATTAGTGAGTGCCGGCAGATAGTTGAACTTGACTTTTTTCTGTTTATAAAAGTAAATAGTGAGATAACAATGACTTTCAACACATCAAGCATGGGAACCTAGTTCAATTCTCCTTTTCGACATGTTGCCATTAAGTCTCGAGATCAGTTAGAGTGGGTTTTTGCATGGGATATGACTGGTATCTGAGAGGAAGTGAGGCACAAAGGATACTCTTCCTTACCCATGCTCCCCGACACAGGCCAGTGAAAAGTTACATTGATCTTTTAAGGTTGATGCATTCTAAGGAGACCAACCTCACACATGTGGTTATAGTGATACCACCTGTAGTTTATCAGGCATGGTGAGGTGCCTTGCCTTTACCTTGGTAAAAGAAAACAAGATGATCAGATTGCAAAACCCGTCAACTTTAATATCTGATCATGTCTAGACAGTTGATGGTCTTGCCTCTTAGGATCGTAGTCAACTGTTTTGCATCAATAATTTGATATGGGGGAATTTTTGAGATGCTACACTTTCCTGTCATCCCTTGCTGTGCCAAACATCTGTCTTGTCATATTCATTATGACCTGGTAACTCAGTGGGCTTAGTTATACCTGGTTTAATTAAAGTTTCTCAAGAAGGAAGCAAGAAGGCTCATCAGCTTAAAATGCTATCTGTGGGCAAATTAGAAAAATGTTAATTAAATTTTAAGCATCTAAAATAGTTGCCTAATTTGGATTCATTGTAATAAAATTTGGAAGCAATTGCTACATCTGAATTTAGGTACTAGTTTTTGAAAACCTGGTATCATTCAAATTTATATTAAGGGAAGGATTCAAGATGGCATCATTAATACTTTTTGGAGGAATGGGAAGAAAGTGAAGTGACAGAAAGCAATAAGAGTCAGAGGCTAATAATACTGACCAAAAGGATAGTAATACTGCCACCTATATATTTGTATAAACATTGATTTACCTACAGACTAATCCTGTGGCATTAGATTAAGCAAACAGTGTTACATCCATTATAGAAAAAGGGACATTAGATGATTTGACTAAATTCTTTCTAATAACAGAGCTAGGCCTAGACTTGAAGCCTCTAATTTGTCTATTTGAATAGGCAATTAAAATACATCAAAGATTTTATTTATTTACTTATTTGCCAGAGAGGGAGAGGGAGAGGAAGAGAGAGAGAGAGAACACACAAACAGGGGGAGAGGCAGAAGCAGAGGGAGAAGTGGGCTCCTCGCTGAGCAAGGAGCCCAGTGTGGGCCTCTATCCCAGGACCCTGGGATTATGACCTGAGCTGAAGGCCAGTGCTTAACCAACTGAGCCATACAGGTGCCCCTGAATAGGTAATGAAAATACATCAAAACAAAAACAAATCTAGAAAATTAAAATAAACTTTGACAAACTTATTATTATTTGCTTCACTTCTAGTCAATTGATAGTAATATCATGTAGAGCTATAGCTTGGTTTGTTTTTATACCAGGCACTGTGCTAGTGACTCTCTATGAAGTAGGAATTATTCCCACTTTTCAGGTAATTTGCCAAAAATTACATATGGTGACCACCAGAGGAAATATTACCAATATCCTATAAGCAAACACATAAACTAATAACAATAAAAACTCCTGTAGAACCTAGTGCCAAGATCTTGGTTTCTAATACTATTCTCCAAACAAAAGAAAAAGCATTTTTTGGGAAAAGAGCTGATTCAAGGGCGGAGATAGGAAAAGATGAGATAAGCCTGGAGCATTTTGTAGAATCAAGAAGTAAGTAAGTGCCCTAAAAAAAAGAAAAAATCCACAATTTTAGGGGTATGTCAAAGGAATACAGAAATCAATAAAAGAGTTCCCAATGGCCAAAATGAACAATTTGAGCAACAAAATAAAGTAATATCAGATTATAACCCAAAGTATAAAACAAGTGTCCATGAGTCTATACTGATATAAATTAATGATTGAATAAATAAATAAATTGGAGGGAATAGATAAATCTTCTCTGCAGAAGACTCCAAATATTTTACACAGACACTTTGCTCTCAGGGAGGTAGATCATAACTCACCACTCCTTAAGTGTGGGCCATGCACAGTGATTTCCTTCTAAAGAGGACAGTGTGGAAAGAGGGAAAATAACTACAGTAGGGAAACCTGACAAGCACTACCTTAGCCAAATGATCAAACTTGACGTCATCAATAATAAGTTGTGTCGCTGGCATGTACCCTTGGTATAATGTGATGAGAATGGCTTTTTACCTCTGTGGTCTTTCTTCTAAAAACTTATAGCCCCAGTCTAATCATGAGAAAAACATCAGACAAAACAGGAGGAACAGTCTACAAAATACCTGACCAGTGCTCCTTGAAATACTCAAGGTCGTTACAAATTTGGCTGAGAAATTGTCCCAACCAAAAAGAGCCTAAAGAGACACAATAATTTCATGGAATGTGTCTTCTGAGATGGAGTCCTAGAACAGAAAAAAATACTGAGTAAAAACTAAGGAAATCTGAATGAAGTATGGTATTTAGTCAATAATAACACGTCAGTATTGGTTCATTAATTGTGACAAATGTACCATACTTAGGTAATATTTTAGCAATAGAGGAAGGATATGAAATACATGGAAATGGCTGTACTATCTGTAACTTTTCTTTATATCTAAATCTATTCTATAATAAAAAAGTTTATTTCAAAAAACCTGCAGCCTTGCAAT
This sequence comes from Neomonachus schauinslandi, assembly GCF_002201575.2. Taxonomy (NCBI): domain Eukaryota; kingdom Metazoa; phylum Chordata; class Mammalia; order Carnivora; family Phocidae; genus Neomonachus; species Neomonachus schauinslandi. Next base: position 179,971,375 of record NC_058403.1, on the reverse strand, counting down.
AAAAAAAAAAATGAGAAAAGCAAACCAGTCAGAGGAAAATTCACTTATTCACTAGTTAATTCATCTGTTGATTGGTTTGTTCATTTATTGATATCTTTCATTAATCAACAAAGACTCTTTCATGTATACTTTGTGGCAGTGTAGCCCTAGGTTATAAAGACTCCTCAGTTCTACGGTGGGCATCTTCTCTCTCCTGTTACTGGCACTACTCTGGGAATAAATTTTATACCATGTTAAGCAGTAGCTGTGCAGTAGACTGATGCCATTTGGTAGAATTCATAAAAGAAAGGAGAGAAGTATTGGAGGTAGGTGACTACTTGAAGATTACTGTGGTTGGAGAACTTCCTATAATTGAATTCTGATTAAAGATTAAATTGCATGGACTTGTCCATTGAAAAATGGCTTTAATTATTACTACTATTTTTTGACTACATGTCTTCCAATGCACTGTAATATTACTCAGAACTTAAAATGACTACCTATTACTGGTTGACTATGCCGTTAACACTTTCTGATAGTGGCAAATAGTTAAACCACTTCAGGAAGCTCACCTCTTTTGGCCTGCAAAATAATTCAACAGAAGTTGATCTCATTTCCTAAGTCCCACACTTTAAAATAAATGATTAAATTATTCTCATGGCCATTTTGCTTTCCACCAAGAGTATACTCTGATCATCAAACTCATTTTGCCACTGAAAAATATATTGAACACAAAAATGAAGTTCTTGAAGCATTTAGACACTCATTTATTTTGTAGTGACCTCTATAATGTTGATGAAGGAAACTAGAAATACATCCTCAACTTGATGATTTAATGGCTGTTCTCCAAGCCTGCAGAAAAACCATGTAGCATAAATCTGTATTTTTTGAAAATATCACATTTTGTTCTTGAGGACTTCAAAATGGAAATGATCTCCAGTGTAAAATCTGTATGAGATGTATGGAACTCTCTACAAGGAATATTGGATTATTGCACTCTGTAGCTTTGAAAACCATCTTTCTTGGATGGCAGCAGAAAGCTTCAATACACTTGCATGAATTATAGATGATACCCAGTACTCTTGTTAAAGTAGCTACAGGATGCTTTTCTAAGAAAGACCCTTCAGCCTGTGGATATCGTTATGCATCTGTCACACTAAAGATTTGTCTTTGGAAATACCTTAGTATTCTAGACATTTTTCAATAAATTGAGAATAATACTCACAAGATGATTTTCTTTTCTTTCTGCTTAGTATTTTTCTTTTAATTCTCAGAGAGGTACAGGCATGTATTTAAAGTGGAAATGAAGTCATGGCTTTTAAACAATTAGCCCCAAAGAGGAATTGATTTCAAAGAAAGCCTGGGAGGGGTGGGAGACAAAACCAACATTGATTCTAGAGTACAGCTTCTTAACAGTTCAGACTTTTAGGTGCCTTAAAGTGAACATCTTTACTGTCAGTAGAGAAATGGGGTAATACACAGATGAGAGGCTCCAAATTAACATGCTCCTTTTCAAAGACAAACTACCAGCTTAATTCGCATTCTTTTCTGTAACTTTTTTTTGATGTTCTGTCTAAACACTACATACATATCCAGCATGGACACTTACACCATGAAATTTATCATTTTAGCTATTTTCTTTAGTGACAGATTAAGCAAATAAATAGTCAGTTGGATTTTAGGAAGTACCTATTATTTAAAAGCCAATAAAATAAAATCGGACTCCCTGAGTATTTAAAGAGAAAATCATTTAATAGAAAAATGTGATCTTATATTGTTAATCATGTTCATTTTTACTGTAGTAAAGTTTTACTTTTTAATGCCTTAAAATGATTTTCCCATTAATTATAAGTTGATAGCATCTATAAGGAAGGGGACCAAATAAATGTGTATGATATTAGATAGTGTAGATTTATAATGATTTTTTGGGGGGGGGGACAAAATAAAGTATAAACAGAAGGTTTATATATACTTTATATATACTATACTTTATGCAAACACTAGGTTTGCAGTCTTATTAAATTATATTGTTTTGAAAAGATATTATAGAGTGAAATTACACATTGGAAGTATACAGAGACCATGAGTACAGAGGACCCTAGAGATTCTAGCTTTTTCTCTGGGGTTAGCTCTGGGGTTAACTAGTTGTGTGACTGAAAGTAAGTTACTTAGATTCTTCAACTTCAGCATTCTCATTTGTAGGAAGTTTTTCATAGACGTGTGAATGATTGGATTTTAGAACAATGGAGTTAAAAGAAACCTGAGTATAATTCCAGGGCATTCTCACTAAGTCTTACTAAATAAGAGCTATGTGAATTGGGATCAGAAACATACAAAAAAAAAAAAAAAGATTCCAAAAAGAATAAAAAATGGGTGCTTTAAGAAGGTAACTTTCAAACTTTTAATTTTATGATAAATATTATGCCTAAAATTATCTACTGGTAAATTCAGTAAAATGTGTGAATTTTTTTCCTTTGCATGTTAACCTCATACCAGTACATGACTTGCTGTTGTTTCTTTACATAATTTTTCTAAGGGATCTTAATAGATTTCTGTTGAAGCTTCAGTGTTAACATTTTTATAGTTTGTACTAAATTTAACCGTGATAAAAAAATGAATTTTATGCATAGATCAGAATTTAAAATTAAAGATTTTTTCTTAAAAAAAAAAGGTAATGTATGAAGTTCTAGTTTCAGCTCTAATATGCCAAGTGCTTGACAGTCATTTGTCAATCACTCCCATCCTTACAACAAAAAGATGAACAAAACGAAAATCAGTAACTTCTTAGAGTCATCAGAGTATTGAGTTTAAGGCAAATCATCTTCTCAAAGTCTGGAGAGACAAAGGAATACAGAGAATCACAACCAAGATCAATTTACCTGGAGCAAAAGACACCGGAGCAAAGAACTGGTAGGAATGAGTTGCTGAAGACTGAGTGTGGACTAAACTGAAACTTTAGGGTGCCCAATCTTAAGGAAAGCCTCACAGTCTCATGGATTTTACCTTGAGGAAGCTCACCAGATTTTCATGGTGATGATCCTAGGAAAAAACCCTCATGTTTTGCTCAGGTTGAAGGGGAAAAGAACTCTTTTTGAAATACCCACAGGGCATTCTCCATAACAAAGGCTTAATCTTCAATTTTACAATAATATTATTTGACCTGGAGGGAGTGGGATTAGACCTAGACCGCAAAGGTATGAACTAGAAATCAGTAAAAGAAAGAAAGCTGGAAAATCCCAAAAAATTTAAAACAAAAACGACAAAATAAAATAAGATGAAACCAGAGAGGGAGATAAACCATAAGAGACTTTTTTTTTTTCCTAATATGGATGCAGTTTATTGAATGAGGGGAACAGACTTTTTTTTTTAAATTTTATTTTATTACGTTATGTTAATCACCATACATTACATCATTAGTTTTTTTTTAAATTTTTTTATTATGTTAATCACCATACATTACATCATTACTTTTTGATTCATTGTTAGTGCATAACACCCAGTGCTCCATGCAGAACGTGCCCTCTTCAATACCCATCACCAGGCTAACCCATCCTCCCACTCCCCTCCCCTCTAGAACCCTCAGTTTGTTTTTCAGAGTCCATAGTCTCTCATGGTTTGTCTTCCCCTCCGATTTCCCCCCTTTCATTCTTCCCCTCCTGCTATCTTCTTTTTTTTTTTTCTTAACATATATTGCATTATTGGTTTCAGAGGTACAGATCTGAGATTCAACAGTCTTGCAAAATTCACAGCGCTTACCATAGCACATACCCTCCCCAGTGTCTATCACCCAGTCACCCCATCCCTCCCACCCTACACCCCACTCCAGCAACCCTCAGTTTGTTTCCTGAGATTAAGAATTCCTCATATCAGTGAGGTCATATGATACATGTCTTTCTCTGTTTGACTTATTTCGCTCAACATAATACCCTCCAGTTCCATCCACATCATTGCAAATGGCAAGATCCCATTCCTTTTGATGGCTGCATAATATTCCATTGTATATATATACCACATCTTTTTTATCCATTCATCTGTCGATGGACATCTTGGCTCTTTCCACAGTTTGGCTGTTGTGGACATTGCTGCTATAAACATCGGGGTGCACATACCCCTTCGGATCCCTACATTTGTATCTTTGGGGTAAATACCCAGTAGTGCAATTGCTGGATCATATGGTAGCTCTATTTTCAACTTTTTGAGGAACCTCCACACTGTTTTCCAGAGTGGCTGCACCAGCCTGCATTTCCACCAGCAGGGTAGGAGGGTTCCCCTTTCTCTGCATCCCCGCCAACATCTGTCATTTCCTGACTTGTTAATTTTAGCCATTCTGACTGGTGTGAGGTGGTATCTCATTGAGGTTTTGATTTGGATTTCCCTGATGCCGAGCGATGTTGAGCACTTTTTCATGTGTCTGTTGGCCATTTGGATGTCTTCTTTGGAAAAATGTCTGTTCATGTCTTCTGCCCATTTCTTGATTGGATTCTTTGTTCTTTGGGTGTTGAGTTTGATAAGTTCTTCATAGATTTTGGATACTAGCCCTTTATCTGATATGTCATTTGCAAATATCTTCTCCCATTCTGTCAGTTGTCTTTTGGTTTTGTTGACTGTTTCCTTTGCTTTGCAAAAGCTTTTTATCTTGATGAGGTCCCAATAGTTCATTTTTGCCCTTGCTTCCCTTGCCTTTGGTGATGTTTCTAGGAAGAAGTTGCTGTGGCTGAGGTCGAAGAGGTTGCTGCCTGTGTTCTCCTCAAGGATTTTGATGGACTCCTGTCTCACATTGAGGTCTTTCAACCATTTGGAGTCTATTTTTGTGTGTGGTGTAAGGAAATGGTCCAGTTTCATTCTTCTGCGTGTGGCTGTCCAATTTTCCCAACACCATTTGTTGAAGAGACTGTCTTTTTTCCATTGGACATTCTTTCCTGCTTTGTCAAAGATGAGTTGACCATAGAGTTGAGGGTCCATTTCTGGGCTCTCTATTCTGTTCCATTGATCTATGTGTCTGTTTTGGTGCCAGTACCATACTGTCTTGATGATGACAGCTTTGTAATAGAGCTTGAAGTCTGGAATTGTGATGCCGCCAGCTTTGCTTTTCTTTTTCAACATTCCTCTGGCTATTCGGGGTCTTTTCTGGTTCCATACAAATTTTAGGATTATTTGTTCCATTTCTTTGAAAAAACTGGATGGTATTTTGATGGGAATTACATTGAATGTGTAGATTGCTCTAGGTAGCATTGACATCTTCACAATATTTGTTCTTCCAATCCATGAGCATGGAACGTTTTTCCATTTCTTTGTGTCTTCCTCAATTTCTTTCATGAGTATTTTATAGTTTTCTGAGTACAGATCCTTTGCCTCTTTGGTTAGATTTATTCCTAGGTATCTTATGGTTTTGGGTGCAATTGTAAATGGGATCGACTCCTTAATTTCTCTTTCTTCTATCTTGTTGTTGGTGTATAGGAATGCCACTGATTTCTGTGCATTGATTTTATATCCTGCCACTTTACTGAATTCGTGTATGAGTTCTAGCAGTTTTGGGGTGGAGTCTTTGGGGTTTTCCACATAAAGTATCATATCATCTGCAAAGAGTGAGGGTTTGACTTCTTTGCCGATTTGGATGCCTTTGATTTCTTTTTGTGTCTGATTGCTGTGGCTAGGACTTCTAATACTGTGTTGAATAGCAGTGGTGATAGTGGACATCCCTGCCGCGTTCCTGACCTTAGGGGGGAAGCTCTCAGTTTTTCCCCATTGAGAATGATATTCGCTGTAGGTTTTTCATAGATGGTTTTTATGATATTGAGGTATGTACCCTCTATCCCTATACTCTGAAGAGTTTTGATCAAGAAAGGATGCTGTACTTTGTCAAATGCTTTTTCTGCATCTATTGAGAGGATCATATGATTCTTGTTCTTTCTTTTGTTAATGTATTGTATCACTTGATTGATTTGCGGATGTTGAACCAACCTTGCAGCCCAGGAATAAATCCCACTTGGTTGTGGTGAATAATCCTTTTAATGTACTGTTGGATCCTATTGGCTAGGATTTTGGTGAGAATTTTTGCATCCATGTTCATCAAGGATATCGGTCTGTAATTCTCCTTTTTGATAGGGTATTAGTCTGGTCTGGGGATCAAGGTAATGGTGGCCTCATAAAACGAGTTTGGAAGTTTTCCTTCCATTTCTATTTTTTGGAACAGTTTCAGAAGAATAGGTATTAATTCTTCTTTAAACGTTTGGTAGAATTCCCCTGGGAAGCCATCTGGCCCTGGGCTTTTGTTTGTTGGGAGATTTCTGATGACTGCTTCAATTAAAATAAACAAATAACCAAAAACAAAACAAAGCAGAAAAGAACCTAAACCACATACTTTTAAATAACATAGGTCAAAGAAGAAGTTTCAAGAAAAAATTATGAATATTTTGAAGTAAATGAAATGGAATATACAACTTACCAAATTTGTGGGATACTGTGAAAACAGTGCTTAGAGCAAAAATTACAGCATCAAATGTATATGTTAGAAAGGAAGAAATCAATGATCTAAACTTATACCTTGGGAAAGCAGAGAAAGAAGAGCAGTTAAGCTTAAAATAAGCAGATAAAGGGACATAAACAATCAATATAGTTAAAAACACGAAGTAAGTAGAGAAAATAAATGAAACAAATACCTGGTCTTTGAAATGATCAATAAAATTGATAAACCCATAGCCAGGCTAACCAAGGAAAAAAGGGGGAAGACATAAATTACTAATAGCAGAAAGGAAAGGTGGGTCATCACTATCCATACCATGGGCGTTAAAAGGATAATAAAAGTATATTGCAAGCAAATCTATGCTGACAAATTTGATAATTTAGATAAAACAAACTAATTCCTTGAAAGACAAAACCATCAACACTCATGGAAAGAATAACAGATTATATAAATCTGTATCTATTAAAGAAACTTATAAATTATTAGTAACCTTTCAAAAAAGAAAGCACCAGGCTCAAATGGTTTCCTAGTGAATTCTGCCAAACAATTAAAGAAGAAATGATACCAGTTCTCTATAATATCTTCTGAAAACACAAGCACAGAGTACATTTCTAACTTATTTGATGAGGCAAGCCTGTCCTAAGCATATCCTTGATATCCTAATACCAAGACCAGAGAAAGATGTTACAAGTAATGAAAACTACAGCCGACTATACATTATGAACATAGATGCAAAAATTCTCAACAACATATCAAATTAAGTCCAACAGTGCATAAAAAGTAATTATATATCATGATAAGTGGCATTTACTTCAGGTATTCAAGAGTGGACCATCATTCAAAATTCAAAATCAACTAATGTGATTCATCACATTAACCAACTAATGAAAAACCATAATTGATGCAGAAAAAGCATTTGACAAAATTCAAAATCCATTTATGATAAAAACTTTTAGAAACTAGGAATAGAGAGGGGCATCCTCCACTTGATGTAGAACATATGAAAAAATACAGCTATCATCAAACTTAATTGTGAGAAACTGGATTCTTTCCTTCCATGATCAGGAACAATGCAAAAATGTTCCCTCCTGCCACTCTTATTCAACAGCCTGCTGGTAATCCTAGCTAGTGGAATAACACAAGAAAAGGAAATAAAAGGTATAAAGATTGGAAGAAAAAATAACTTTGTAAAATAAATTTGCAGATAACTTGTGAACATGTCTGTTTATAAAATTCCCAAGAGTCACAACCAACAAAAACCACCCTGGAACTAATAAGTGATTATAGCAAAAGTGTAGGATACAAAGTTAATATACATAAGTCAATTACTATTGTATATACCAGCAATGAACAACTGAAAATTGAAATTGAAAACATTATGAAATTTAAAAATTATGTATCAAAATTGAAAAATTATACATTATATATTTGCAGCAAAAGAAAAAAGAAATAGTAGATAGAAGCCTAACAAAATATGAGGTCTATGCTATATATATGGAAAACTATAAAACTCTAATACAAGAAATCAAAAAAGACCTAAATAAATGGAGAGACAGTTTATGTTCCTGGATAGGAAGACTCAATATTGCCAAGAAATCAATTCGTCCAAAGTCATTTATAGATTCAAGGTAATCCCAGTCAGTTCCCAGCAAGCTGGTTTTGTGGATATTGGCAAACTGATTCTATAGTTTATATGGAAATGTAAAAGACCTAGAATAGCCCACACAATACTGAAACAAAAAAGAGCATAGTTTGGGGACTGACAGTATCTGACACTTCAAGTAATACTATAAAGCTACAGTAATAAAGGCAGTGTGATATTGGTAAAAGAGTAGACAAATAGATCAATGGGACAGAAGAGCCCAGACATAGACCCAAGCAAATATAGTTAACTGATCCTGTGCAATATGTAAAATTCAATTGAGAAAGGATAGTCTTTTTAATAAATGTTCATTGAAAAATTGGACAACTGTATGTAAAAAAATGAATTTAGACACAGACATTATACTTCTCACAAAAAATTAACTCAAAATGGATCATAAGTCTAAATGTAATACTAAAACTGTAAGAATTTTAGAAGATAACATAGGAGAAAATCTAGTTGGTCATGGGTTTGGCAATGAGATTTTAGATATAACATCAAAATCATGCTCTATGAAAGAAAAATTTGTTCGCTTGTATCTTATTCAATTTAAAAACCTCTTCTCTGTAAAAGACTATTTTTTTAAGTTAATGAAAAGCCACAGATTGGGATAAGATATTTTTAAAACATGTATTTTTTAAAAACATGTATCCCAAATATAGAAAGAACTCTATGTAATAGGCAAAGGATCTGAACAGGCAGCTCACCAAATAAGATATACAAATGGTAAATAAGCATATGAAAAATGTTCAGCATCATATGTTATTAAGGCATAGTAAACTAAAACAACAATGAGATCCCTCTCCTAAATACATATTATAATGGTTAAATTCCAAAAGACTAGCAATACCAAATACTGTTAAGAATTCAGACCAATAGGAGCTCTTGTGCATTCATTACTGGTAAGAAGGTAAAAATGATACAGCCACTTTGTAAGACAGTTTGTCAGTTTCTTACAAAGTTAAACACAGTCTTACCATATAATCTGCAATTGTGCTCCTAATTAAGTTGAAACCTAGTTAAGTTAAAAACATATGTATATACAAAAACCAGCATACAAATGTTTATAGCAGGTTTATTCATAGTATCAAAAACTGAAAGCAACCAAATGTGCTTCAGTAGATGAATGAATAAACCTTGTGAATGTACATTTATACAATGGAATATTATGTGGCAATAAAAAGAAATGAGTCATGGAAAGATATGAAGCAACCTTAAATGCATTTTTGATACATGAAAAAAGTATCTGAAAAAGCTATATTCCATATGATTCCAATTATGACATCCTGAGATACAGTAAAACTATAGAGACAATTAAAAGGTCAGTGGTTGACAGAGTTTCAGGAAAAGGGAAGACCAGGCAAAGCACAGGGGATTTGGGGGGCTATGAAATTATTCTGTAAGATATTGTAGTTCTGGATACATGATATTATGCATTTCTCAAAAGCCATAGAACTTTACAACATAAAGAGTGACTATAATATACATAAATTTAAAATATAATTTAGGAAGTCAGGGGATCCCAGGAACACTGAAGACCTGACAAGAAAATCTAAATGTATTACAAAGTGTGAGGTAAACTCACTGAGGTGGAGAGAGTAAAAGATGCTAGTCTAAGTAACTTTGGAAATGAATAATGAGTTTGGACAACTAAAGGCAAAGGAATCACGTAAAGGAACTGCACAAAAGCGCTGTACTCCAGTTGATACGATTGTATCATGGGATTCTGGTTAAAAATTCTGATACTGCTATACATGTAAACTGAAGATGAACAATTAAGTCAAAGATGGCAAATAATTGGAGCCAGATTTCTCACAGTTGGAGTGGGGATTTACAGTTAACTAGGGGAGGAGCCTAGAATGATCAATGTAATAATGGATTAAAGTTGGACACATCAGAGGGAACCTGTGTTTAACTTAACATACAATTTGTTACATATGGAAATATTTATAGATATCTGTATATACATGTGTACATACATATATTTCTTTGCTCTGTAAATTGAGAGGGCCTAAAAGAAATAATACCCGAGTAGCAATGAGCACACTTAGCTGGCAGATCTTGGCTTCTAATGTCATTTTATCATAAAAATAACAAGGGCTCCTTGGTGATTTGGCCGATTATAAGCCAGGAGGAGAAAATATACAAGATGACTCTGAAGCATCTTGTACCCTAGAAAGTAAGCAAGGGCTCAGAAAACTACATACCATATTGATGGAGGTATGTCAAAGGAACAGAGGAGCTTACTACAAGAGCTTTCAATGACCAATGCTAGAAAAAATTTGAGCAAGAAAATAAATAAAATAGCATTGGATTATAACTCAAAGTATAAAATAAATATTCATGAGAATATACATAATATAAATGATATATAAATAAATTAATAAGTGGAGAGAGAATAGATAAATCTTTTATGCAGAAGAATTTCAAATAGATTATGCAGGTATTGTAAACCTTAAAGAAAGGGAAACAAAACTGCCTATTCCTTGTGAGCTGTGCATAGTGACTTACTTCCAAAAGTACAGTATGGAAAGGTGGGAAAAAAGGAGTAAATTTACAGTGTAGAAACCCGACAAACACTGCTTCATCCAGGTTATCAAGGTCAATATCAATAGCCATAAACCATGTGGATCATATGTACACTTAGTATAATGTAATGGAAAAAGCACTTTATCTCTGTGGTCTTTCTCCCCAAAATTTGTAACCTTAGTGGAATTGTGAGTAAAATATCTGACAAACCCAGTAGAGGTACTCTGCAAAATACCTCACTAGTACTCTTCAAAACTATCAAGGTCATCAAAACAAAGAAGGTTGGAGAAACTGTCCCAGCCAAGAGGAGCCCAAAGAGATAAGAGAAATAAGTTTTAGGTGGTAGCCTGGATGGGATCCTCAAACAGAAGAGGACATTAGGTAAAATTAAAGGAAATCTGAATAAAATATGTGATTTAGTTAATAATAACACATCAATATTAATTTTATAATTATGACAAATGTACCATACTAATGTAAAATATGAATAGTAAGGGTAACTGTCTACAGGGCTGGCTGGGGAGAATACATGGGAATTTTCTGTACTGTCTGCTCAGTGTTTCTGTAAATCTGATGCTGGTTAAAAAATATTAGTAAAAAACCATTTATTATCATTGAGAAAATTTGATACATAATAATATTAACTTAAGGTACAGCTTAGAAGAGTAATTTACATTTTTGTTGTTATTTTATAAAATTCTTAATTTAAGTACTGCTTTAAAGATGAGCTGCTCTACCCAGCACATTCACAATGTGATTTGATTTACAAATATTTTACTTGCAAATATATAATTCTACACTATCATAGCTGTTGGACAAATTGAGGTATTCCTGAATGGAAATGATTGACGCACACAGAATTTTTCAAGAGAATCCAGCTAAGTATTTCTTGTGTGTGATGCTTTAGAGGACACAATTTATTCAAAATTTAAGCTTCTCCTCCCACAATTCTGTACTTGTAGGTTATCATAATCAGTGATGAGTACACGTACATTGAATTCTACACAGTGTCATTATCAAGACATCTTGGATGAATTCTATTATGAAATAAGTTATTTTTAATTAGTGTTATAAGTTTAAATCCTGACATGCTAATGTACTAAAAATGAATTATACAAATTGCTTAATTTCCATATATTTTCTTACCTACAAAGTGGGTATTAAGATACCTCTTTTTTTCTGTATAAATTAAGACAATCAGTGTAAAGCTCTTAGCACCAAGCTTAGCATTTTTTAATATTAGCTGTTGATACTATTATTACCTTGTAGTGCCTGAAACATGTAAGGGATTAAAAACAGCATAAGAGATTTATAATATTTTACATTTGCAGAGACCCCTTGGGCTTTCTAAATGCTTGATGCATGGGAAAGCACTTTAAAAGCCTCTAATGTTCTTTGCAAATGTAAAAAATTTATATTTTCTTAGGCTTTTGCAGCTCACATCAACTTCACAATGGTTCTGTAAGGTCTGCAGGGAAAATATTTGTCTTGATTTTATAGATGAGGCATTGACATTCACATGCTTTGTCAGTTTGGTCCCTCACCTAGACTCTGCCATCTTGGACAAGTCACTTAGCCTCTCTGAGCATGAGCTTCTTCAGTTATAAAATAAAGGTATTGCCATTTACATGTGGGATGGTTATTGAGTGAGCTAATGTACATTGTGCACTTAGCTTTATGCCTTATTTCCTAAGATTGCTGTAATAATAATAATTATTATATAATTATTACATAATATGTAAATAATATTTATTATATATAATTATTGTTACAGCAATTTTAGAAATAAGGCATGAAGCTAAGTGCACAATGTGCATTAGCTCACTCATATATTAATAACATTTATTATATAATAATAATAATTATTATTGTGTTATATTTTTGTTGTCTGTTTTTCTACAACCACATTCAGTCTCTCAGGGGCAGGCAAGAGTGGGTGGATAATAGACACAGGATCACCATCGAATTTTCATCATTCAAGACTGAATTTGAGCAGAGAATTGTGGCTTCTAGATCTCAGATTTTATTTATTTTTATTTATTTTTTAATTTTTTATTTAAATTCAATTAGCCAACGTATAGTACATCTTTAGTTTCAGATATAGTGTTGAATAATTTATCAGTTGTGTATAACACCCAGTGCTGATCACATCACTTGGATCTCAGATTTTATTTATTTGCTTTAGCATTCTATTGAACACCTCCCATAGCCAAGCTCTGGCTAAGGTACAGTGACCTATGGCAAGATGAATATAACCTAAATTTTGCCCTCAATGAGATAACACAACTGTAATAAATAACTTAAAGGACACGTAGGGAGAGGATGTCACAAAGTTGTAGGAGCAGACAGGATCATTTCATACCTGTACCAGGTAAGAAAGCATGCTGGAATAGATGGCCTTTGAATGGGGCTTTGAACAAGGAATAGAATTAGTGTGGCATGAAATTGTGATTTCAATTGGGTGACAGACCGTATTTCATCTCTGCAATAATTATCAAAGAAATCATTATTTTAATAATAAAGAAAAATGAGCTATAGAGTCTGTCCTGCTACTACATGTGTCCCCACATGTTAATTAGTTCAAATGCAGTTGTAAACAGGGAGTGAGGTCAATTTAAACACGAAAGTGATGTTGGGGTCTTAGGTGCTTTTTCTTAGGTGAAGGGAGCTGGAACAATGGGACCAACTGTAACCTTCAGCAGGAAAAGGAAAAGCCTTCCGTTCTGTACTCTGCATACAGGAGACTTCAATTCCATTTTATTTTATTTCTTTTCTTTTTTTGTTCATTCCATTTCAAAGAAAATTAAAAATAATTGCCTACATCCAACGTCCTCCCCTTCAAACTCGCTGAGCTCTTGTCTTGTAACAGGTTGCACTTCCTTCTGTGCCCACCTTAGCAGCAGCCCGGCTTTCCATGGGTGCTGACTCTGCCCACAAGCCAGCAACAGTTTCCCTGAGCTACCTTCTTAAGTTGTTGAAATTCTCTTCCAAGGTACCAATTGTTGTTTTTTTTAATTATTATTATTAAATTTGGTTATGAAGTTGAATAGATTTGAAACACCCTTAGCTGTTTTTTTTTCCCCACAAGTGCATTATTTTTAATTTCTATTTTATAGAAGACAGAAGTTTTGTTCAGAACTCATATATCATGTTCCACCTAATACCACACTTAGGTTTTGGTAAGAGGAAACCTCTGGGCCCCAGGCTTTAGAGGCCCACCTCTGGCTCTCCACAGGGCGAGAGTTCATGTGGCTAAGGGGTTGTGTCTCCATGGAGCTCAAGCACCCTTTGTCTAGAACAAGCTGTTGATACCTGGACCTAGAATTCCCTGCCCAGGTGGTCCTGCTTCTATTTACAGAGCCTGCATGAGCTCCTAACTGAATCTTTCTTGCCTGAGATAGACCATGCTGCCAGTGGGGCAGACCTACACCTGCAGGGTATTTGAGAGCAGTTACTTGCAGGCAGTTCTGATGGAGAGTGGGTGTACAGGCAGAAAAGCACCTGCGTGAGTGAGAGAAGGGTGAGGAGACCAGGGCTTGGAGGCTGGAGGATGGCTCTCCCCATGCTACCACTTTCTGCTTCAGAACATCAAGGACTTTGAGAATTCTAAAGTCAAACCTGACCTTCTGTGTCTTTATGAGGATATATATTTGTCAATGTAAGAAGAAAGAATGCATTTATTTAATATTTAGTGGGCTAGGTGAGATTTAAATATTTAGCTATATGATCCATGGGCCTCCACTTGTAATCTTACTCTGGACCCTGTCAGGGTTGGGGGTGGGCCTTGTTAACAGCAAAAATACCCATGCTAGGAAATTGGGCACCAGAGACATGAACTTCCCATCTGATTTGAATGAACCTCCAACCTAGCAAGTAATGTATAATGGATTTAAAGGAAATGGTAATATAAATTAGAATAGTTATTTCCAGTGATTTTCACAATGCTGTTGAGGGGGCATTTTATTAATGTTGCTGTTATTATGCTGCTGATCAATATCCCTCACCTCCTCCCCCATGCCTCCTATTCTGGTGAAAACAGGGCTGCCATACCCTAACCATAGGTTAACTACATGCCTCAGTCTGGGCCAATCATTGTCTTTCCAGGACTTTCTTGACTGGAGGTGGCAGGATTACTCTTCCTTCCCGTGGACATTGAGTTATAAGACTGACTCCAGCTCTGTAGAGCTGTGTGCACTCCCAGATGAATGGCCTGAGGAAATAAGGCCAGCAAGAGAGAAACAAGAAAGGGAGTCATGGGGAGATCCTAATGGCCATCTAGTGCCAGCCAGCCTAACACCCACCTTTTGCGCTTCATTCATATATTACCACATTGTTTAAATTAGTTTCAGATGGCGTTCTGTCACTTCAGTCAGAATCCTGACCAGCATGAGTACCTACTGGCCGTAGAAGCTTAGATCGTTGTGCTGGAAGTAGAAACCTCTCAGTGGTTCTCACCCATTGATCATATCCAATAGTGGCTTGCCACCACTGATCATCAGTGGGGAGGGGATTTTGCCCCCAGGGAATGTTTGCCAAGTCTGGGGTCATTTCTAGTTGTCACAACTGGGGAGGCGGACTTGAAAGAGACCAAGGATGTTGCTAAATATCTTAAAACGGACAGGCGAGCCCCTTATAACAAAGAATTATCTGGCCCAGATATTAGTAGTGCCAAGGCTGAGAAACCCTATGATAAAGAAAATAAATTGGGAGAGGGCTATGGAAGCTGTGTTCTAATCACATTTCTGTCCTTAACCACTGTGCAACATTGAGGGACTTATTTCACTATTTTGGGTAGACCTCCTTGCCTGCATTACTTGAAGAGAGTGAAATAAATGATCTTTAGGGTTCCCCCACTCCCAGCACTTATTGTGTTTTATTATCTTTTACAAAAACGTGGTTTGTTTTGCCTCTCTGGTCCCTTTTTCTATCAGTACAGTCTCTTCTATGAATTTTCATTCCCTATAGTTGTTCTTACTGCCCTCATCCTTTCTTCACACTCAGTGCTATACAAACCCAATCTGCAGTATACAGACTTGTCTCTAAGGACTCTACATAAAACAATAATCAAGAGCTTTAAACTCAGAGTGACATTTAAGGATAGAAGCAGTCAGATAAAAAGCTAAGTTTCTGATATGCTCTAAAATGAATTCTCTGAATCTGCATTTCTAAAGTCTAGTGGAAATGGTTACTTCAGTCATTATGCATGGCGAGGTAAATCCCCACAGCCAGGAGGATTTCATTGAAACCTTTCCTTGTTTCCGTGAGCTACAAAATATTTTCCCCTTCCTTGATGATGAACTTCCCCCTGAAATCTCTTTCATTTGTGACTTAAATATTCTTGGCCACATCCTTTACCTTCCAAGTCAACTAATGGCAAGGACAAGGTGACAGAGTCTTCTGCTGGGGAATGTGAGTGGGGTGCGTGTACAAGGTTATATGGTCAATCATATCAGTGGAAAACCTTGAGTAGCAAGAGGGCTGTTGGCACTCAATTGCATCTGAAAAAAAAAAGATATAATCATTCTAAGATTAAAATGCATTATAAAATAGATATCAAAGTGAGAACAGTACAGGAGGGATCATGAAATCCAGGGATGGAAATGAGTGGGGGAGTATTTATCTCTAGAATACCTGCAGTGTGCTTTGTTCTCTGCCAGTAATGAGAGAGGATTGAAAAACTAGAACACAGCTCTTACTCTTGAGCTTCTAATTTACTTGAGAACACAAACCATATATGGAGCAATTAGAACAAAAATGAAGCAATGGGTGTTGTGGAGGAGTTTATGAATTTGGTGAAGGAGTTGTACATTGTAGAGAGGAACAAGCAGGATGGGGGGGGGCTGTGGTTTAGACCTGAAGGAAGATAATTTTATCAAACTTTTAGCCAATATTTCCTGTTATGGAAATGCTGTATTCATTCATTGCAGATTTTAAGTTAGTTTATTCAATAAATACAGAGTGACTTCTATATCATAGGTAATATTCCTATTGCACTGTGAACAAAATTCACACTTAATGGAGGAGACTGATAAATGAAATAAGATAAATACTTTGCAGATGGCATTAAGTTCTATTAAAAATATAAGTAGGGAAAGGAACAAGGAATTTGTGATAAGATGACATTGAAGCAAACCCCTAGGTGTTGTGGAAGTTAGTCATGTAGATATCTTAAGGAAGAGCATCCAAGATAGAGGAAAAGCCAGCGCAGAGACCATGAGGCATGAGTTTGACTGGTATATATGAACAGTAGCAAAGAGACCAATAAGGCTGGAGTTGATGGATGGAGTGAAGAGAAAGTAGAAGACACAAGGTCAGAGAGGTACAATGGGAGTCAGATCATGTAAGACATGGCAAGTGCTGTCAAGAATTTTGACTTCTTCCATGATTGTGTTTCTTTGTGTTTGGAAGCTGTTGAGAAATTTTGAAGAGAGAGATATTATAATATGACTTATGTCTTAAAGGATCACTCTAGCTGCTGTGTTAAAAATAGACTGTAGAGGAACAGGAGGCTGTAAAGCCATTTATAAGGCCATAAGCATTTCCAGGTAAGAGATGGTGGTAGCAGTGGAGTTGATGAAAGAGTGGTCATGTTGTGGAGATATTTTTGAAGGCAAAGATAATAGAATTTACTGATAGATTGGGCATGAGATGTAAGAGAAAGAATAATCAAGGGAGCTCCAAGATTTTGGGCACGTATGGATAAATTTTAGAAAGCCAAAGCATGAGGACAATGCAATACTTTAACAAATGCATAGTATAAATATTCATACTTCTCCAAATATTCAGATACCAGAGATCACATACTAATTGTTTTCTGGTATGCAGTTTGGAGCCATGCATAAACCACTTCATCACTCACAGATGTTAACATCTTGTTGTGACCCAACCAGAGTTGGTTGGAATCTCAGTATTTTGCTTCATTTTTACAAGTACTCAGCCTTTTATGACAACTTAGAGGTTGAGGTCTGTCCCACCCACTGTCTTGTTTTAGTTAAACTTTTTATTTTTAGGTAACCTTAGATTTACATATGGTTTTAAGAAACAATACAGAGAGATCTTGTATACCCTTCACTCAGTTTCTCCAAATGGTTAAGTCTTCCAAAACTATGCAGTATCTCAACTAAGATATTAACCTTGATTCAGTCAAGCTACAAAACAATTCCAGCACCATGAAGATCCCTAGTCTTGGTGCCCTTTTTAAACTACACCTATTTCCCTTCCCCTGCTCTCTCTCCTCTACCTTAGCATTCATAGGCTCTCTACTGTCTGCTGTTTATACCACACTTAGAACACTACAATTACCATAAGAAAAGCCCCGTGGCATTAGAATGTGCTTAGAGAAGACCTATTTAGAATGGGAAGACCCACAGAAGCATGATATATGAGAAAAATGACTGAGAATATTTATCATAAAGAAAATCGAAAATCAAACTCAGACCCTCCAAAACTGAGCACTTTTTAAAATTTTGAAGGGTTACCATATGTTTGGGGTTTTAGGGTTGTTCTGTTGGACCAAAGGATGCAGACTTTTTTTTTTTTAAAGATTTTATTTATTTATTTGACAGAGAGAGAGAGACAGCGAGAGAGGGAACACAAGCAGGGGGAGTGGGAGTAGGAGAAGCAGGCAGAGAGCCCACTGCGGGGCTTGATCCCAGGACCCTGTGATCATGACCTGAGCCGAAGGCAGACGCTTAATGACTGAGCCACCCAAGCACCCCAAGGATGCAGCTTCTTTAAAAGACATTCCATTTTCAATTTTAGGAAGGATTTTTCAGATTGAGGAACACTGGTACTGATTACCTCAGGAGGTGGCCAGTCTTCTCTAGGTTCAAGTAAATAGAGGGCAAGCAATCACTAGCTAATAATTCAAGATTTTTCTAGGGGTTTGAACTGTATAATTTCCTTTCAACACTGACATTGTGTAAAGTTTTTTTTTTCCTTTTTCTTAGTGGCTTCATTTAATTTAATATTTTTCTTTTTTTTCACTTAGTTTTTTTTCTAATTGAAAAAATATTTTCTGTGATGTTATAGACTAAGATGCAGTTGTAAGAAATAAAACAGAAAGATTCCATGCACATTCCATATACCAATGATAACAGTTTGCAAAATTATAGTATGGGATGATAACTAAGATGTTGGCACTGATACAATTTAGTGACCTTATTCAGATTTCCCCAGCTTTATTTATGTTCATTTGTGTGTTCTATGCAATTTTGTCCTGGGCTTAGGTTCTTTTTTTTTTTTTTTTTAAATATTTATTTATATATTTATTTGAAAGAGAGAGAATGAGACAGAGAGAGAGAGAGACAGCACATGAGGCGGGGAGGGTCAGAGGGAGAAACAGACTCCCTGCCGAGCAGGGAGCCCGGTGCGGGACTCGATCCAGGACTCCAGGATCATGACCTGAGCCGAAGGCAGTCGCTTAACCAACTGAGCCACCCAGGCGCCCCTGGGTTTAGGTTCTTGTATCCACCATCACAGTCACCATACTGAAGGTTCCAACACCACAAGGATTTCTTATGTTGCTCCCTTCTAACCACACCTGCTCCCTCTTGTTATCCAACTGCTCCACTCTCTGCCACCATTTAAAAATTCTGTCATTTCAAGAATGTTACAAAAATGGAATCACCTGTATGTATCCTTCTTTTATTCAACATAATTCCCTGAGAATCATTTAGATTATTGCTTGTATCAATGGTTTGTCTCTTTTATTGCTGAGTTGTATTCCACGGCGTGGATGTGCCACAGTTTGTTTAACCATTCACTTGCTGAGGGCCATCTGGGCTGATTCCAGTTCTTAAATATTACAAACAAAATTGCTGTGAATGTTCATGTACAGGTTTTTTTGGTAAGCATGAATTTTCATTTCCCTAGGAAACTTCTACAGGAGCACAGCTGCTGGGCCTATGGTAGTTGCATGTATGGTTTTTTAAAGACACTGCTGAGCTGTTTTCCAGTGTGGCTGTTACCATTTTACATTATTGGTCTCTCTCTCTCTCTCTCTCTCTCTTAAACTGTGGTTTATCTTTTGTTCATGGAATTCTCATTGGGCTAAATGAAGCACAATGTGGGAAGGATTTTAGAAAGCTTGCTGAGACATAAAAAAAAGTAAAGTATGTTCTGTACTAATTTGGAGAAAAGAAAATCCTGTTTAACTAAACCCCTTATATAATAAGGTCATAAAAGAGGCTACATAATAACACAGAAAGTATAGTTCTTTTGGATTTTCAGAAGGCTTTGTTAAAATTCCACGTGACCCAGCTCTGCTTAAAACCAAAGCCATGGGGATTAAGGGAGAAATATAAAGAATCAGAGGTCTAATTGACTATGAGTAGAACAGCCCACTTTATGCCTGGATTCTTGTGTACTTACAGCAGATTATAGCATACTCCACCTAGAGTTACTGGATGCTCTCCTTGAGGTTGTTAGCTTTCCAGGACCTGCCTTGATGTCCTAGAACAGCTAGTGTGAACAGAATGAGATGGGCTGCAAAGGAAGATGAGGATGTTGAGATAGAAAATATCATACCTTTATCACATCCCATTGGAGGGACTTTGGGGGATTGAAAATAGATTTCAATCATTGTTTTCATCCTGGGAATGAAAACAATTAATTATAATACTTAGAGTTACAGCCACTATTTTTGAGTGTCTACTATGTGCCAGAAGCTATGCTACATAAATTATATACATTATATGCAAAGTTCAAAATAAACCTGCAACGGAGTTATTTTATTTCTAATTTATGAATGAGGGAGCTTAGGTCATCAGGAGTTAATCCCATGCATTTATTAGACTACTGGATGAAAGTGATCCAAGAGATAGCATTGATTTCCATGTTGCCATTACTCTAAGAGACACTCAATTGCCATTTTTCTACTCTTAATCACCTCTCTATCATGGTGGCTCATTACTGACTGTAGGGGGGGCAGGAGAAAGGTTGGGGAACGAGGGGTAGAGGTACAGTGGCATAGGGTACACAAAGATAATCAGTTCTAATAAGAATATTCTTATTATGCTATCACTTATTGAGGTTCTGCTGTATGTCCTTCCTTGTTATAGTATTAGCATTTCATAAGTGCAACCACGAAATCAGTTAACATTTACTCTTAATTTACATCAAATAATGGTGTTGGCTAGAGAGTGCCAATGGTGCTTAATAAACATTTTTTTTAACCTGGCTTTCTGTTATCCCTCCTTTATAACAGGAAAACAATATAATTTTGTGAAGTCCATGGAAATGACCACCGTAGCTTGTTTTTATAGCTCGACAACGCCCTTCTATAGAACAGCAAAGGCACTCGATAATTATATGTTAAATGAAAAAATAAATCCCAGAGTCATATGGCAGGGGCAATAAGAAAGAGACCTAAAATGGGGAAAAATGATAAAATTCTTGAGTTGAATTTATCCAGCACACATGAAATATGGGACGACAAATGGTACTCCACTGTTTTATTACCTCTTCTTGGGGAAGGCCTGTGTAATTCATCTGATACTTCCTTCCTGTGACTTATGCTGTCATCCCCGAATCACGGTAATGGAGGTTTACAGCACTCCGTATCAACTTATATTCTTTCTCCACTGTTTGTAATCCATTTCTACTCTGCTGCTTTCCCAAGGGAGAGGGTTAATCCCCAAAAGGCACCCCATGGGGGAATGTTGTAAGTGACATTGTTCCAGATAAACAATGTCAGTAATGCAGTCAACCCAACATGCTGTGCTCAGTGAATTTGTGCATGCCATTCAGCTACTGGCCTCCAGGAAAGTATGGCGTGCCTGGGACTGGAACTGCATAGGCCCAAACTTTGCAAAATGAACTGTACTTGTTTTCATCAAAGTACCCTCCTTCTACTCTCTTCTAATTAGAAAAACATTTAGTGAGTACTCGCTTTGTGGTCAGGTACATGTAACCCCTTTGTCTTCATGACACATTTATTTCCTCCCAGACCCTATTAGGGAGCAACTATTATTGTCTCCAGTTTTCATTTGGGGAAAACTGCCTTAAGGAATGTAAATAGTTTAAGATGGCATAACTAATAAGTGTCGAGGCCTCGTTTAAACCAAAGACTATCTGATACCAGTGATTGTACCCTTGTTACCATACAGCATGCTCTCTTGTATGGAAACTGTGCTTGACACCTGCTTACTTACCTGGCAGATTTAATAGTCATTCCTAGTAGCCAGCCACTTAGGGAGTTGTGTTGACCCTATCGAGAAAACGTCGAGAATGTAGTTAATAACTTGAACCAAATCTCTACATGTCAGAGCGAGTGCCAGGGAAATAAGACACTGGTTTATTTTCCTGCTTTTTTCCAATCTTTTATTCTGGTCTTAAAATGGCTTGGTTGTAACTAATAAATGTTATTGGGTGAATAAATGTTCATCCAATATACGATTTTTGACATAAATAATGTAATGTCCAAACAATGCAGGAAGTGCCTTAAATAAAACATGTGAATGCTGGGTCTTTCTTGTAATAATTTGAAAAATATCAATAATGTTGTCAGTTTAAAAACAGAACATGCTATCTGGCCTTTTCATCTTCCTGGCTATGTTAGAAGAGGAAAAATGTGCCCCTTCATCATATAAAAAAAAAGTGTACTTCCCACCACCATTGTTTTAAGAGTTGTTTCAGGAGCACCGTATTTGATTTAATTAATTTATTTTTGCACTATATTTAATTTTAGAAATGAGCATACAAATATCTGCATCATATTTCTAAAACCTT
Organism: Neomonachus schauinslandi; assembly: GCF_002201575.2. NCBI lineage: Eukaryota > Metazoa > Chordata > Mammalia > Carnivora > Phocidae > Neomonachus > Neomonachus schauinslandi. Next base: position 179,949,032 of record NC_058403.1, on the reverse strand, counting down.
AAGGAAGGTGATGTGGTTTAGCCGGTGAGAATGTTGGCTTTAGAATCAGATTGCTTGAATTTGAATCTCAACTAAAAGACTTTGGACTTACCTCCCTTACCTCCCGTGAACCTCTGTTTTCTCATCTGTAAAGTGGAGACAATTTCACACACCTCAGAAAGTGAGGATTACATGAGATAATACAGGGGTATCGGCTTATTAACCAACTTAAATTTCATGGAGGTACAAGCAGGAAAGAGCTTTATTATTCTTTTATGCCCCAATTACAATTTTCAATTCTTTGCTACTTAAAACCTGTTCAGTTGGAGTTTATGACCTTAGGTAACACTCAGTGATGAGAATAATTTCTTTTTGGTAATTGAGTTTGAGTTTCCCTCACAAAATGACCTTGACACAAGAATTTGGGTACAGTCAGTCTACCTGGAAGGTGGCTCCAGGTAGTACAAGTGAAAAAATGGGGAAAGAGAGAAGAAAGAAAAGCCCCCCTCCCCCCCCCAAAAAAAAACTATGTTATGAACAGGTGGCTTCAATGAGTAACTGGGGCTCAAAGTCTTTGAAATACCTCCTGGAACGTCCTGAGAACATTCTCTTTAGAAGAAGGTGGGGGGGGTGGGGGGAGAATAGTAGATGCTGATGCCTCCCCACCTGGATCCCTTTACTGGTGCCGTGAACACACCCTCTAGTTACTTTGAGCATTGGATGGCTCAGAGATGCTGCCACACCCCATGGCTGCTTCTCCTGAGAACTGTCCTTGGTTAAGCCCACCTTCTCCATTCCATTGGCCAATAGCCATTGACTAACTGATGTAGTGATAAGAGAAGGCCAGCCCTCTGCCTCATGAGAGAAAAGTTCTGCTGGGTAGTTTATGCTACAGAGCCCTCCTCCATCCATGGATTACACCAAGGTTAGACTTACCTGTCTCGACTAGCTTGACACTTTTCCCACCCCTTTTCTCTTGCACTTCCTCCTTTATAGGTTTCTCTTGAGAATTCTCCATCCCTGTGTCTGAATCTTTGTCTCAATATCTGCTTCTAGGGAACTTGGTTTAAGACAGGGACATTCAGGGCAATTAATCAAAATGCTCAGTTCCCATCGATTGAAGATTTGGGGACACTGACGAGCTATTGCTTTCTGTAGCTCACATACAGCCTTTATCTGTTGGGTTTCCCTGCTCCACTCATGGAGTGATCTCAGGCATGGCCCCATCAGAATGGTTTGAGCCAGGTCATTAAGTTATTTGGTGCATGGGAACCTTGCCATGCTAAGTGAGTAGGCTGTTCCCACTGTTGCTCTCTCCTTTCCTTTTTGTGTGGTTTGGTCCGGCCAGCTTCCCCTCTCATCTTCAGAAAACTTCAAACAGGAATTGAATATCAGCTTCTTGTTTCACATATGCCCCCAAATTTAGGGGGCATAAGTAAAATTTCTTTAAAAATCTTGTCACTGAGCCCTGTACTGGGAGGTAAAGACAGGAATATAGGTGGGGAACACTCAGATTTTCTGCAGACCTGAAAGGAGTCTGCCAGGCAATGAGACATTAATCTTCTCACCTTATAATTTGCTTTCAATCTCTCCTTGGAAACTCACTCACTTGGCTTATGGGATGGCTACCAGGCCAATGATCATCCTGATTTAAGCAATCTCTCTTAACTCTTGTCTCCTGCTTGGATAGGTTGGATGGGTGCTAGGGGTGAGTGTCAGAGGACCAGTTCAGTCACCGTTTTTTTTGAATAAGGGGTTTCCTACTGCCTCTTGGGATTTTGACACTTAGTTGATTCCTGGAAGCCCCAGAAAACATTCTCTGTAATATTCTTTTATATATTTAAATTAATACTTAAACACTCACTAAATTGTAGCTGTTATTTCAGTTATAAAATCAGTTTTTAGCATCTTTGAAAAGCCATCATATTGTAGTGTTTATTTTACTGATGTGACTCAGCATGTTTGATGAAAAGACCACGAATCTAAGAATCAGGAAACCTGGGTCATTGTGCCCTCAGCCATGTGACCTTTTCCAAATCATTTCACCTTCTAAGATTTTGAATTCACAACAACCAAATTAACCAAATAGGATAATAAAAGATGCTTTCCAGGGTTGTCATAAGTCTGAAATGAAGAGAAACAATGCAAAAACATATTTGAGACTGTGAAATAATGAAATATCAGATAATAATTAGTAAAACAACCCACTTTTAAGGGAACCCACCAAAAAGGCAGTTTTCCCTTCCCTTTACATTTGCCATTCTGACAAGCTGCTGTGGCTGAGACTTGACTCATTTTCGGCAAACAGATGCCATGCTAAATGATGACAAAGTGATAAACATATGTAAATATTTCATATGGAATTGAAGTCAATACGGACAAATGCAAAAGATGTAGCTCCAAGACTGGGAAAGCTGGGCTATGCATGGTCACAGCCAAAAAAGACATGGTTGTCAGAGTGGACCATAACTAAAAACAAGGCTTGTGTTATTTAAAACTTACCAGGAACTATTAATAGTCATAGACCATGAATAATTTTGTCATTTGTCCTAGACTCCATGGTGTAACTTACTTGGGCCAGTGTATAGCATAGAGGAAAATGGGCTGGTTTCTAATTCCTTCTTCTGGTGACATTGGAATTACCATCTATCTCTTCAGGTTCTTTGTTGGTCAAGTTGACATGTATATATATATATATATATATATATATATATATATATATATATATGTAACAGATGGTACAAATGATGTGAAATTCTGTATGTGAAGGTGTTTTCAAAAGCATAGTTATGCTGTAGAGGTGTAAGGTAATAGTAAACAAGTGATAAAAAAAGGATGGGAAAACCTAGAAGAAAGTGAGAAAGCAACATGAAAAAGAGAAAGTCAGAAGGTGTCTTAATTTATGGCATCACCATGCACCATGCAGAAGAACAAATGTCATTAAATTTCAGAGAGAGACAGAGAGGAAGGCAGAGAGGGAGAGAGGGAGAGAAAGTTTGAATGGGCTCAATGAGACAAAAACAAAGATAAGAGTCCCAGTGTTGGGAACCATGAGAGACGATGGACTCTGAAAAAAAACTGAGGGTTCTAGAGGGGAGGGGCGTGGGAGGATGGGTTAGCCTGGTGGTGGGTATTGAGGAGGGCACATTCTGCATGGAGCACTGGGTGTTATGCACAAACAATGAATCATGGAACACTACATCTAAAACTAATGATGTAATGTATGGGGATTAACATAAGAATAAAAAAAAAAAGAGTCCCAGTGTTGGATCAGGAAGGACTGTGCATGCTGCAGTTTTGAATGAATGTTGGGTGTGGTATGGGCACTTGTCCTGTGCAGAGATGTCACTTTTATGACATCTCACGAGTGTTACCCTTCTAAATAGCCCATGAACAACACATGTATTCAGCCACTTAAACAAAAACCAATAATGAGTCAAACCATTTCTGAAAAATGAAAAATCTCTTTATTGTGGTAAATTTCAAACATAGACAAAGTAAACAGGATGGAAAATTGAACCTTTTATATATCCATCACCCAGCTTCAATATTATCACTATTCTGAAAAGACTATTGCTTTAAGAAATATATTCCTTTTAATTTTAAGAATTTTACTTGGAAATGATTTCAAATAAGATTAGTACAGATAGACTAATATAGAATAGTATAATATAAATAGAATATTTTCAAGTAAGAATAAGAATAATATAAAGAATACCCAGAGACCCTTTATCCAGATTCACCTATTGTTCGTATTTTATTTTTTTCCTTTATCATTGGCACATGTGATCTTTCTTTTTCTTTTCTTTTTTTTTAAAATATTTTATCTATTTATTTATTTGAGAGAGAGTGAGAGAGAGAGAGTGTGCACACGCACACAAGCAGGGCAAAGGCAGAGGAGGAGGGAGGGGGACCAGCAGACTGAGCATGGAGCCTGATGTGGGGGCACGGGGCTCTATCTCAGACCCAGAGATCATGACCTGAACCCACATCAAGAGTCAGATGCTTAACTGACTGAGCCACCCAGGCACTCCTCTTTCTTCCTTTTTTTTTTTTTAACATTTTCTTTTTCTTTTTTTCAGTCATTTGAGCATAATTTATACCTGTCATGGACATTTACCTAAAAAATATTTCACCGTGTATTTCCTAAGAGTAGAAATATCCTCTTATAGAACCTCTTACATAAGTTATCAATTTCATAAATTTATATTGATGCAATTTTATTATATTCCAAGCATATTAGTTAGCCCAAAGATGTCTTATATCACATTTTTCCTTTTTCATACAGGACCCAGTCTAGAGTCAAGTATTGCATTTCATTCTCATGTCTCTTTGCCTCCTTTATTTTTATTTTTTTAAAAATATTTTATTTAGGGCGCCTGGGTGGCTCAGATGGTTAAGCGTCTGCCTTCGGCTCAGGTCATGATCCCAGGGTCCTGGGATCAAGTCCCGCATCGGGCTCCTTGCTCAGCAGGAGTCTGCTTCTCCCTCTCCCTCTGCCTCTCCCCCTGCTTGTTCTCTCTCTGTCTCTATAGCAAATGAATAAATAAAATCTTTTAAAAAAATAAAAAAATGTTTTATTTATTTAAGAGAGAGAGAGAGAGAGCATGAAAGCACAAGTTGGGGAGGAGGGGCAGAGAGAGAAGCAGACTCCACATTAAGCAGGGAGCCTGATGCAGGGCTTGATCCCAGAACCCTGAGATCATGACCTGAGCCAAAGTCAGCTGCTCAACCAACTGAGCCACCCAGGTACTCTTTTGCCTCCTTTAATATGGAACATTTCCACAGCTTTTCTTTGTTTCTTTGCAATGTTCATAATATAAAAAACTATAGTCCTGTGGTTTTCAGAATATAGGTCTTTCACCTCCTGGGTTCACCTCCTTTTTGATGCAATTGTAAATGAGACTTTTTTCTTTATTTCTCTTTTTCATAGTTAATAATTATAGTATATAGAATCGCAACAGATTTTTATGTGTTGATTTTTTTATGATGCAACTTTACTAAATTCATTTATTAGTTTTAACTTTTTTTGATGGAATCTTTAGGATTTTATATATATAATATCATGTCATTTGCAAATACTGACAGTTTTACTTCTTCCTTTCCATATGGATAGTTTTTATTTCTTTTTCTTACCTAATTGCTCTGACTAGGACTTCTGATACTATGTTGAATAGAAGCAGTGAGAGTAGACATCCTTGTTTGTTCTTGATCTTAGAGGAAAGGCTTTCAGATTTTCACCACTGAGTATGCTATCAGATACGGGCTTGCCATGTCTGGCCTTTATTATGCTGAAATACATTCCCTCTATACCCACTTCATTGAGTTTTTATCATAAATAAATGATTAAATGCTTTTTCTGCCTCTACTGAGATGATCATATGATTTTTATTCTTCATTTTGTTAATGTGCCACATCTCATTGACTGATTTGCAAGTGTTCAATCATCCTTGCATCCCTGGAATGAATCCTACTTAAATAAGACCTTAATGAAAGAAACTGAAGAAGACATAAATAAATGGAAATATATTCTATGCTCATGGATTGGAAAAATCAGTATTATTAGAATGTCCATACTACCCAAAGCAATTTACAGATTCACTGCAATTCCTATAAAAATTCCAATGATATTTTTCAAAGAAATAGAACAAGTAATCCTAAAATTTGCATGGAATCACACACACACACTACACACAAAACCCAAATAGTTAAAGTAACATTGAGAAAGAAGAACAAAGAAAGAGGTACCAGGTTTCCTGATTCAAACTATACTACAAAGCTATGATAATTAAAACAGAATGGTATTGGCATAAAAACAGACACATAAATTAATGGAACAAAATAGAAAGTCCAGAAAAAAACCATGCATATATGGTCAATTAATTTATGACAAAGGAGTCAAGAATATACAATGGGGAAAGGACAGCATCTTCAATAAATGGTGCTGGGAAAACTGGATAGCCATGTGATAAAGAATGAAACTCAGCCACTATCTTATACCATACATAAAAATTAACTCAACATGAGTTAAAGATTTGAATGTAAGACTTGAAACCTTCAAACTCCTAGAGGAAAACATGGGCACTAAACCTCTTGACATAGGTCTTAGCAATGAGTTTTGAAATTTGACACCAAAAGCAAAAGCAAGAGCAAGAATAAACAAGTGGGATTACATCTTATTAAAAAGCTTCAGAACAACAGAGGAAACCATCAACAAAATAACAAGGCAGCCTACTGAATGAGAGAAAGTATTTGCAAGTCATATATCTGATAAGACATGAATATGCAAAACATATAAAGAAGTATACAACTCAATACAAAAACAAAAACAAAAAACAAAAACAATTTGTCTAAAATGTGTAGCAAGATCTGAATAGACATTTTCCCAAAGAAGACACACAGATGGCCAAAACGTACATGAAAAGATGCTCAACATCATAATCATGAGGGAAATGCAAATCAAAACCACAATGAGATAACAGCTCACATCTGTTAGAATGGCTATCATAAAAACAAAAACAAAAACAAAAACAAGAAATAACAAGTATTTGCAAGTATGTAGAGAAAAGGGAAACTTGTGAAGTGTTGGTGGGAATGTAAATTGGTGCAGCCACTATGGAGAATAGTATGGAGGTTCCTCAAAAAATTAAAAACAGGGCGCCTGGGTGGCTCAGTTGGTTAAGCGACTGCCTTCGGCTCAGGTCATGATCCTGGAGTCCCTGGATCGAGTCCCGCATCGGGCTCCCTGCTCGGCGGGGAGTCTGCTTCTCCCTCTGACCCTCCCCCCTCTCATGTGCTCTCTCTCATTCTCTCTCTCTCAAATAAATAAATAAATCTTTAAAAAAAAAAATTAAAAACAGAACTATCATGGGATCCAGCAATTCCACTTCTGATTATTTATCTGAAGAAAATGAAAACATTAACTCAAAGAAAATATATACACCTCCAAATTCACTGCATTATTATTTACAATAGTTAAGATAAGGAAAAAACTAAATGTCCATCAGTGGATAAATGGATAAATTGTGGTATATACACACCCATATTTAATATTATTTAGCCTCCCAAAAGAATGAAATCTTGTCATTTGCCACAACATGGATGGACCTTGAGGGCATTATGGTAAGTGAAATAAG